>NC_141158.1:108055891-108369141 GCF_053477565.2 Lygodium microphyllum
GGGTGGTTTGTGCATGAAGAAAACCAATGTAGCTCATGTATTGAAGCATAGTACATATTCACAAACCGCATCTACATTGAGGGGCAACCTCTTTGAGAGTCCCTATGGCTTCTCTTCCATGATTCTTTGAATCTACTTGGCCAATATCTCTAATATAAAGTGTGGGTTTGCCTCAAGTGGTAGCTTCATGTCTTCTTCAAAGTCTAAGGAGTCATTGCCTCTTGTCTCTCTGCACTTAATCATTTCTATAGCTTCAAATGATTCATCATCTGAGTCACTTCTCTCTTCTCTCTTCCTCTCAAGAGTTTTTACATCTTCCATCTTCTAGTTGGTGTCACATTTAGACATCTCCTCATCCTCGCTCTTCTCTTGACTCATTCTACTCGAGAGCTTAATGGCCATTCCCCATGCTATGTATTTCATGGGGGAGGAAGTCATGTGTCGACATGCAAGGTAATGATGCCACATGTAGAACTTAACTCTCCACTATGTTGACCACTACTTCTCCCATTCTAACTCTCCCTCGAATACAAGCTCTCTTCTCTAGTAGTTGCCTCTTAAATAACTCTACTTGTTTCAATGCTTTCAAGATGTTAAAGAGATGCATTACAACCAAGGTAGAATTTAGGGATAAACTTTTGCCCAATAGTTATTCTTTATAGCTTTATGAAGTGATTTGGTTATTTTTTGGGCTTTAAAATATTTGAAAATGTGCATTTGAATGTGTACACCATATTTAGTTCAAATTTTGCTACTACAAAGCTCTTAAGTATAATGTTTTTTCCTCTATATTTTGCCCAATTTTCTAAATTCTTGCCCTTTGATTAACAAAACATTCACCCACCTATTTCCAAACAAGAAATCGTGGGGATTCCTTATATTTTACCTTGAATGCAACACCACTTGTATTAACTCACCAAGTAGCATAACCTCTATAGCTTAAGCTAAAACAAATTGCATCCCTACCCCACTTGGATCATTGATAGCTTTAATACTTTTTATGGTACATTATATAGCACAACTTGGCCTATGCTAAATCATTTCATTGTGGAAATATGATATAACAACCTATCTTCACAATCTAACAAATCACGTTGAATATATTCTCTTAAAATATGTGTTATATGTCTTACCTTCTTTTCTTACTCATCTTTACAGCTAATTACCCTCTATGTATATACTTCATCTAATACTATCACCATGCCTCTAAAATAAATAATCCTCATAGCTTCAGAAAATAAAAAAGTCAAAATAATATTTGGAAATTGGTTGAATGTTCATTAGAGCTCTATAATAATATTTCTACATATCAATGTAGTATAACTACAACAAAGTCAAAGTGAGAATCAGTATAAAACAAATGACTTTTAATATAATACTATTATTATTAATTATTATCATTAATCATCATTAATCCTAATCAATAAATAGTCAAAGGGTACTCCACATGCCCTTGACTATAAATTACGTATTGCTAATAACTCCTAACACATAAATACTAATAGTAATAAATGTGTACATCATAGAATCATCTACTAGTGGTATCATCCATATATACATTGATAAGTGTCATGCCCAAACAGGGTAAGTGTTCCTATCAACTCTCTAACACCTAAGCCCATCATTAGGGAGAACCACTCAAGGGCATGACATCATCCCTTTGAGAATATGCCTACTATCAAGGGAAACCCATTTAAATTAGTTATCCCTTTATTAGCGTCACAAGAGCAAACCATTTAATACAATCATTCTCTTAATGTTGCAAGGGAGAATCGTTTAATGTCATTGTCATTGCTAGGAGGAGATATTTATAATGTTAACAGGATGCTAGCCTTAGATAGTTTTGTTCTTTGTGCATCAAGGGGATAATTGCCTTAAATTATTCTACTCTGCATTTTGAGACATGTTCTCATGGGGATAACATGTTTAGATGGTTATCCCTTAGGTGAAGAGTTGATGGAGATGTTTATTCTTTCCAGGCATGACACTTGCTCTTGTATGTGTATAATACAAATTTTTTGGTAGTTCCTTCATAAATTAGCCCAATACTAGCATTTATGTGTTTTATGAGCCTTATAGACACTCGTTTATACATAAAATGTCTATGAAGTAGTCTTGGTTTACACATTTATTTTTGATAGGTTTATTATTTGATTATATTCATTGATGTGTTAAACATAGATTTACTCTCATGCTTTTATGACTTATAGATCCATTTGATGTGTGGTAGCAAGTTGATGGTAGATTGATTACATAGTTATGTTGACCATTAAGTTGGTATTCATTGGTGATCCAATTATTATGTATTGATCATTTAGAAGTGTGGTTATTATTTTGGTTTAGAATTTATTATTTGCTCAAGTTTTTCGGTGACACACAACCTTGGATTTATAATGTTAATTATTATTTCAATCATTTGATAACATTAAATAAAGCCATATGTTAAGTTATGTCTTAAATTTTGTGTTTTATTTGCAAGTAGCATATATAGGCTATTTTTGAGTTTGAATGTTAATTCAATCTTGTATACATGTATTGGAGCGAGCCCACTCAATGCATGGGGGAGATTGTAGCTAATATTGTGTTGTGATCATCATTTTTGGCTTATTGTCACTTTGCATGTGGGAGCGATGACACAAAGATTGGGTTCAAGCTTTTGACTATTGCATTTAGGAGAGGTGACCCAAAGATTGGGTTCAAGTTTTTGACTATTTCTCTGCTTGTGGCAATCATTTGGTATGTGCAATTGTAGTATCAGTAATTCATGCTTATGGGTTTCCATTCAATCATCAATCATCTCATGTGAAGGGAGCACTTTGAAGTGATTCTACTCTAGTTGCAAATCATTGCAATTCGTCATCATGAACAATGTGATAAAAAATATAAAGAGCCACAATTTGGAGGGTCGATTTGCTTCTCATTTGCTTTCTACTTCATTCTTAATCAGTCTTAGTGAGAGCTCAATGGTGAAACATTAGACAGGGTCCTTATTTTTTCAAGAGTGTTGGGGTAAAGGCAAGTGAGCGAAAGGCCATGTGGGCACCCCTAAAGGTACTACATACTATACAATCATACATAAGTGAAAATAATGGAGTATAATGGCATCTTAGTACCAATTAAAAATTCTTGTGCTCTCTCTCTCTCTCTCTCTCTCTCTCTCTCTCTCTCTCTCTCTCTCTCTCTCTCTCTCTCCATTCTTGCTCTCTCATTCCATGGAATCCACATCCCACCACCACTTTCTCACAGTGGTATCCATGGGAGCGGTTGGAGTGGGGAGCACAAGGAGTCAAGCTTTGTCAATCACGAGGTCAAAGATTCAAGCTTCATTGTGACATTTGTGCTTATTGTCCAAATTTGAAAGAGGTACAAATCTCACTATATTGATGTCTCAATTTAAGCAAATAGGTACTTTGGTTAAGGGAGCCATTGAGGCTCAATTTTTGGGGTTGCCATAGCTCGATTTGGGAGTGCTTGGAAAGTTAAGGCTAGATAGAAATAATATTATGAGAAATTGGGGGCCTTAGGGGATTTTATTTTTGCAAGCTTTCCTTTTTGTTCTTTTGCAATCGATCCTTTTTTTTCAAGTTTTTTCAAGCAACATATCCATTCTACATATAAATATCTCTACACAACATATCCTAACGTGGAAATATCCTTGTGAAGCTTCCGGCTTGACCACCAAGGCCCATGGACACTTATTGTTTCAAGCATTTCTAGCAAAGGCAACGGCTACCTCTCACATAGTTGTATGTGCTCTCACACCTACGAGTGTGGTGAGCTTACCTCCATGCTCGGTTGAGTTGCCTCCTCCCTCAAGCACTCCAATAGCTCCATGATCCAAGGTGCAAGCTCACTCCTGAAGCTTCAAACTCCATACTCCATAGTCGCACGCAAGACAAGAGAAGAGAAGAGAAAAGAAGAAGAGAGGAGAGGATGGAGAGCTTCTCCACCACGGTCTCTTGCCCTCACACACTCACTCCCTCTCTCAAGCACACAAGCAAGCAAGAACAAGAAGAAGAAGAGAAGAGGAGAGCTAGTTTTGGCCACACACAAGAATGAGCTTCTTCATTCATTTTTTGCCTTTTATACAAAACCCTAATCCTAATCCCCTTTGGGCACCCATCCCTTTTTACATGACCGGCGATTTTAGCCTAGGTCATCTTTTCCTATTTCTTTCCTATTTGCATTGTGCCTTCACCCATGCCCTCCTACATTTACAAATTGCATCTGGCGCTCTTTTATAAAGATTTAGAGTATGCTTTTATATTTAAAATGCACCTTTTCTTTTTTGCACTTGCCCTGAACTTTTAAGGTTGTCCTTGAACTTTTGGTCTTTTTTTCTCATATTTCTTTAACATAGGGATCCCTTTTTCTGATTTGCCTTGCGTCTTCTTAATTTTCTTTTTGCTTACTTTGCACTGGGGGTTAACATTACCCCCTCCTAACCGAGTGCCAGTCCCATGGCACTTGCTACAATTGTCGATGAGGGCTCAGGTGGTTGAAGGTTTGTCATGTGGGTTGATGATGGGGCTTCATGGAGATTGAATGGGGAGAAGAAGAAAAAAAATTGGATGAGAGATTGCGGAGGTTGAGAATAGATTTGATTTGGTAGCAGGGGCCTTTGATGTTGATGGTTGATCGCCATTGTTGAGTGTACCTGAAAAAAAAATTGAAGTGCACTACCTGGGGGTGTGTCTACCTCACCGTGCAGTGTGAGGTCTCTTGTGCCAATGAAACTAGGAGTTGGGTCAACCTCATGCACAATCCCATGTTGTTGTCCCACACTTGAGGACCAAGTTTGTATACAGGGGAGGTGTTGTGGGTGTGACTTAGGGAGACAAGTCTAACAAGCAGAAACTCCCTAGGTGTGTCTTGCCCTTGATGTGCCCTGTGTGAAGTGGGGGGACATGAAGGACTAGGGGGTTAGGCACGGAGCCAGTCGACCGAGGCCACCAGATGCATCTAACTTGAGAACCCCTAGGTGTAGTGTTTGTGGCACTCTGATATACATGGAAAAGTTTGTTATTCCTTTCCTTTTGCTTTGTGTGGGTCTTTTCTTTGTTTTCTCTTTTCTTTTATTTTTCTTTTGTTTATTTTTCTCTCTTTTTTTTGGGAGATACATTGGGAGGGAGCATGTTAGACATCATCTTGATACTCTTCAATAACATTTCAAGGGGCCTAAGGGACTTGGTAAGGAAGGATCTACTCTGCAAGTAGCCTTTTATGTTAATGCATACATTTGGAGGTGTCATTGATAGGAAGGGTGGCTGCACCTGGTGAAGCAACTATCGTTCATATCTTCCAAGATGGCCATACAAAAGGAAGGCAAGAGCGCGGCCCTCATCATTAGACGTGCCATCGCACAGCTATCAATACTTTCATTTAGATTAAAAAAAGAGTGGCGGGAGTCGGGTCTCTTCCGCTGTGGGCTTTTATCTAAGTAAAATCCTAAGTACCCTAAGGTAATTACATGTGGTAATAAAGGCGAGGTCAGGACACGATGAGAACTGGTCAAGGAAGTGTGTGATGAATGGGCGGATGTCCTACTCATTGAAGATTAGGCACTCCTATGGGCTTTCTGCATTCACATTATGTAGATTCTTGGAAAGTCTTACATGTCGTGCATTTCCAAATTGTAATATACTCCTATTCTTCGCGGATATGGCATGTAGGTAGGGTCGTTGTGCTTATTTGGTATGGTGCCACAAAAGGCCATCCAAGCATCAAGGTTGGTGTCCCAAACACATCATTGCCATTGTGGTTGGGCTTTGTATCTGCTCATGGTCTTTGGAATCTCCCATACCTTGTCTTGCTAATAATCTACAGCCTCTCTTTGCCACCTCGTGGGGTGTCTTCTTCTCTCCTTTGTCCACCTATTTCCTAGCTATTGCATGAGTCTGATCACTTGCTCCACCACCCTTAGAGATAGAACATTGTCCAAAGAACGAGGATAGTGAAAAGAGAACTCGAAGGGTCGGCATTGATTTTCCTATTGCTCCCAAAAAGCCAGTTCTTGGGCCCAATTTACAAAGTGGCATTCCTCTCTTTGTGGGACCTGGACCTTAGGAACTTGCTGCGGCCTTGCTTGGAGTCTCGTCCATGCCAGCTCTACTTGCTTTCTCTGCCTACACTTTCTTTCCGCAATCCTCTTAGGGGCAGCTCCCTCACCCCATTCTTTCGTGTGTGCTTGCACCTATTGTGTTGGGCTTGGCACTTGCGGTTGTTCTTCTTCGTCTTGGCCTTGTTTGAAGTCTAGTCCTTATTCTCTTAATAGTTTTGTTGGAGTTGCCATAGGTGGTTAATTTGGTTGTTTTGGCTCTTCAAACCCTAATTCCTCTAGCTCCTTCATCAAGAACCCAGTTTGCCTCAAGTATTGTTGTTGTTGCTCCAGACTTAGGCTAAAAGGTTGTATCTCAGAGCTCGTCTTGTAAGTTCTAGCTTCCTTCGTAGCCCTTGCTTCCACCATGACTCTCCTACTTTCTACTAGGGCAAGGTGCTCGGCCAGGTCCCTGACCCTTCCAAGGTTCCTCTCTTCCAAGGCCTTGACCTTCTCCTCCATCATGCCTTGACTCAGCTATTGCAACTCTTGTGATAGTGTTGTCACCACCTATTCTTGTTCTTTCCATATTGATAGCATATTTTCCTTGTCATGTTTTTGGCAATTCAACTCGTCTTTTAGCCATTTCTGCTCTTGAAGAGTCTTGAGGAGTTGATTTTTTGCCTCATCTAGCAACTTTTTAGTTAACTCCTTGTCCTTCTAGGTCTTAACCTCTTTCAGCTCCTTCAGTAGTTGTTCATTTTGAATCCTCTCCTTTTGGAATTTTGCATGGGCTTGTGTTTTTACCCTCTTTAGCTCCTCATCAATGAGCTCCTCTCCTAGGTTCTTTAATTGTTCAAATTGCTCCTCCATATCCTTTTGCCCTTGTATGAGGCTTGAGAAGTCTATTTCTAGCTCCATTTCTCCCTCTATCTTTTCCACTTGTAGCCCTTTTGCACTTCCTTCTTCCTTTTTCACCTCCATTTTCTTCCTTGCTTTTAAATCCTCCTTTAGGTCATTCACTTGCCTCTGATAGATGGTTATAGGTCCCAGGCACATCATCTAGGCTCCTTTCTTGCCAACTCTTCCACGGGGGAGGGTTGCTCGATTGATAGCTTGATGGCAAGGGCCATTTGCTCATCTTCTTCTCTTTTCAACCTTTCCTCATTTTTCATTTGCTTCCTTATTCGTTCCTTTTCCTCCCTTCTTGACTCCTCTTCCACCTTTCTTGCGCGTTCCTCATCCTCTTTCTACTTCTTTCTTTGTTCATCTTCTGATTCCATCGATTTCTTTTGTGCGGCTTCTACTTCTTGGTCTCCTTCTCCCATGGTTTGCTTTCTCTTTCCTCGATGTTCAGTTTGAGTTTTCTTATTGCACCTTAGCTTGATGGGACCAAGCCCTCCTTCCCTTCCCCACTAATGGTTATCTCGCTTGAGGCCTCTTGTTGTTGTTGGACTTTGGGTGGAGTTTCCCACCTTTCGGGTGACTGGACAAGAAATTTGTGGGTTGGTCAGTGCTTGGGGGTTTCTTCTACCACTTCTTGTCTTTCTAAGTTTCCCACAGCCTCTTGGATGATGGTAGTGAGAGCACACATTCAAAACCTATGTTGGAGGCCTTAGTTGCTGGCTTTTTCCTTGCTGTCTCTACTGTGGAAGCTGGAGACTCTCCACTTGCTTCTCTGGCTACTGCTTTTGCTGAGGATTCCACAGTCTTGTGCACGTAGCCATTCTAATCAATTTTGTCCAGCAACTTGGTTGTGAGGCTCTTGAGCATTGGGACTCCAATCCTGCTCATCAAGGCATTGTACCTCTGAGTAGAGAATAGAGCATGGACTATCTTTACTTGTAGTCTAATGTCGGGTCAAGGATGTCGACTAGGCTAACTCTATCATTTATGTAAACTTGGGCCTTGCCCATCCCTAGCATACTATAAACATCTCTTTTGGGGTGCCTCTCGAGCTTGTTTACTAGCCCTAGTGCTCTTTCCACTATTTCGAGACTCAACTCCACTTTTACTCTGCGAATCTCTCCTTCCTGTCTCGTTGTCACGGTGCCATGGTTCCTGTTTGTATGAAAAGTTTGCAAGAATTTCACACACTTGTTGTAGTTGATGGCTTGGACAACCTTCTCCATATATTTGCTAAGATAACCATGGTTGACAATCTGTTTTACCACTTGCTCTTTCATCACCACGCTTTGTGAGTTCTAGATACTTCTGAGCTTCAATTGATTAAAGGCCCTTATTTCCATTGTTAGGCCATATTTGGCCTGCTCTTCTTTAGTGAATGGAGACTTTCTACCTTTGTCATACCTAGCAATCTCGGGTTCTTGTCATGATGCAACAACTCACTATTAGGGGATTATGAATATATGCCATAGAAAGATGAAGTGCTCAATTGTAGAATGAAAATTTTTGCTTTAAGCAGTCCACATAGTTCAACCAATAATTCTATGAAATTTTTTCTTAAGTAAAAATTGACTTTCATTAGTCTTTCTTGCTTTTTACAGTTTGGTTCAAGGTTCAAGTTGTGTCTATTTTTAAGTCTACTTTTTCACCTTACCCCCTTCCTCCTTGTGGGAGTGATGAAAATCCTTCCTAGGATTGGAGGGTGAAGGGTGAAGGGCATGAAGCGCATGTGTGTTGTGCTTTACTTTGTTATGAGCCAATCGTATAAGTTTGGGTTATACTCCCAAGTGGGCATGACTATCCATGTCATGAGATCTAATGCCTATGTGTATAATGTAGGTGAGGATATCAATGAGGAAGTAACTGGAGTTCATCCTGCTAGTAATGTGTAGTTCTTCCTTGGTTAGGATTTGATTGAAATAGGGGTGGTCCATGACATATTTCTCTAAAGGTTGTTTGCGCGTGATGGCCAAGACTTTGAATGAGGTAGGAGCCACGTAGGTAAGGTCATATTCAGTGGTTTTGATTGTGTATCTTTGCTCTGCATTGGTCATGATTTGGCAGCCCTCTTGTTCCCATTGGAGATGCAGAGCATACCATTTTCACAAAAAGGAAGAGTCAGAGTCAGCTAGCTTGGTTAGCTCTTTTAGCTCTGATGTGATCAGCCTTGTGCGTGAGCTTGCTCTCGAGGGATCTCGTTGTCCTCAATCAATTCTTCGGCTACCTCAGGAATCTTGACAAACACAAACTCATAGTCCACCCAAGTGCACGACAAGGATCATACTTCCATTGCTAATGTCTTGTCGAGGAGGCCTAAGTCTAGCCATTCATAGTTCCTGGCTAGCATGGTGAATGTGGTGTCCAAGTATCTGATGCAGGTGACAAAGTCGTCCTTTGCATTTGTGGCTAGGTCCGTGGCCAATGTAAAGATGGATCTCCACTCTTATAGGAGGGTTTGAGGCCTACTGTGAGAGGTTAGGGTTTGGTTGAGTTGGATAGCTCAACTACTAATGCTTGTATTCTAGCCTGTTCAATGGGGTGTCTGTTAGCCTCTTGTGTGATGGATTGGTCATGTAGCTCAATTGATGTGTTGCCATATGCTTGTGGAGTAGTTGGGACATTAGAAGTGTTAGGTTGAGTTGGCCTACGGTTAGCTGGTGCGACTTTGGTCGATATAGACTCGTTGAGTTTCTATGGATTTGGTGTTTTTTGAGTCAATGGATTTCCCATTCTTAGTTGGCTCACCACTTTGTGGAGATGGGCAAGAGGGCCTAGATTGAGGAGCATGCGTGCCGCTCCTAGTCTTGGGCAACCAAATCTAGTTGTTGCCTTTGTAGTAGCCTTGAGCGCACAAGAGGTCTTTGGGTACCCATTGTGGCTTGACTATTTATTTGCTTCTATATCGCTAGCTTTGTCTCCTAGGCCTAGGACGTGATGTTTTGTGATCACGGGCTCATAAAGGCTGGCTTCTAGGCTATTGCAGTTGTCATTTGGGCACCCATTTGAGCTGCTACTCACTAGTCTTGGATGCGTCTCTTTTAGATTGCGGTAGATTTGACTTGGTAGGGTGAGACAAGTTGCCACCCCCCTCCTTAGACCTTGCATTAGGTTCCTCTACTAATGGCATTGCAGTCTTTGATGGAGCTGCATTGCCCTTGCTAAATGCTGTCACTATCCAAACATTGCCAATGGCGAGGTGAATGTGCTACAAGTCATAGTCGACATTGTAGTGTGCATGTTTCTTGAATGTGCATCCTAGCAACAATTCCTTACCAGTGGGCCTTGGTGTTAGACATCACATAGAAGATCATGGGTAGGCTTTCAATCTCGATAGAGATTGCTATTTCACACTTTCCCAGTAGTGGGTAGGATTGTCCCCCAAATGGGTTGAGTTTAGTATCGGTAGACTGCAGTTGGGGCTGACCAATTAGGGTCCAATGATCATGCGTAAGGATATTACAGTCATTTCCCTTGCCAATGAGTGCATCAAAAACATATGTCATGTGACTAGTGATTGATATACACAAGTATGCAGGTGCCACATCATCCTCATCCTTTTGCTCAATCTTAGTGATGGTGGCTACTCTTATGTTTATAGGTAGGTTCAGCATTGGAGGCTCATGTGGTAGGTGCACTAGTATTGGTCAATTACTAGAGGTCTTGGCCACTATGCAAAGTGATACTGATGGTGGGACGCTACTCTTTGGTAGCAATTGAGATAATGTGACTCTTTGGGATTCACTGACTGCCCTGGTAGCTTGTTTATAATCCTCCTCTTCATTTGAGAATGGTAGATCAATGGTGGCTAGCACATGCATCCAATCTTGCTCATCCTCGGGGCAAGAGATATACTTTGTTAATGGCCCATAGGATTTTCTAATTTGTGAGTCTCCTTTCGACATAGCAGAGATCGCATCTAGGTCGATTGGAGTGGTGTTTCAAGTATCCATCTCGACTCTTACAATCTCCAATCAGTTTCCTAAGAATATATTTCCCTAATCTTCTATCACTCATGCATTTTTCATCTAGGGCTAGCCTAGCAAGACATCGTAGTCCACTCCCTTCATGACTATGAAGTTCACTAGAATTGGACTCTCGCTATCTTCAAGGGCCAGTCTTTTAGCAATCCAAACGATCTGACCTTCATTCCATTAGCTAGCATGACATTAAACCTTGCGATCACCACAGGTGGGTTACCCCAAGCCTAGAAGACTGCACGGTTGAGTACACTAACTCTTGCTCATGTATCTACAATTCCCTTTCTTGTAGCATCTCCTAATGTGTTGATAGCCAAGACTGCATGCATCTCTGTACCTTCCCAAAAAGCATTCACATGCAGAGACTTAGGTACTTAGTTCAAGGTTAAGCTTGGTATGTGTGTTACTGCATCATGGTTAGGCAAGTCAGTCGCTCCAAGCTCATCATGCCGTTCTACTCATTGCTTCAACCCTTGCCATAGCATCGGGTTGTTCTACCTAAGTAGCTCTCCCAAAGGTAGGGTCATAGGGGCCGATATCAACATCGTGAGCAAGTTGCTAGCTTCCTGCTTTACATTAGGCTCTACACTCTTTTGTTGATAATAGCATCATTCTCAGGTTACAAGTAGCCATTCAATTTTTTGAATGTTGTGCCTCTTCAAAAGACATGGGACATTGAATAGCAGCCAAGGACCCCAATCACCTAATATTGAGAGACTTGAATTGTCAAGCCATTAGGGAGTAACATCAACATGCCCGATTTGGGATGTAGCTCTATCTAGCTTAAAAAGAAGTCATCAATATGTTAAAAATCAACACCAACTTACAAAATGACGAGCTTGACTTGGGAGAATTCCCAGTTGACACTCAGCAACAATTGATGACCTAGTAGTATCATGGTAGACTAGTCGAGGACATCTTAGCCGATCTAGAGGAGGAGAGAAGGTTGGCAAGGAAAGAGTTGTGCAAAGCATGGTTGCTTACAACCAAGAGCAACGAGCTCAAAAGCTAAGACAAGACATAGAAATGTGTGAGGTCCAACGTGTCTTAGCTCTCGCCAATAGAGCTAGAACAAGACCAGATGCTGAGGAGGGAGAGAGCCTTAGAGGCTAATCTTATGCTAAGTGAGCCTCTCACAAAGCGAATATTAGATAACATAGCTGTAAAGCATAGCATAGCAACTCTAGTAACTACGTTGTTAGCAAGACTAGGAATCACCCCGAATTCTAGGAGCCAAACCAAGATACCTATGGTTACTAAGCAACTCAACAAGTATCAGCCTAAAAATGACCTATATAGCTTTGTGGAGCAGTTTGAGCAAGTATGTGAAGCGAACAATCTCACGAACCTTGCTCAATGCACACAAGCTTTCAAACTTTGCCTAGGAGACAATGGATGGACCATGTACACTAGTCTAGACAATGTTGAATGCAATAACCTCAAGAGTCGCTTCATCAATAGATTCTCTGAGAGGCGGGATACTCTAACAACTTAATCATTAGATTGATGAATGTCCGTCAAAAGGACAAGGAGGATATCCAAGACTACATCACCCATATGCGGAGTCTCTTTAAGAGAATCCCAACCCACAAAGTGACCTAGAGAACGAGTGGTCTCCATCGTGCTCATAAGCAAGATCACAAGCGAAGAGCTTTACAAGGCCTTGGTGAGAAACTCAACCCTAGCAAGGGGATGTGCTAGCTAAGGTCTTTGAAGAAGCCATACGAGAGGATAATCTACTCAAGGAGAGGAGTTCAAGACCCACAAACTGAGACAACACTATCTCTAGAATCTCAAAAAGACCTACAACCTTTAGTAAAAGATCCCACCGAAGCACCCAAGTCAAGGGAAAGAGTGTCGACTGGAGCTAGGAGTTGGCAGACGCGAAGCTAGAGTTGGCTACGCTTCAAGAGATGATGAGAAGGCCCACACAACCTCACATGCAATGCATGCATTGCGGAGGAAACCACCTTTTGGCCAACTACCTAGATCCTAGATCTAGACTCTATGCCAATTGCAATAGCTTTAGCCATGATGCAATGCATTGTCGATTACCGAGGTGGTTGCCATACCCATAACCATATAATCAACCTTACTACTTAGGTAATAGATTGCCACATTATGGAAGGGGAGCTCCATTAGCTCTCCCAACACCCAATGATTCAAAGCCAGTTGTCCCTAGGATGGACATCAACCCCACAAAGATACCGAGACCACTTGGACCCATTGTGACCCATCCACCAAGTGATATACATTACATAGAGGAGCCAAATGAGGACGAAGCATACATAAACCCTTACGTCTCGTATGACGAAGAGGGTGATCCCATCTTGATGGATTTTAGAGCAGTACCTGGCAATGATGGCATTGGGCAAGGAAAGAGGTCAAGGTCTAGAAGACAAAACTAGGAACCCATCACATGCTAGACTTGTGGTCACCCAAGACACATCTCATCTCGATGCCTGCAAGGGAGCAAGCCAATTGAGACAAGGCTATTGACTTGAGATGCCCTGAGTGTGGGATCACACACTTGTATGTCAAGTTCCTTAGGCGGAAACCTTCCACTAGTTCAGTTATCATGCCATCTGTACCATTAGGAATATTTAGAGTTGAAACACAACATCCTAGACATGTGTCTGAGGGATAGCAGGTTTGGTTGATTAGTTTGGGTCTCTATTGGGACACGGGGTTGAGGGTCAGTGCTGCATTTATTTTTTGGACCATTGGATCTTAGCTCTTGAGTCAATTGGCTCTATTGCCCTGTTCACTCACCTAGGGATCCACTGGGTTGTCCCATAGCTAGGGTTTAGCATCTACAGGATCTAGTGAGGTCAGAGTTTGTCAGAATTTGATGTTCTATGTTTATGTCTGATTTGCATGTTTTTCTGTCCAATTCCCAGAATCGGACGTCCAATTCTGGCCTATCTGATTTTTGGGGCCATGGACTATTCGAGTGCTTATGCCTAAGTTTCAGACTCGGATATCTGAGTTTGAGTACACCGTTCAAGACCCGTCTGAGTTTGAGTGGGCTTGTCCGAGTCCAAGTGGACGATTTTGGGGCATTCAAATTTGGCCATTTGAGAAGGCCAAATTAGGTCTGAGGTCTAAGTGACATTGTCCGAGTCTAAGTATGAGACTCATATGGTTTTTGATTGTCTAGTAGACTTGTGACTTGGACTATCTGAGTGGTAGTGGGACTCAGACGATTGTGGAATCCATTCGAGTGTGGCAGTTGGGGTCCAAAATGATGAAAATCTTACCATATCTCACACATGCCTAGATCAATCTTCCAACTATGATCCTAGAAGCAATTAACCAACACAAAGGTACACTCAGAGCTTACTGCGGGGCTCGAAGGCATGGTGGTGAAGATTGCCAAGCATGAAATGGTTTCTAGCCATGTAGCTCTCTCTCTCTCTATCAAGCTCTCTCCCTCAACTCAAAAATGAAAAATGAGCTCTCTCTTTGCCCTCTTGGCTTCTTAAGCCCTTTCTCTCTTGCCATATAACTTCCCCCTTCTCTCTCTTTGCTATGTTAATACCTTGAAGCTCTATTTTCCATTTTTTTTTTCCTATTTTGGACATGCTATTACAATAGAACCTTGCTGTGTATTTCCTTGTTTAATTTTTTTTAAAAAATTGCCTAAATGTATTCAAATCACAAGCAACAACTTACACTACTCGAATCTACTTCCCTCAATCTAAAAAAATAGAAAAACTTACTTGTAAAGGAGATCGAATACCTCTTCCACTCCCTCACTTCCTACCTATCTCAAGCATCAGTTTGGGGAAAACTCTACTTCAATGCTTGATTTGAAGTGTGCAAAAACTCAAAGCTTGAATCCGTTGGTCTCGAAAATAGAACAAAAAATGTGGGAGCTTCTTACTTAGCCACCCAGGCCCACAGACCGCTTATTGCTTCAGGTGTCTCAAGCCAAGTACAACGGCTATCTCTCACATAGTTGTATACATGCTCTCACACCTACGAGTGTGGTGAGCTTACCTCCATGCTCGATCGAGTCGCCTTCTCCCTCGAGCACTCCTATAGCTCTAAGATCCAAGCTGTAAGCTCAAGCAAGCTCGGTCCTCCTCAAGCTCCATGCTCTATGCTCAATAGCCGCGAGTGAGATAAGAGAAGAGAAGAGAAGAAGAAGAAGAGAGGAGAAGATGGAGAGCTTCTCCACCATGGTTCCTCACCCTCACTCCCTCACTTTCTCACACTCCCTCTCTCAAGAACAAGCTCAAGCAAGCAAGAAAAAGAACAAGAAGAGAAGAGGAGAGCTCGTTTTGGCCACACACGAGATTGAGCTTCTTCATTCACTTTTTTCCTTTTATACAAAACCCTAACCCTAATCCTCTTGCACCCATCCCTTTTTACATGACCGGCCATTTTATCCTAGGTCAACTTTTTCTATTTCTTTCCTATTTGCACTGTGCCTTCACCCATGCCCTCTTACATTTACAAATTGCATAGGAGGGAGCTTGGCACTCATTTACAAAGATTTAGAGTGCACTTTTATATAAAAAATGTGCATTTCCTCTTTTGCAATTCCCTTGAACTTTTAAGGTTGTCCTTGCACTTTTGGCCTTTTTTTCTCCTATTTCTTCAATTAGGGTCCATCTTTTTTCCACTTTGCCCTACGTCTTCTTAATTTTCTTTTTGCTTGCTTTGCACCGAGGGTTAACAATTCTAGGTCATGAATGATTTGCATGCATATATTCATAGCATGATTAACCAAAACAAGATCCTAGTTCATAGTTTTCATGCATACAAAAAGAGAATAGCAATTCTTCACTATTAGTAAAAGAGTATGACACTTTCATTTAGATCAAAATTATCCAAAAAACACAAAAACAAAACCAACATGGCATATTCTCAACATAACCAACTGGTTTAGGGTAAAAGTATTTCTTTCTTGTATCCAATACATAAACATATGTCTATTAGGGATAAAGGTGCTTGTGCCTAGCCACCTATGTATTATTTACATTGATAGTATCCGCATACCCGCACACCTATACACTACAAATGGTGGACACCCATCACTATCACTTCATTCTTTATTCTTTCAGTAACATTTGAATAAAGGGAAGGTTGGTCACACATTGTGACTATTGGAGTTTTCACATTCTCTCTCTCTCTCTCTCTCTCCTTCCACCATAGCTCTTGCTTCCGCTCGACACTTCCACTTTAGGGCTCACCTTCCTTCAACTCGTATCAAAGCCATCTCCCTCGAGAAATCAAGCTTATGGAGAAAAACTTCAACTCACATTTTCAATGGGGGGCAGCCATGGATTTTTCACACCAAGGTATGCATTGAGCTCCATCTTTGTTAACTTTAGGACAAGAAAAAGATGAAAAAGTGGAAAAGCGCAAGTTGGGAGCCAAAAGAGGCGGCCCAAAAGGAAATCAAACACAAACGAAGAAGCAGGAAGGGAAATGACAAAAGTGCAAGGGTGGCCTTAAAAGCTAAGTCAAAGGCAAAAGCGCATTTTTAAACTGCAAGGCACCCCTAAAACTTTTGTAAAAGAGCGCCAGGCTCCCTCCTGTGCAAATTGTAAGGATAAATGGGCGGTATAAAGGAAGCTAGAAAGATAGGAGGACAATAGGAAAGAGGGCCTACCAGCCATGTGAAAAGGGAATGACCACCCAAAAGGGATTTAGGGTTTTGTATAAAAGGTAAAAAGTGAATGAAGAAGCTCATTCTTTGGTGTGTGGCAAAAGTGATCTCTTCTTCTTCTCTTCTTCTCTCATTCTTGCTTGCTTGCTTGTGTATGCTTGAGAGAGGGAGCGTGAGAGAGTGAGTGTGTGAGGGTGAGGGATCAAGGAGAAGAAGCTCTCCATCATCTCCTCTCTTATTCTCTTCTCTTCTCCTCTCTTCTCTTACATGCGACTATGGAGGGTGGAGCTAAAAGGTGGAGGCTTGAGATTGCTTGAGCTTGCATCTAGAATGGTGGAGCTACTGGGTTGCCTGAGGGAGGATGCTACTCGTTCGGGCATTAAGGTAAGATCACTACACCCTCGCAGGATCGAAGGTGCATCAGCTAGGTGAGAGATAGCCATTTGTGCTTGCTTGAAACGCTTGAAGCAATAAGCAGTCTGTGGGTCTTGGGTGGTTGAGCGTGAGCTCCCACTACATTTTGGTTCCATTGATGAGATCGATGGATTCAAGCTTAAGCACTTGCATGCCTCAAATCGAGCGAGAAGTAAGGGTTTCATCCCCGAACTGGAGCTTGAAATAGATAGGAGATTTTGGGATTTTAATATTGACAACAAGTAAGTATTTGAGTTTTTTGATGATTAGGCCTGTAGGAGGAATCATTTCAGTATTTGGGTTTTGATTTTTGTTGCATTTAGAGTAGGATAGGAGTAAGAAATCAAAGGAAAAAAAACTTTAGGATTCTGCTATAAAACATGCTCAAACAAGGCACAAACAATGAAGAAATTGGGGGAAATGAGTGCTTAGATGTGTTAATGTCGCAGCGGGAGTGATCAAGAAGGTCTTGGGCAAGGGTTAAAACCCAAGAGGACAAGGGAGAGCTCATTTGCAACAGTAGCATTGAGAGAGAGAGAGAGAGAGAGAGAGAGAGAGAGAGAGAGAGAGAGAGAGAGAGAGAGAGAGAGAGAGAGAGAGAGAGAGAGAGAGAGAGAGAGAGAGAGAGAGAACTTGGAGAGACCAAACCCTTGTAGTGGATTGGATCGATTTGCTCCAGAGTTTTTCGAGCACATCATGTATATATGAACCTCAACCTTTGTCTATCGATCTATTCTGGAAGTGCTTGCCACCTAGCATGAAATAGATCATGCAAATGAAGTGAAAATCACCTTCATTGTTGTCACGTGAGTCGCACTCGGCCTATTCGAGTCCTAGACTTGAACAACCACTTTGGGCTGAACCCTAGAATTGGCCCTCGGCCTGCTCATGTTTGGCCCACTTGGCCTAACTAGACTCGGCCACCTGAAATTTGGCCCACTTGATTCGGCCCTATCTCACTTGGCCCTCAGCCATTCGGCCCACCTTGCCACGTGGCATTCAAACGCCCTCAAACACTCAGCCCTACCTTCACCCTCGGACACTCGGCCCTTAGATTTGGTCCTGATATAATTTGGCCTTTGGCCACTCAGATGGGCCGAATCTGACACTTGGACCTTGCAACTTGGCTTAGCTGAGTCGAATCTAGAATTTGTTAGATTTGACATCTATAGACCTTGACTGACCTCGACCATAGTCGAAAAAACCCTTGAGAGCAATGCATATGAAGATAACACCTTTTTGGCGCATGAGGAAACGAGAGAATCAGTGAATTGTAGATCTAGCAACGATGCTAGCCAACTTGCTAGCTATCCACCCTATTAAGAGTGCCAAATTGATCCATAGACTCTCAATTAGACCTTGACTGAGGCGAAAAGGCACAATGTAGACCCTAGAGACCAGCGAGAGCAGCTTAGCGACCGTGCTTAAAGCCCTGTCAGGCTGAGAAAATAGACGAGAGTGTTGAAACTACATTTACCATTTTGCATTGCACCCCACATTGTTTTTCGACACTTGAAGTGGACCTAAAGAAAAACTGAAGGCCTGATTTCACACAGTGCACAAAAAAGACTGGGCACACACACACACACACACAAAGTGACAGTAAATTGAGGATTGTCCAAAAATAACAAGGAACTCACTTAGACTTAAGAAACTGAACGAACCCACCAGTAGTAGAAGAAGACCCTGAAACTTAGATGGGTAATCAAGAACCCTAAGTGAGAGTGTCCAAGAAGGAGTCTGTAGTGCCACTTTGCATGATGGCTGAAAGCTCTTGCCACCGATGATCCAAACCTATCACATATCATGTCCCCAACAATAAGCTAGAACTCCACGAGGTCTTGAAATACACGATGGGCAAGTTAGCCGGCAACTTACCACTAACCCGAAACCACTCAAGGATCTCATGAACAAACCTAAGTGGGAGTAGACTAAGGTGCATGACCTAAACTTGATGTATAAGTCGGCCCTGATGAGAGTGTGGCTAGAGATGAGAACCTAGGAGATGATGAGCAGTTAGAGGGAAATAGTTTGCATGATGAGTACAAAGACTGCTCTTCTAGCAGTGAGGAAACCAAAAGGAAAATTGACATGATTGAATACGACACTGAGGAATATGTAATTGAGCAAATATGGACAAAATCCAAACCTCAAAAGAAGAATACTTTTAGAATCGAGAGAAGAGTCATGCGCATGGATTGTGATCACACATGGTTGGAGCACATATGAGCGACGAGCAAAGAACACCGCAAGACTTGCCAAAACGATTCACGAAGTTTAAGAAGGGTAATAGGGTAGTGATCTTGCTAGGAGCCAAACAACATGGGCAAACAAGTGAACTAATAGAAGGGCCATCCAAAGTCAAGGAGGTTAATCTAGCTAAGGAAGGGGAGATGCCTCGACCTGTCTTTATAGCCAATGACTTGACCGAGGAGGAGGAAGCCTGTCTCATTGCTCTCTTACGGGAGTACATAGACATCTTTGCTTGGTCTCTCGATGAGCTAAAAGGGGTAGATCCGAGTGTAGTGACTCACGACATACCCATGACCCCTGATGCAATGTCAGGCAATTGTATCCTATGAATCTCAAGGATGCTCACGCTATCAAAGAAGAAATCGATAAACTATTGAGATCAGAATTCATTTACGAGATTGAGCACATGGACTGGGTCTCACCCATAGTGATTGTATTGAAGAAAAATGGAAAGATTAGAGTGTGCGTCAACTACAAGAAAATCAATGCTGCTACCAAGAGAGACAATTACCCATTGTCGTACACAGAGCATATGCTCGAGTGAGTAGCTAATAAAGAGACATACAATTTTCTAGACGGCTTCTCAAGGTACAATCAAGTGCAAGTACATCCTGATGATAGGCACAAGACTGCATTCGGTACTGAGTGGGGGGTGCCTACATAGTCATGCCCTTTGGGTTGACAAACACACCAGCCACATTCCAAAGACTCATGTGTACCATATTTAAAGACATGCTTAGGAAAGAGTTAGAAGTATTCATTGATGATTTGTGTGTTACTCTAATTGGAAGGAACACTTAGACAAACTTCGAGTGGTCTTTGAATGATGTCAATTGTATCATCTCTTGTTGAATCCCTTGAAGTGCCAGTTCTGGGTAAAACATGGATATATCCTAGGGCACGTGGTATCAAAGAACGAATTTACCACAAAATTTTCGAAAGTCAGCAGGGTTATTGTTGATCTACCACCACCATTTGATTACAAGGGAGTTTAGTGCTTCTTAGGCCATACACGGTAACATTGATTGCTAGACCTCTGAATAAGTTGCCAGTAATAATTGAATGGACTGACGAATGCCAACGCGCATACAAGGAATTAAAGAAGGCTCTAACCACAATATCAATCCTACAAGCCCTTGACTAGACCATTACCTAGACCATAACCTTCCACGTTCACATTGATGCTTCAAAGTTTGCCGTGGGAGCTGTGCTGTGCCAGCCTGGTGAACACAATCTAGACTATCTAGTGAGCTTTGCTAGCAGACAACTCACGGATATGGAAATGAACTACTCAATGATAGAGAGAGAGGGTTTAGCCATGGTGTTTGCTATAAAGAAATTTCGGCATTATCTTTTGGCTATGTCTTTTAACTTCTTTGTTGACCATCAAGCCTTGCTTTATCTCGTGAATAAACCGTGCGCTATAGGACGCATTGCTCGATGGTTACTACTACTCTTAGAATTTGACTTCTTTGTGGTTGTACACAAACAAAAGTAGCATTACATGGCTGATCAGATGTCTTGCATACCCACTGGAGAAGCTGCTGGATAGGGCATTACGAACGAATTGCCAGACACACATATGTTTAACTTGACTAGGAATGAGATTTGTTTAGTTGACTTGATGCCATATTGGGTAGATGACATAGTCTAAGTGCTTGAACATGGACTGCCTGAAAGATGCATTGAAAAACTCCACCTTAGGCCACTCATTCTTAAATTCCAACCCTATCAATTGATAGCAGGCCAACTCTACAGGCTAGGGCAAGACGAGTTGCTGTGAAGATGTGTGTGTGAGCATGAAATACTTGTAGAGGCACATGGGGGAATTGCAGGAGGACATTATAGCAGAGATGCGTCAGCCCGCAAGAAGGTGTTGTAGTCTCAACTATGGTGGCTTACTCTTTTTCAAGATGCAGCACGATTTGTAAAGCATTGGACGAGTGCCAACGGACCAAGGTACCTATTCACAAGGACAAAATGGAATTAAGCCCAATTATTGCAAGAAGACAACCATTTGAGAAGAGGGGGATCGACTTCATTGGGCCTATCAATCCCATAGCACAGTACTTGTAGGCCAAATACACCATTGTTGCCATCGACTATCTCACGAAACGGGAAAAAGTACGAGCCACGAGGAAAAATGACGCTAGGACCACAACTAAGTTCCTATGGGAGAAAGTCATCTCACGATTAGATTCCCCCATTGAACTGGTTAGTGATCAAGGCATGCACTTCATCAATGAAGTGATCCCTCACCACCTTTCTGATCATCCACCAAAAATGCTCACAGTACTATCCTTAAGCAAATGGCTAGGTTGAGTCCACAAACAAGATTCTAGTAAACGTCCTGACCAAAGTAGTCTTTGCTTCGTGTAGTGATTGGGATAACAAACTAATGACAGCCTTTGGCCTATTGGACAACCTATATAATGATTATAGGATAGACTCCCTTCAAGTTGACCTATGGAGCTAAATCAATTCTACCCATAGAGTTCTTTGTTTTGAGCTTGAGAATAGCTATTTAGGAGAGATGGACATGAAGGGAGGCATGGACGGAGCGCCTGATTGAGCTAGAACACTTAAGAGTTGGTTTGACAAGCACGTCAAGCAATGAGATTTCGAATAGGGAGACTTGTACTGTTGTACTCAATTAGAGGTCATTAATAGAAGGTGAAGTTTAGAGGACTAGGACTTTTTAGAGTTCACACCATCAGCTGAATCAGTAATATAGAACTCGAAACCCTGGAGGGTGAATAGATGTCGGTCACAGATGAAGACACACTGACGGTGAGCTTGATTTCTAACAGTAAATGTCAAGACCTGCCCTGTTTTGACAGTCGTGGGACTATGTATACAGCAAAGGGCTGAAGGGGGAAGCACTTGAATCGATCACCGGGAGTCAAGCACTAATGCTGGGGAGTCAAGCAATGCTCGGGAGGGTTGCCAAGACTGCCGAGAAGCCGAGAAGGAGCAGGGAAATGCCATTGAGCAGATCAGCCCAGCCCCCTAAAAATGCGCCAAAAATTGCGCGGGCTATTCCTAGGGGTTGGGGGGTCTTCAACAGTGCTCGGGGGCACTAGACAATGTCGAGGGGGCTCCAACGCAGCCTGGAAAGAAGTCGATGAAGGTCCGGAAGCTCGGGAAGGAGGCGAGAGATCAAGATATACTTGTAAATGAAGGTGCCATGGTTGCCATTGAAGCTCGGGTTGAAGCTCTTCAAATCTGGGCTGAAGAGAATGCCGGGCAAGCTCCAATGCCTTTGCTCTGATACCAGTTGAAAGGGAAGTGGAACCCAAGAGGAAGAAGCTTAGCGATGAGAGCTATGGCAGATGGAGAGCAAGAGCCAAGAGAGAGAGAGAGAGACTCAAAAGTGGGAACTCCAACAACCACAATGTGTGGTCGGGCCTTCCTTTATTCAAACTGTCACTAAAAGAATAAAGAATAAGTGACTATGACGGGTGCCTGCCACTTGCAGTGTGCAGTGGCGGGTACTATTAGTGTAGTAATACAAGGGCGGCTAGGCGGAGGTGCCTTTACCCCCAACAACCAAACCATCCACTCTCTTGGTCGCTTCATAGGCTTAGGTGCCTCTTTCTTAGCCTTCACTTTCTTCTTTGTTGGCTCCTTATTTAGGTATACTTTGATACCAACAACACTCAAAGAACCAACTTATACATCAAGACTAAGGATTTGCTTGGCCTTATCATCTTGTTTAGGGGTTACCTCAATAGGTTTTGCATTATCTTTATCTCCATATTTGGCCTTCTAGCCTCTCATAATTGCTTGTAAATTAGAAGCATTAATACACACTACTTCAACAAAACTTATGCCACTGCCATAAAGCAGTTCTTCTACAATAGCCTTTCCTCTCTATAAAATTTTCTTTAGTCCCTCATCTTGTTGAAAATTGTTTCCTTGTCCTCTGTGATTAATAGGACTTGGCTGCCTACTTCCTTGTTGCTGAAGGAAACTAATCTTGCTCTAGCAACAAGTATTGGCTAAGTGGCCAAACTTTCTGCATATGTCACATTTAACATTAGGATAGTTTCGAGGGAAGTGTTAACCACCACACCATTTAAAACTGAATCTTAATGGAGTTGCATCATCATGCTTCCTAGTGCCCATCAAAATTTGTTGATGCTTTAGAAAATTGATATCCACAAAAATTTGCTACTATTGTTCAATAATCATATCAATGTAATGTTTCATTGTGTCCTTAACTTCCTCAATAATATTTGGTGTAGAGGATTTGTAACCAGTGGTATCAGAAGCCACCCCCACATTAGGTTTTACAATCTGTAAAGGGATTGGTGGCTGCATAGACCCTTGGTTTATGGTGGAACCTTGCCCATTGCTTATAGATCTCGTGGGTCTTAGTTTCACCCTATAGGTGCAGGTAATTGAGGCAACCCTTGATTCAAAGTTCCTTGACTTTGACCCATGATATTATTGGGTGTTGTAGGTATTGAGTTATATCTTATTAGTATCTCATCTGGCACCATCCCAATCATTAAGAGGGCTTGCCCTCTTGCTGCATAGGCAGCTTGAATTTTTGACTTGACTTGGTATGCTATTGTTATAACTGCATCTAGATCATTTAGTGTAGTGTTAATCAAGTGTAGTTGGATCGTGAAATCCAACCCTCTTAAGAAGAATTGCAATTGAGTGGATGGGGGTAATTGCAATTGACTTGGTATGCTATTGTTATAACTGCATCTAGATAGTTTAGTGTAGTGTTAATCAAGTGTAGTTGGATCGTGAAATCCAACCCTCTTAAGAAGAATTGCAATTGAGTGGATGGGGGTAATTGGATGGTATTACCCAAGCAATGAAAGACCTCATGTAGCTTTTAGGCATATGCTTTCATACTCTCGTTGAATTCCTGTCGAGTGTTATTTAAGACACACAACCAATATTAGCTCCCCTTTTCAGGAGAGAACTCTCTATGAAACATGGTGTAGAATGCTTGCATAGTGGCAATTGAATTTGTCGTACCATTGGGTTGCATTTTCCTTCAAAGTCATATTAGATAGCATCAAATGATGTGCTTCCTCATCAACTTGATAGTTAAACATAAGTTTTTGGAAGTCTTTGATATGTAATTTTTCATCTTTGTTTGGGCTTCCACTAAAGATAGGCAATGAATACCCTAAAGCGGGTAGAGCCATCATGCCTGCTAGGATTTGTACTACTTGAGGGGGTATTAAGGGTGGCTGTGCCATCCCTATGGATATAGAAATAGGCTTAGGAGGGACAACTACAATGATGCTAATGGCATCACTAGAAGGTGGTATTGATCCACCACTTTGCCTGGTTTGAGAAGGAGTTGATTGCCCAACTTTAGGTGTTAAGGGTAAACTGTAACTTTTGCATATACTGGGGTTGCCCTTACTATGAAGGGTTGAAAGGCCCCTAACTTTAAGGAATATTGGACATGAGTATTTGCAAAAAACATTTTCTTAGTCATTATTCACATTGTTCTCATCAAATTTGAGAGATCTCTAGGGTATGCTCATATTCTTGTCCTTATAGCTCTTTCTATGCTTCTAAATGAAGAGTCATACACTCAAGAACTGAGTCTTAGGTCCTTATGGGAATCTTGAAGAGTCCTAGCAAATGCACCACCTATCGAGACCTAAAACGAGCATGACACTAGCTCTAATGATTTTAGTTGGCTCCTAAACATGCTAAATAACCCCACACAACCTCATGGTCATCATGAGCGTCTAGGTACTATAAATGATTCTTCTAAGTGGTGCATTTGTAGATGCACTTTTGAATTGTAATACAACTAATTATCCCTCCTAACTCCAAGCAAAGGAGTTTCTCACATGTAGGTGACTATCTCACCTCAAATCACAATCACATGTAGGCACCCCCAACCAATTACTGTGGCCCCTATGGCTCTCCTACATCCCAAAGATTGGCCCCAGGATTCATCATTTGAAATATATAAAAATTATTAACATACTCCTCTCTTAATATTTATCATTCTGGGAGACTCTTCATAACCTCATATAATCTTTTCCCTAAGAATAAATGCACTAACCAACGGTTAGGGATTCTTTTTCATTCCACGTGGGTCAATGAGTTTTTCAAGCAATTGCTATGCATCCATGAGGTTTATTCCCATAGAATGCTTTTGTGCTCTTTTTATGCAAGGTGGAATGCTCTAAAGTGTACCAACAAAAGAAAAATAACACCGTGTTCCATGTGCACAATCATATATTTTCATGCTTTTTACCATACGTATTGCGACAATGTAGAATATAGCACTAAGAAAACCCATGCTACTATCTCCTTTACACTTAAAAGATTGACATGTATGCATATAGAAAAGATAATAAAATCAGCACATTTAATCTTATTTTCTCATTCTCACCACCCCCTATCGATAAAATTTGCAAGTGTTGTCATATTCTTAGGTATGTAGTGAAATGCAAAAACTACATAAGAACACACCTTAACACACAATATGAGGCTGCGTTGAAGCAATCTCCATGCTATAAAACCCATAAAAACATTGCACAAACATATAATTATTCCATAACATTAGGATCCATGTACTCATTTCAATTCTCCTCAAAACCCCATTTTTGTAAATTTATTCAATTTTACTCATGTGAATACTTTTTAAAAACCAATTATTATGATAGAAAGCATGCTGATCAAGCATTCCAAAAATATTTTTTTGATTTTTTCTTAGCAAGAATGCTTTATGTACACATGTACCGCTCAATTTTTTCAAGTTTAAGTAAAATGAGATTTACTGTAAAATATTCCACAAAATTACTTTATTTTTTTCTAATTTTGGGATCACTCAAACAACCCACCGCTAATGCTCCACACATCTATTAACAACAATGACCTTCATGCTCCCTCACTCCATTGCTTGCATCATATAACACTTCGGCACCCCTTTTCTTCCCTTCCCTCTCAGCTAGTATGAACACTCATTGAGGAGAGAGAAAGATTAGATTTTCAATTTTTTGCAAAGTACATCATTTTGCATGATTCAAGCAGTGATTGCAAGCAAAGAAAATCAAGAATCCATAACCAAGAGTGCTCTTGCCATGTCGAATAGTTGCAAATGATCAAATTCATGGGAAATGAGGGGGACACCGAAAAAATGCATCCTCCCCATCATGATATTTTTTGGGCTTTTTAGCCTTCTTAAGCTCTTAATTAATAAATAACCGGTTCACTTTTTATGCATTCACACTATTGGAAAGTTGTTTCTTTAAAATCGAAGGGGAAACAAGGTCAAATTCGAGATTTGAAGGTACACTGCGTTCTTGGTATCATTTTCTATTAACTTGGCCTCCTAGATTCTATTTCTAGCCTTTAGATTAAGCGACTGCTTTATAATGCTAAAGTTACATCTCTTAAAATAGGCCATTTAATGAAATTTAATTGAGAATAAGGTGCTTCCAACACATTTTGGGCCACCTGCTTTTGCTTAGGAAACTCCAGCACTCTTCATTTTTACTGCAAATGCTTCATTTTCTGCTTCAATTTTAGTGCCTAATTGCACCTCTCACATGTTCTCTCTTGTTATTTCCCTCCTCTTGCTCCATATTCATTAGCCAAAAGGATTGTCTCCACATCCAATCTCCATGAAGTGTATGATAAAGAGTCTTCTTGTCATGAATCATGTGGTGGGAAGAGTAGCTTGAGTTGCCATACCGAACACACACCATACACACAAGAGGAAGTGCATGATAAATAGCCTTCTTTTGTCATGAATCGTGTGGTGGGGAGACTTGCTTGAGTTGCCATACTGAATACACACCATACACACAAGAGGAAGCTCACTCAAGAATACAATAAGAGAGATGGAGGACAAGTTTTCTTTATGGTTTTTATTCCTCCTTCTTCTAAGAATACAATGTACACAAAGTATATATATAAGATAAAATATAAAAGAAAGTGGCCTAGTAAGTCAAATGGTGCATAATTGACTATACTAATCGAATGGCACTATAACTATGCCAACTGTAGGTAGGTGTAACAAACCAAATATAATGTGATAAGTTAATGGCTATGTGAGGATCATAATGACCATCAATGTGTTGAGTGATGTCATCATCAATGTCTACGTGTGTTGAGCTCTCCATCTCAATGCTTCTCAATTGCTTCAAGTCACAAACTACATTCTATCCTTCTTCTCTAAGAAAATCCCAAATGCTTGAGCCTTCTTGGTGTTTGTTGTGAGGTTATTTATTAGCCTCACACACTTGCTTGAATTACTTAGAGAAGGAGTAGGGATCCTCCCCAACTCTCTACTTGTCTACATATTTCATTAAGGGTATTCTATATTTCTCTTTAGAACCATGTGTTATGCCTACTCCTATTAGCAAGATATTATCCATTTGTGAGCTAGTTTAGATGGCACTAGAGCTATCTAGGGGTTGTATCCAAACTAGGTCTGGTTTGAGGATCTTGGGAGCCATGAGTTCAATTTTAGATTCTTGATATCATGTATTTCTTTTTTCATTTTTATATGTCACTTTGAATTGCTATGGTAAGGTCCATGAGTCTAGTAAGGGGTGTTTTGCCCTCGTGATGGACGAGTTCTTTCATCATTCATGTTACATTAAAAAATATATTCCTCGAAACTTTCAAAGGAATCCTAAAGGTATTGGGAAACCTCTCCATAATCTCTTTCTGTGGTCATCCTCCTAGTTCCTCTTTGATGACTCTTGGTTTGCTAGCTTGAAAATTTGGTCTATTAGTTGTGGGATAGGTATACCTCAAACTTTTATGTTTTACCTCTTACTAAGGACTAGGAGATCTTCTCATTAGAGATTTGATCTTGCATCCACTTCTCAAGCACATAAATTGGTCTTAGGCTCTTGTGTAGTTGAATAGGTCATAAGGGTTCATCCTACACACATTAGATTTGTGAATGGTTTCTTCCCTTGGTCTTGTAGGTCCCAATTCTTCAAGAGGAAATATGTTTGGTCCTTAGTTTGGGACCTTGGGTATTGGTTTCTCTTAGCCTTGTAGTTTTTCCTTGGTTCTAATCTCTCCAAAACCAGTGACATTTTTTCAAGTTCTTAGATAACAAGAATTTGCAGGGTAGTCTTGTTTGTTCTAGAGTGTTCTTGGCCACTAGAAGCCTCATAATATTTCCTCTTAGTCTCTACTCAAGAGGTCTTTTGATGAGGTACGTTCTAGGTATGAGTCAATCTCCTTTCTTTAAGATGTGGTCAACTATAGATTATAACTCTAGTTATCAGGTGTTGATTCCTCTTAAACAAGAGTTGAGTTTGGTCTTACAGTTTCAAGTCAAGACTTTGTGGGTTATAGATTCTACAATCTTATGCTTTCTTAGGAGAATATGAAGATAGGTAGGAATATGTAGTCATGGTAATGTAGTCATAGAGGTTTTCACCCTTTCACCACACATGGATGTCAAGTCTTAGAGATGATTAGTTGCAAGAAGCCTTGGAGATGAGTACTAAGTGCAATCTTGAGATGAAAGAGTCATGCCAAAAGGTAAGTTTGTGTTTTTCACAGTCTTGGAGATCTAGCAATTATGAACTCTTGGAGATGTGCATTCTTAGAGATGAACTATCATGGAGATGTATGCGATTGGAGATGTGCAGCCCTAGGCAACAATATTTAAGAAATTGTGGAGATGACAAGTTTCTTGTAGTCTTAGAGATGTCAAAGTTATTATAATAATGAATAAGTTCACTAGGTGTAGTAATAGAGATAATCAATGCTTGTAGTCTTGGAGATGATGCTCACATTTTTGGAGATAATCACACCAATCAAGAAAGCAACAAGGAGTTCAAATCTATGCCCTCAAGTGGATATATCAGTGTAATCTTTCAATTCATGTAAGGAAACCATTGAAAGGAATGTATAATCAATTCCCGCACAAGATTGAAGTTTATATTTTCAAAATTTTTTAGTTTTTTTTGAAAAATCAATAAATTTATCATGCTATACTTTCTCCTCTATGGGATCCATTCCATCAAACTAATTGCCTTCTAACCTGGCCTCCTATCTGTCATATGTGTTAGAGTATGAACATAGAATGAATGAAAGAGTAGTTTCTCACCATCTCATCCCTATCAAGCACCTCAATGCCTCTTATTTAGGCACCTAGTAAGAAAATAATCAATATTAAGAGAGTTGATTGCATCTATTGTCTAGCCAACGAAACCAAAATGTTGGCCTCTACACTTAATAATGGGATATTGAAGGATATCTTATTATTTCAAGAGTTCAACTCATGGTTCAAGCTACCTCTCACACAACTAGCTTGTACTCTAGCATCAAGCTACTATGTCTCACCCAATGCATTCCCAAGAAATGAAAGAAAACAAAGCAGCTTGCAAGTTGTAGTAGACTCACCAATCTTATCTCCCTATCATTGTAGTCTAGATCAAGGAGAAGGTATTGATAGCCTCACAATTTAAGTAGTGTGCTCCTTAAGCCACCACTCCACTTCCTCTTTGATCCATGGACTACTACTCCAACCCAAGAGAAGAAGATGAAGAACATGATGGTTCTCCAATTGGTCCCTTACACACTCTCTCCCTCTCCTTTTCTCTCTCATTGAATCTCTTACTCTCTCAAGCTATGGAAGTAAGAAGGGAAGAAAAGAAGGAAGATTAAAATTTCTCACATTCTTTAGCCCTCACTCAAGCTATGTAGGGTGCAAGAATGTAGAAGGGAAGATAGAGAAGAAGAGGCTCAAAAGTTAGCACCCATAATAGTGATCTCTCTATCTTTATTAGACATTATATACATAGGGTTTCCTTTTGGGTGGGCACCCTTTGGTTCCTCTCTTGTCCACTTACAAAGATTAGTCTAAAAGATGAGGCCTTTGTGGATTGCATGTGGGATATTGGATTGGATGCATTGTGTTTTCCTATTTAGCTTGTGGGATATTTAGTGTGTGTAGGCATGGTAGATATTTTATTTTTACTCATAGCTTAATATATTTTACACAATCTAGTTTTACTCATAGGTTAATACAGTTTACATGATAGTAAGCTAGACACTTAGGTTTTACAATTCTTTACATGCAATGGGTATTTTACAATTGACTCGAAATTATAGTGCACTTGTCATAAACATTAAGAAACCACTTGAGATGCAATTTAAAGAGACATTGAGGTCTAAAATGTATCTAGAAGTACTTCGTTGTTTTTCAAGGCCTTGTCTTAAATCCTTGCTTACTATTTCTAGTTGCTAACTATCTGTTAACCCTCAAACGAACGAAGGTGGAAAATTCGAAAAAGCTAAAGTAGAAGACAAAGACAGAGGCCAAGGCAAAGAGAAATGGAAGACAAAGACGCACAAAGAGAAGAGTCCTAAATAAGGGAGAAAGGCGCACAAGGAAAAGCGCAAGTCAAAACTTTTGTAAAAGAGCGCAAGCGCATCATGGTTTAATTCAAGGAGTGCCGGGATCTCACCCCCCGTGCAATTTGTAAATGTAGACAGGTATGGAAAGGAAGCTAGGAAGATAGAAGGACAATGGGAAAAAGGGCCTAGGCTATGGCCGGCCATGTAAAAAAGGGGAAAAGGGGATGACTGCCCAAAAGGGATTTAGGGTTTTGTATATAAAGTTGAAAAGTGAATGAGAAGCTCATTCTTGTGTGTGGCCAAAAGTAGCTCTCTTCTTCTTCTTCTTCTTCTTGTTCTTTCTCGCTTGAGCTTGTGCTTGAGAGAGGGAGTGTGAGAGTGTGAGGGGATGAGTGTGTGAGGGTGAGGGACCGAGAAGGAGAAGCTCTCCATCTTCTCCTCTCTTCTTCTCTTCTCTTCTCTTGTCTTGTCTTGCTCGCAGCAATGGAGCTTGGAGCATGGAGCATGGAGCTTGAGGATGGAGCTTGCTTGAAGCTTGCACTTGGATCGTGGAGCTACCGGAGTGCGCGGGAGAGGAGGTAACTCGAACGGCACGGAGGTAAGCTCACTACACCCGTAGATATGGATTGCGCGTTGGTTATGTGAGAGGTAGCCATTAGTGCTCGGCTTGGAACGCTTGAACAATAAGCGGTCCGTGGATCTTGGCAGTTGAGCGAAAGCTCCCACATTTTGGTTCTGTTGTTGCCAGGACCAACGGATTCAAGCCTTAAGCGCTTGCGGGCTTTGAATCGAGCATCGAAGTAAGGGCTTTCCCTGAACCGGTGCTTGAGATAGGTAGGAAGCGAGGGGGTTGAAGATGGTATTCGATCTCCTTGGCAAGTAGGTTTTTTGCTTTCTTGAGATTTATGTTGTGGAATGAAGTAGTGTAGGTATTTACTTTGTGATTTGGGTGCATTAGGGTAGGAAAAAACAAAGAAAAAGAAGAAAAACAAGCATCAGGGTTTTTGCTGTCATAACAAGGCATGAGGGTTTGATTCGTTTGCTGATTTGCATTTTGGAGTTTATTGGCTATCCTAGGTATATAGATCTCTCCCCCATCACTCCAGCATCATTCTTGTGGAATCTTCTAGTTTACAATAAGCAATACCTTAAGATTTTAGACGATTTCATGCTCGAAAGTGCGTTCGGATCAGCGGAATCGGAGACCCGATTCAGTGTCCGAGTCTCAGAATCGGACGTCCGATTTTGAGAATCGGACGTTCGGACAACCATCCGATCGAACCAACCCATCCGTTTTTGAGAATCGGATGCTCGGACCACTTGGACCAGCCCATAATCGGACTCGGACAACTATCGATCGGACCATCCTGTCCGATCGGACCACTCGGACCAGCCCGTCCGATTTTGGGAAATCGGACCACTCGGACACTCGGACTTAGACGCTCGGACTCGGACACTCGGATCGGGCCGTCTGAATCCCTGAATCAGACCAGTCCATAATTGGACGCTCGGACTCGGACGCTCGGACGACCGTCCGATCGGACCAACCTGTCCGACTCGGACACTCGGGCTCGGACCACTCGGGCCAACCCCGTCTGATCGGACCAACCTGTCCGACTCAGACACTCGGACACTCGGACCACCCAGAATTGGACCCCGTCCAGAATCGGACCACCCAGAATCGGACCGTCCAGAATCAGACGAGCCAGAATCGGACCACCCTGTCCGATCCGATTCCCAGAATCAGACCACTTTGAAAATTGGACCACTTTTTTGATCCGACTCCTAGAATCGGACATGACCAAAATCGGACCACTAGGCCGATCGGACCAACCCAAAATCGGACGTCCGATTCTGATAGTCGGACTCCTGAAACTCGGATATCTGAGAATCGGACAAAAAAGTGTCAAAATCGAACATGTATTTAGAACAAAAATTTTGACACATCTAAACCCCGAGATTGACCCCAAAGGCTACGTAGAGCTAAAGGCATATCACAGATCCATCACTGGGCTAAAATTTATAGCACGTAGTTCAAAATTTGGCTATAAACGGTCCTCCAAATTGTGCATGGCTTTTACCGTAACGGCCCTGCGGGCCAGGGGGACTGCCCCCCTCGGACCCCCGCACCTCCCCCAAGTAGGTTGGAGAGAAAACGCACGCAGTGACATGTCCTCCAAATTGAACCCTAGTGTAGTAATAGCTCTACACGAGCATGGAACCTCACTTGCAAAAGAGCAACCAAAAGCCCATTACCCGAGCAGAGAGAAACAGAGACCCTAGAACATCAATAGGCCAAACTAGCCATCAAGGGCAAAAAGGCCATGCCATGAGAACACAAAGACATTGTGTTCAGATCGTGTCTAGTCAGAGCAAAATGCAACTTCAGCAAGCTACAAATGCGAAGATGAATAGACATGACACTCTTGAGGAGAGATGTACCTTGAATAGCACTGCACTGACGATCCAAGACAGTAGTGGAGAATCCACATCTAGTCATGCAGTCGAGAACTCAAGAGCATCTATCAGAAGGCTTAAATTTACAAGCCAAGACCTGAAAGATGAAGACATAGTACCACCTGCACAATGGAAACATTACTTAATGGGTTCTGAGTTTATGATTAAGACTGATCAACAAAGTATTAGACATTTACTTAGTTAACCTCAAATATCTGACTGACATATCAAATGGGCAGCGTTTATTCAGAGTTTTCATCCCCTTATCCAATATCAACCAGGTAAAGAAAATGTAGTGGCCGATGCATTAAGTAGAAGACCGACCATTCATAATATCTCTGTTATATCATTTGATTCTTTAACCCCTATGAAAGATACTTATCATCAGGACATTACTTTTCATGCTGATTGGAATAAATTAGTTGGAAATAACTGGATTCCTATTGATTCACTGTCTTATAATGATGGATTCATGTTTTATGAAAAGAGATTATGTGTTACAGTTCCATTTAGATCTTTTGTTTTGAATGAGATTAATTGTCCTCCATATCAAGGTCATAGAGGTATCATATCTACTTTACGTACATTGACTGAAGATTTTTATTGGCCACATATGGACACTGATGTATCTAACTTTGTTTCTGAATGTTTGATTTGTCAAAGAGTTAAGAGACATCATCGTAAACAGTATGGTTTAATTATGCCTTTATCTATTCCATCAAGACCATGGGAACAGATTTCTATGGATTTTATTACTGGTTTACCTAATACTAAAGCTAACCATGATATGATTTGGATTGTAGTAGACAAGAATAGTAAACAAGCATGTTTCATTCCATGTAAGAAAACTTTAACAGCATCTCAGGCAGCACAATTGTTTTTTAAAATTATTTTCACTAATAATGGATTACCAAAAGTTATTATTTCTGACCGTGATTCCAGATTTTGTAACAACTTTTGGATTACTTTGTTTGCTAACCTAGGAACAAAGATTGATTTCTCATCTGCATTTCATCCTGAAACTAATGGACAAACAGAAGCCATTAATAGTACTATTTTAGATCTTTTACGTGCTTACACTATTTCTAAGCCAGAGACATGGGACACACATTTACATTTACTGCAGTTTGCATATAACAATACACCACACACATCTACAAAGAAAGCACCGTTTGAAGTGATTTATGGTTATAGATTGTCTACACCTATTGCATCTTTATCAAATAGAATTCAGAGTGCTGATGATATTGCTAATATACACGCTACTATTTTTGATGAGGTTAAAGACATGATTGTCAAAGCTCAGCAATCATATACAAAACAAGCCAATAAGAAAAGACAGGCCATGAATTTCAAAGTTGATGACTATGTTTGGTTGAGAATAGAAAAACGTAGATTACAAAGTGTAAATAAACACCCAGTTGTGAAATTAGCACCTAGATTCTATGGACCATTTAAGATCATTCACAAAACCAATGACAATGCATTCAAGTTAGAACTACCACCTCACTGGAAAATTTACAACACATTTCACATTAGTTTATTACGACCCTTTAGAGGCCAATTACCTGTACACCCTGTTTATGAAAACCCACCTTTGTTAGAAGAAGAGACTGAAATACTTGAACTTGAAGCTATCATAGATACTGATTTCATGACCACTAGAACTGGACGTAGATATTCTAGATATTTGATCAAGTTTAAAAACCATCCTGTTGAAGAGGCCCAATGGATGCACGCTAGAGACTTAAATGCTTTCCCCACTCTATTAGCTCCACATTGAGCTAATAGCAATTGAGGACAACTGCTATCCCACCCCGAGGATATGATGCCAGGAGGCATATTTCACGGTGGATTTCGTGCCACGGTGGATTCCGTAAACTTTGTTGACCGGGGCTCATACACAAAGTGGATTCTTTGTGCGAGAAGTTGATGGGGACGCCTATCCTTTTCGGGCGTTTCATTAATTTAGTGTGTACATGGGTGATTCCATAGCGGGTGATTCCGCAAAATACATATTAAATTAATAAACGTTTATGAGTTTAGAGTGCGCACTCATGATAAATTAAGGTTAGGTTTGATTTCTAACCAGTTGATTTATTTATGTAGTTGAAGACTGCTAGGTATTCACTTTTGTTGGTTTAATTGTATTATTTTACTAACGATTGTGAATGCTTGAGTTGATGTGTAGAGATAGCAGTAGTGGTGGAGGAAAGCATTGGAGGATAGTGTGTATTCGAGTTATCACTTATATTTTGATAGGCGCATACCTTAGGCATGGCGCCTATATTTTGTCGTGCCTATTTATTAAGGCATTGGATATTTATTTATTATTTTGTATGCGCATGGGTGCATGATTATGATATTTGTATTTGGACATTGTATTGGGTATGCCTGACTCTTTGGGTGCCCGCCCATTAGCTTTATTTCTATTTTGTGCTAAAGCAAACTCAAAAGCCAAAAGCGTGCTATTTTATAATTTGGGCTATTATTTGAGCTTGAAGATGATTAATGCATAAAATACATGCTTTGTGGAGCGCTCACACAAGGCATGGGGGGAGATTGCACCCAATTGGTCTCTTGTTCATGTCATGCATGCTTTCTACCTTGAGTTTTGTGCAAAAAGTAGAGTTCTTTTATTCTTGGGGACCTTCTAGTGTTCACTACGCGAGCATATAGCATCCGATCTGTGCACCAGTGTCTACTATGAAGGGTCAGCAGAGCCACTATAGTATCCTTTTGTAGCTCAACAGTGTCACTATCACTTCAGTCTTTACTTGAGCTTTTAGCAGCTATTTCTTTCACTTCTTTGAGCTATTTTGAACTTATATTCATCTCTTTCAAATATTAGAAAAGTTCCCTAAGCTACATATTCATCCAATAGAACAAATAGAACAGAGATAGAGGCTTTACAAAAGCTCAATAGAAGCTTAACAGAAAGTCATCAGAAAGCATTTAGCTAAACTAAAACCATTCAAAACCATTAAGAAACATTCAATATACTTCCAAACACTCTTAAACTCCATCAATTGTCATTCCAACCTCTCATACAGAAAGAAAACAAGACCAATCAAAACCTATCAGGCACTCAACAGAACCTATCAACACATCATATCTTTATTGAAAAACATTATTAGCTTCTCAAACCTATTCAACCTTGTCCAAAACTTTCTAAAACACTTCCAAACCAATCATCATCATATAAATCAACCAAAAATTAGCCAAAAATCCTACAAAAAATAGCAAAAAATACAATCATATCAACCCTCAACATATCCCCATGCCTAATTAGGGAGAGCATCCTCGCGGCCTTAGAAAAAGAAAATAAAACTTCAACATAATAGCTTGATATTCCACAGCAACTTCAAGAAACACCATCTAGGCACGACCCCAACTTATAACCTACTTCTAATAAAGAATTGCGACGAAAGGAAAACACCTTTATCCATTAACACAACTTAGAAATAGAAAAGCATAACAAACTTTTAAAGGATATAAGAGGTTGCTTTTGTAATAAGCAACCATCCATTAGATAGAATCATGAACCACCATCAATCAACTTCTCAATCAGCTCCATCTCCATGTAAGAAGTACAAAACATCACATATACATCATAGAACATACACAAAACACACACATACACAAGACAATGTAGTCTAAATGGCACATGCTCCCAAAACATAGAGAGCAAAGAGAGAGATTTTCATTAAAAGATCAGTACAACCAAGAGAGTATCCATAGGCTATGTAGGATAAAGATATTTTTTCCTGAACTTCATACTCAACTTGAGACATTAGAGACTCTTATTCTCATCCACAAAATGTAGAGGCACACTCTAGAGAAACTGTAAACAACACATCCTTTCCAACATGATAATAAACCTAGTAGGAAAAACTTGGAAAAATAATATAGGATATCCATCTGAGCAATAGTCACATCCTCATTAGGATTAATTGTTAAGTTCAGAATACTCTTTTAGTATTCAGATGAGACTGCTGATGCATAAGAGCAAGTTACCAACAAAAATGAGATGCCAAGCACATCGAGATATCCTCAGAACAAGCACGTGCTTTAGCAAATTGAAGATAAGAAGTAGAACATTATGTAGAAGTGTCCCAGGACCCAGGAATGATAGGCCAATTAAATAGTAGCCCTATCAAATAAGCATTCAATATCATTGTCATACCCAAGCGTACCGATCACCGATTGTGGAGAAAGATTAACAAAGTCAGATGGAGATAGTAAGGAAATAAGAGGGGAACAATGAAGAGGTGGGTAAGATAAATCATAAAATAAAGATATTTGAAGGGATAATGATGGTGGGAAAGAAGTGAAACAATAAAAATTTTTGAAGGGATTTTTCTAGAAAATAGAGGGAATAGATGGGGCAATAGGAGTAGGCTCAATAGGAGTAGGTAAAGATGTAGGATCATGGGCATGTGGTAAAAACTAGAATTTGAGGAAAAATTGTAGGGGTAAAAGATAAGAGAGGGATACTATTTGGATTAGAAGTGAGGATAGCAATATACAAGGGTAATCGATAAGGAATTAAGGAATAAGATATGATATCATGAGGATCATATGGGTAGATGGAACATCGAAAATCAAAAGCTGAAAAGAAATCCTTAGTGAACAAGGGATTGTTAGCAATATGGTTCAACACTTGGGATCACAATAGCTAGATATCAATGAAAGACACTCTCTTGGTGGCGAGGATCCAAAACATCATCCTCCAAAGGAGGATGCCAAGCATAGCCTCTACACCACAATGTCTATTGATTATAATTCTTTAAGCCATTAACCAAAGTCATTTCAATAGAATGTACATACATAAGTGCTTGCAAAATCACATCTCCTACATAAATATTCATATCCTCCTCATCAGGGATGTGCAGATCTTCTCGAAGATACATAAAAGATAATATATGGGCTTCGTGAAAGATTAACTCATCAACAAATCTATCAAACCTTGTTTTGAGTAAATGTTCTGCCACCCATCCTCTAGAGGTTCTAAGTCCATATTACTCAAGGAAATGTTCAATGCAAAGCACTACTGGTGATACTTAATCCAGAAGGATGATGGAGGTGACACCAATTCAGCATAGTGGACAAAATCTTCCTAAACACAATTCATACGGTGCTGAAGGTGCTCTACCTTAGCAGAGAACTCATCACATAGTTTAGCTTGCTGTTGCAACTAATCTAGCTCTTCCTTAGAAGATAGCAAAGAACACATCACTGGGGCTGGAGGATGAACAGAAAGAGTAGTAACTTTTTGGTTAAGTTCTTCAATAAGCTTCTTCTATGACTCTATAGTTTCTTGGGAATGCCACAACTGGCCGTCATATATACCAAGCTTACGAGTTGATTCTATTATTTCTACAAGAGCTACATTTTTTTCCTTGGTTAAAGACACATTCTCTTCGTCTAAAGTGGCAACATTGGTTTCTAACTCCTTAATTGTGGCTTTCTGTGAATCCATCAAAGCTGTAGCTGTAGTCATTTGTGTATGGATATCACCCGAAGCAACCTTCTCTAAAGAGCTAAATTCTCTAGAGCCTTGCTAAGCTAACTGGTTAAAGAGTCCACTTTGTCTTGCAATGAGAACTGCACTCCTATATTGATTGTTTGAAGATAAGAGGTCATGGAGGTCTCCAAAGTAGATTGAACACCAAAAACTAGTTGGCGAAAGCATAGATATAGAAAGAACTATTTGCAAGGAAGAAGGAATGTGCAAATCTAGTTGTCCTTCTCGTTGTGCTACAAAGAGGTTGGTATAAGGCAAGAACGAGGGAAGGGAGCTACCAGACACCTCAAGTATCAAAATCTGTACCATAGGGATTAGAACGTGGAGAGGATTAGAAGGACCATGTGTATGGTGCTTCTTTTTCGGATGATTTTGATAGGGTATATATTTGCTAAATTTGAATTGGCTTCCATAGGAGAAGATTGTTGTGGAAGTGGAATAGGATCAGGCACACGAATGCCACCTGGGGGAGGTGCCAATTGAATGATCTTCTCTAGAAAAATCCAATAGGAAACAGTAATGAGTTGACCCTTCATTACATAATGAAAATGCTGATCCATTTTAGCCAACAAAAGGGTTGTCCAATTAAGCTTAACCCCCTCAAGGATTTTGATAGATGTAGTGAACAATTCTCAAGACAAACACTTGGATGCAGGCTTGCCCAACATAAATTGGTCATGGAGGAGTTGGCATAACTGCTTCCATGAGGGAGAGGAAATATGTGCCACTTATACTTCTGAACTAGTAATAACCTTATGTGCTACCAAAGGAATATAGATATCCTTTTGCAACAAGGCAAGGATCTTTGCAGTGGATAATAAATGATTACCACTAGGCACAGGGGAAGCTGCAAAAGGTAGGAACAAGGCCTTGTTGACAATAGCAGGGGATAAATAGAATCGATAGCCATAAACCAACCTCGAAAGCTTCTTATAAGTCTCCAAAAAAGAGTAATAAAGCTTTGCATCCACTAGAGGGAACTTAAGGGCCACAAAGAGATGAAGACTAGCCTTGCAAATATAATCAGCATCCAAAAGAAGAGAGTAATCATGGATTGGTAATGGTACATACTGAATCACCAATGGGGGTGTGGAAGAAGATACCATTTAGACCACATTGAATCACCCACACACACACAAAAACCAGGAAAAGGATAAAGTAGTCCTGCAAAACTCAACAAACCACCACTAAGAGAGATAATAGGGAAACAAAATTGTTGAGAAATGAAAAATGATGTATGCTCCAGGAAGAGATGTCCTCAATCCCACATGCATAGTGAGGAGAGTGGAGAAAGGTCAAAGACTATATAATGATGTACTTGGTTCACTTTTCAATGCAATGTAATAGTACCTTTGTCCTTTAATCAAGTGTTTGTGTCATTTTCAAACACACAAGATTGTGTTTATGAGTCCAAGTCTCAATCTTGGAACCTAACTCACTTGTGTGACAATTGATCTTGTCTGTGTGTATGTCTACATGAGTCATGTCTACATCTTCCATCCTCCATAGCTCATGCCATGCTCTAGATCCACACCTTTTGACATGGTATCAGAGCCTAGCTTAGCATAGCCTAGCTTAACATAGCTCTCCTCTCTGCTCTCTCAATATTTCTTAACTTCAGTCCAGCTCAATGCTAGCTTATGACCTCATTTTTACCTCTACCTTCATTCTAGCTTTCATGGCTGCCATAGCTAGATTGGACCTGCAACACTTGGAGCCTTTAAATATCCCAAACCAGGCAATATCTATTGAAGCTTTCTTCTAGACATATCCTTTGCACCTCAGGGCACTTCTCTATACCAATTTATAGCCCGACATTAGCCCTTGTATAAGCCAAGATTGCATAAATTCATCCTCATAGTTCAAATTTGCACCTCCTTTGGTCATACTATTGTTGCTATGCGGGTAGGTTGTGATCCTCCCTGCGACCATAGGGCAATAAAAGGTTGGCTAATGAGCTTATTACCCATCAAAGGATTCATCAAATGGTTGCATCTACAAGCTACTGTGACCAAAAAACCAATCGAGTCTATCTCAAAAACCCTAAAGACTCCATAGCCAAAGCTTCAAAGCTTGACATTTTTCACTGTTTCTTCTCATTGAAGCTATCAACAATGGCTTTAACCATTGAGTTACACTCTCTGATTTGGCCTAGCTAGTCTGAATTGCAGGGTCTGAGTATCAGATTCGGCCCTATCCAAGTGGCCTAGGGCTGAATGATATCAGGGCGGCCGAATCTAAGGGCTAAATATCTGAGGGCCAAGGTAAAGCCGGTGTTTGAATGCCACATGGCAAGATGGTCTGATCGTTTGATTTGGATGGGCCAAATATGGTGGTTCGAGTGGTAGTTAAGCCAAATTGGCTGAGCCGAATGGCCGAGGGGGCTGAGTGAGATGGGGTCAAATCGGGTGGGCCAAATTTCAGGTGGTCGAGTCTAATTGGGCCGAGTGGGCCAAATGTAAGCGGGCCGAGGATCAATTCTGGGATTTTGCCCAAAGTGGCTATTCGAATCTAGGACTCAGACAGGCCAAGTGCAACGGCATGTCGGAACAACGAATACGATTTTCCCTTCGTTTATGCGATCTATAACACACTAGGTGGCAAACACTTCCAAAATAGATCAATGGACAAAGAAAGAAGTTCACTACAGATCTGGAAGTGCCTGAGTAAGCTGAGAAGTCATCCACAAAGATTCAAGAGAAGACCAAGATTCCATACCCATTTCACCTCAAGCTTTCTTTTCACTTCATTTTCACACCTCTCTTAGGTCAAGGAAGTTTCTAGAACTCTGATTTGGTGATTCACTTAATTTCGATCAAGTTCTTTTCCATCAAATCAGAAAGGAGGGGAGAAATTACCAACAACATCAAGCTCAACATAAAGATCTCAAATCTTCAAGCATAGTATCTATTGATACTCAACTATTGTTATTTGGCACTATTCTACTTGTATTCTTGCGAACTCACTTACTGGTATTATCTCAGCTATTTGAAGTTGATCAACATGGCAGAACTTGAAAAAATAGCCAAGTTCAATGGAGAAGGCTTTTATGCATGGAAGGAGAAGACCATGTACCACCTTATGCGAAAGGACTTGTAGGACCTATTTGAGGATGATGCAGATAACAAGAAGGAAGACGATGAAGACGGGTTTGTTGAAGAAGACCAGCTCAAGACAAAGGAGTGGAAAAAGATGAACAACAAGGCTCTAGGCATCATTGCCTAGGGACTATCTGATGATGTATTGCACCATATCTTTGGCATCAGAGATGCTAAAAAGGCTTGGGATGAGCTTGACAGGATCTTTGGAAGTCAAGCCAAAAACTCTAAGGTTAAGTTGTTGATGCAGTTCTATAAGCTTGATATAAAAGAAAGCACTTCAATGACTATGCATATTAACAAATTCAAAAGTCTAAAAACTCAACTTGCCACTTTGAAAAAAACAATAGATGAAGATGAAGCCATTGTTGTACTCCTTGCTAGTGTAAACCAGGATCCTTATGAAAATCTTGTCTCTACTCTCAACAATGTACCTAATTTGTCATAGAAAGATATTGAGTACTCTCTTCTTGATTAAGAGAATAAACAGAAGAACAAGAATGCAAAAGATGGTGTCCCATCATCTAGGGAAAATCTCTTATACACCCAATGGAGCAAAAGGCCAAGGCCGAGGATTCAACTCCAACAACAAAGATTGAATGACATGTCATTACTGTGGTAAGACTAGCCATATAGCTAGTGAATGTTTCCACCATAAAAGAGTACAACAGGTGATGAATAGTAACCATCAGAATCAGTTTATGAATGAAAGAGAAGAAGAATAAGGTACTTCTGCCATCAACAACAACTTTGACATATAGTTTTGAAGACATTATCTTTCCCATAGTGGATCTTATGTTTTCCCATACTGAATTTTGTTTCCCTTAGTGGATTTGCTTTGTAAAACCAAACCCTTACCAAAGATGTAAAGTTTCAAGCCTTAACTTGACTAGGCTACCAACAAAGAGCTAGTGTCCAAGTCATGTCATCATGTAGGGGGGGGGGGGGGGGGGGGAAAGCCAACAAAGGTAGAGACTCATCATTTGAGGAGGGGTGTTGAGAAATGACAAATGATGTATGCTCCAAGAAGAGATGTCCTGAATTCCACATGCATAGTGAGGACAATGAAGAAAGGTCAAAGACTATATAATGATGTACTTGGTTCACTTTTCAATGCAATGTCATAGTACATTTGTCCTTCAATCAAGTGTCTGTGTCATTGTCAAAAACACACAAGATTGTGCTTATGAGTCCAAGTCTCAATCTTGGAACCTAATTCGCTTGTGTGACAGTTGATCTTGTATGTGTTAATGTCTACATGAGTCATGTCTACATCTTCCATCCTCCATAGCTCATGCCATGCTCTAGATCCATGTCTTTTGACAAAAACAACAACAAAAGCTGATTGGACTAGACCAGACCTCCCCGAGCCACATCTTACGAGAATTCGACATGATCTATGCACATATGCGACCAAAAGCTTCATGCTATGTAGACATACAAGCACTCAAAAACCCTGTAGGCAAACACTCAAAAGAAAAGAAAATGCCACTCATGATATATCCCAAACAGAATCCAAAAATCAAGACTGAACTATAGACTTGGATCATCAAAACAAATACAAATGGACAAGACCGATGTCTCTGACTAAGAAACCCCAATCCCTTATAAGCGTATGGCATATACCTATGGTGCGATGAAGTGGGTTAATTATAGTTCATTATTAAATTATCCCATTAATGCATGGTGAGTTGTATTCGCATCCCAACCCCTATTTAGACTGACTTGATTGGACTAAACTAGGGGTCTCTACAAATGCAATTCATTTTAAAAAAAATCAGATGATCTATGGTGCAAATCACATATATGCGTGACTTCGAGGGGGGGGGGGGGAGGGTTCATTATTATTTATAAATTAAATATGTGTATAACGTGTATACATGTGCACTGTGATTGGATTTTAATTTACAAATTAAGTGGGTTATGGTATTAGGTGCACGTGCAATGAGGCGAGGTTTCTTTTATAAATCATTTGTTAGTTCCTTTTAATTAAAAATTTATGAGGTGCATTCTATTTGTTTGGTGGGTGCAGTGGTCGGTTGTTTTTAGTTTACAATTATATGTGTGTTACGGTGTATATGAAAGAGGAAAAAATGAAAAAAACTACATGTCGACTAAGTGACAATTGACCTCCTGTAAGTTACAAAAAAACCAATACTAATACCATGGTTAAAAAATAAAAAGAAGGGAGACAACGAAGGGTTTGTCAGTTGGGTGCTCATGTGTTGGGGTTTTTTATTTTTATTTAATTTTTACTTTATTTTTTATTTTTTTATTTTTTATTTTTAAAAAATTTTGTGTGGTGTTTGAATCCTTAGAATTTTGGAAATTGTGTATTGAGTTGTTTTCAAATTTCTATTTTTAGATGACATGTCACATTGGATGTGAATGGTTCTTGAAGCATTTTGATTTGTCTGTTTGATGATTTATTTTCCATTAGGTCTATTATTTGTTTTTCTTGCTTTTTATTTAATAAAAAAATAAATAAATTTGAGTAACCAAATGGCTACACAAACATTGGGAATGTCAAAAATAAATTTTATGAATTTAAACAATCATTTTTTAAAATTTCTCAATTTTTCCAAGCATTTTTTTATTTTATAAGTTGTTGTTTTAAATTCAAATAAATATTTTACAATGTTTGAAAAGAAAATTATGTATCTGGAGTGTTCATAATCATGAAGAAAATTTTTAGCTTTAAAAAGTTCTCAAAATTTTCAAGATTATATTGAATTTTAATGAAAATTTCAAGGGTTTTTCAAAATTTTATTGATTTTTTCCTTTTTATAAAAATGTGGAGGATTAAAATAATTAGGATCGGGACAAGGTGTACTCGATGGCGGTTGCGTGTGAACGGTAACTTTGCGGCACGGGCAAAATGGGACTCATGTCCTTGTGCGTGAACCCCCTAGGGGCTTACAACACATGCATGCACGAACGTGATCAAACATACACAATCCACACGAATGAGGCATGCACCACCATGAAGAAAAACCTCGGCACGAAGAAGAAAAACCGCAGAATGTGCCAGCCGGACTTGAACTCCCATGACACGTGGGATGAGGAGATTGAAATACGAGGTGGGGGAAATTGTGGGTGGGGGGAAGGAAGACAAATTTTTTGGGGAGGTGAAGGGGGTGTGGAATTAAGTTTGGGGTGGAAAGAAAATGGAAGGGGGACAAAGGAACGGTGGGGGGAACAAGGGGATGGGCAGCAGGGGTGGACATGTGGGGGGAACAAAGGACCGGGCGGGACGGGTTGGAGGTAGGAGTGCGCGGGGTGGGTAGGGGAGTAGGGGACAACAAGTAGGGGACATGCAAGAGTGGGCAGGGTGGTGGACGGCGAGTAATTTAGAAGGGAGAGGCAAGTTGCGTTGCGCTGGCGGGGAGGAGAGCAGGTGGATGACGAGGAGGAGACAAACAGGGTAGCGAGGAGAGTAGGGGGTGGTGGAGCTGCACAAGGTAGTGGGCAACATTGTGTTGCCAGGTGGAGGCGACATGGCGTTGGCAAGAGATGATGGTAGAGGAGGGACTGACAGATAGATGGCATTGTGCTAGGTGGCAGCAGGGTGGGGGGATCGAGGAAGAGGGAGAGGAGGAAGAGGGAGAGAAGGAGGAGGAGGAGGAGAAGGGTGGGAGGGAAGGGAGGAATGGGGGGGAGTGAGAAGGAGGAGGGAAAAGACAGCCGAGGGGGGGGAGAGGGAGAAGGAATTGGAGGGAGGAGAAGGAGGAGGAGGAGGAGCAGAAGGAGAGGGAGAAGGGAGAAGGAAGGAGGGGGAGGAGAAGAAGGAATGGGACGAAGGACATGGAGGGAAAGAAGAGGGTGGGAGTTGCAGGGAGGAGAGAGAGAGAGAGAGAGAGAGAGAGAGAGAGAGAGAGAGAGAGAGAGAGAGAGAGAGAGAGAGAGAGAGGGAAGAGAGAGAAGGAGAGGGGATGGGATGGTTGGGGGGATTTTTTTTAATGATTTAAAAAAAAATAAAAAATTATTTTCTAATTAAAAAAAGAAAGCGGCCCCCTTGTCCCGTGCACCAACGTGGGCGGGGGATAAAGAAATTTACAGTGACGGGAACAAACAGGAGCGGAGGAGAACTTGGGACGCCCAAACACAACACATTGAATGCCTACCATGTGTTTCAAGGTGAAAATTAGCTGGTACGTGACACGCGGGGGTGAAAAATAAAAAATTAGACAGAAAAAAATTTCAGAGGGATCCGGGCATCGGATTGAACACGACATAAAAAGCAAAACTGGGTAGGACGATGGGAAGAATGGCACGAACAACCTGTTTGGTGCATTAGATCACGCAAATAGGGGCTCATGTGGAAAAAGATAAAAAATTAGCCACAAAAAATCACACAAAAATTAATTCTGCAAAATCCATCAGTCAGAATGAAATGCAAAAAGAAGGAAAAATATCTGTAATGAGGAGTCAGATAGGTTTATCATGTCAAAAACGGTTTTGATGAGAATAGAACCCATTCAAATGGAAAAAATGGAAAAATAAAACCTAAAATTATAATTAGAAATTAATAATAAAAAATTGAAAAGTTGAAATGGCATGCATCAGGAAGGAAAAATATTCAGAGTGACAAATTAGAGAGGGCTGTTCTGTGGAAACATGGTTATGATGGCAAATGGTGTGGTTCACATGGAAAAAAAGATTAAAAACACATTCAAAAATTTGAACAAAAATTAATTCCAAACAATCCTTAAGTTGAAATAAGGGACAACCAAAAGGAAAAACATATGAGGGAGGCAGTTGGGTCAAAACGCAATTCCGGTGGAAGAGAGGCACATTCACATGGAAAAAGGGGCAAAAATGCATAAGAAAACACAATAATAAGTTAATAACAAACAATTGGATGGTCGAAACGAGAGTGAGAAAAAAAAAGATATCTAGGGGGATAAGTAGCTCGAGGCTATTCAAATAGAGTGCCACTCTGACGAGAAAAGAGCATATTTAGATGGAAAAAAAGAAAAAAATTCATTAAAATAAACTCACAAACACACAAAAATAAATAATGACCAATTTGTGCATCGAAAAGAGGGGTTGTGAAAAGGAAAAGTGTCTGAGAAAAGGGGAGGATTAGGGCTACTATATCAAACTGTAATTTCGGTGCAAAAAAGGCACGTTCACATGGAAACACGTCTGATTCGCATAAAATTCTTCAAAAATTAATAACTCAGGAACTGTGGCACGGAACAAAGGGATGTAAAAAAGGAAAAGTGGCAAGTTCGAAGAGACAAACAGGGGTATAGGATCATATTGTAGTTTCAATGAACATAGGATATGTACATATGGAGAATAAGCAAAATGATAAACAACCAACACAAGGCAAGCAAAGACCATGAGAACATGTTAAAATAGGGTGAGTGGGTGAGGAAGGGTCCTCAACAAGGCATAAGGAAAACAGAGTATCATGTAAGGATCGATTAATATGGTGTTCACAAATGTATACATGTAAAGAAGTACTAATATAACAATGGAAATTAAATTATTCTAAGCTACACACAACAAGAAATGTATCAAACTGAGTTACAAGCATGGCCATGCCATGGAACATCTTCTATTACCATAGCACAATGTAGCCATGAGCTGCAAACCAAGTACATGAAGTTGAAAAGACAATAATGGAAAAATTGTGATAGTGCCAAAGAATGATTCTATATTAGCACTTCTTGCCTTTTTATACTAATCCCTAAAGTCCTCTTTTCTCTTGGCTCAAGTATTTACAAGGTTTATACTTGGAATAGGCTTCAACTCTCATGTTGATAATTTGCTTCATTACAAATCATCCCCTCCTAGAGATGTTTTGTCCTCAAAACTGAAGATACTAAGGTAAAAGGCAAGTTGTTGATGAAGGAAATTATATCGATGAAGAACCATATGCATGTGGAAGCTTTGTGTGAAGAAACATCACAATGAACTTGAAACATTGAATTGGCTGCTTGCTGTCTAAACAGGGCTGCATTAGTAAAATTGCCATAACTTTTGACTCGAGTGTCCAAATTCAATGTTTGAGGTGTAGAGATGAAATAAACAACCTGAGGCATCATCCCATTCCATCAAGTCTACTTTTTTATGTCATTAAGGCAATTTAATTAGTAATAGTATTTTAAAACACCAAGTTGTCCCTGCACAGACTATCATCATTCATCTTGCAAAAGCCATGGAAAAGCGTCCAAATAAGAATAGGGTTTCCAAGTGGACTCTTCCATAGGTAACCCCTTCTATTTGATCAAAAATTCAGTGAGAATTTGGTTCCTAAGAACCTTTTCATGCTTCCCAATAATCTTCTCAGGTTCATAAACAATTAGCCCGCCATCTTCATCAAGTGGTGGAAGCTCCTTAATAACTTGTACATCCTGCCCAATATATTTCTTTAATTGTGATACATGAAAAACATCATGTATGTGAGTAGTTGAAGGCAATTGGAGCTTATATGCAAGCTTTTCAATCTTTTCCAACACTAAATATGGGCCATAAAATTTGTGAGCCAACTTGTTATTTCCACCCTTAAGGGATGCATAATGAGTCTTGGGTACCTTCAAGAAAACCCAATCTCCAATATCAAACTCCATGTGCCTCCTTCTATCATCAGCATAGGACTTCATGACATCTTGTGCCTTTCATATGTTTTCTTTACATTGCTTCATAAGCATCTCCTATCTTTCTAACTCATCCTTCGCTTGTGGATTCACGTCTTCATGAAACATGACTGAAGGAATTTGAACCTTGTATCCATAGAGTGCTTCAAAAGGAGCCATCCCAATGCTCATATGATATGTGTTATTGTAGCAAAATTCAACAAGGTGTAACCAATTATCCCAAGATGATTGTGTGTCATGACAATAATGTCTTAAGTATACTTCCACCTATCAGTTAACTCTTTTAGTTTTACCATCGGTTTGAGGGTGGTGAGCGGTATTTGGGGCAAGAGTAGTGTCCATGGAAGTAAACAAACCTTTCCAAAAATTTCCCATGAATCTAGTGTCTCTATCCAACACTATCCTCAAGGGCATACCATGTAGCTTGAACACTCCTTCCATAAATTGGTCGGCTACTTGCTTTGCTAAAAATTGTGTCTTGGTTGGAATAAAATGGGTTGATTTGGTAAGTCTATCCACCACAACAAAAATGCTATTTAAACCATGCCTTATTTTAGGGAGGAATGTAATGAAGTCCATTGAAATATCGGTCCATTTTCCTTATGGGATAAGCAAAGGCTGAAGGAGACCAGCTAGTAATAAAGATGAATCTTTATTCTATTAACATTCCAATCAATGAGAGATATACTCCTTCACATCCCGCCATAGGCCTTTTCAGTAGAAACTCTTGTGCACTTTGTCAAAAGTCTTAAAGAGACCAAGATGACTAGCCAAGGGCGAAAAATGCATTTCTTGAAGGAATTTTAGCCTAAAGTTGCTTTGAGGGATCAAGTAGTCCTTTCCCTTGTACCATGAAAGTCCATTATGCCATTTGAAGTTTGGATATTCTTCATTTACCCCTTGCTGTAATTTTTTCATTATTGTGGTGGCATGCTCCTCCATCATATATTCCTCTTTTATGTCATTTATCCAATCTTTATATATAGTGGAGATAGTAGATACATTACATGCCCACATTCTAGAGAGCGTGTCCGGCACTACATTGTCTTTTCCAGCCGTGTATGCTATCTCAAAATCATATGATTATAGAGTTGCCAACCACCTTCTTTGCTTAGGAGACAAGTTAGGCTGAGAGAGGAAGTACTTCAACACCCTATGGCCACTTTTTACTTTAAAGTGACTTCCATAGAGGTAATGATGCCATTTTTTTACTTCATGTAGTATAGCTAGCATCTCTTGCTCATATACATGCATTTGCCTCTCTTTTTCATTAAATTTTCTGCTCTCATATGCAATGATACCATGTTCTTGGGCTAAAATAGCCCCCAATCCTCTCCCACTAGCATCCGCATAGATCATAAAGACCTTAGAAAAGTCGGGACAAACCAATATAGGTGCTGAAATGAGGAGTTGCTTTAGCTCATTGAAGCTTTTGTCAGTTATTTCATCCCAAAAGAAAGATTATTTATTTAACCTATTGGTCAATGATGATAATTCTTGATAAATATTTGGTAGAAAGAAGACAAACTAAGAAAACCCCTCAATGAAATAGTATTTGTTGGAAGAGGCCAATTTTTCACACATTGGACCTTTTTTGGGTCAACCTTGATGCCATTTTCTCCAAAAATATGTCCCAAGTATTCTACTTCTTTGGCCATGAATGTACATTTGGTTGCTTTAGCAATGTGACTTCTTAATATGTCAAAAACTTCTCTAACATGCTGCAAATGCTCTTCTTTGTCTTTACTATTTATCAATATGTCGTCAAAGAACACCAAAACTATATTGAACAAAAGTGGCTGAAGTATTTTGTTCATTAAATCTTGGAATGTGGCTGGAGCATTTGAAATAACAAAGGGCATAACCATGAAATGATACAATCCCCTCTTGGTTCTAAATGCAGTCTTATATTCATCTCCTTCCTTCATGCGTATTTGGTGGTATCCTGATCACAAATCAATCTTTGAAAAGACCTTGGCATCCTTCAATTTGTCCAAGAGATCATCAATCCTTGGTATTAGATATCTATTTTTGATAGAGGCCTTGTTCAAGTCCCGATAATCTATGCACATGCGGAATGAACCATCCTTCTTCTTGACTAAGAGAACGAGAGAAGAAAAGGGAGATTGACTTGGTTGTATAAGATCCATTTCAGGTAGCTCCTTTACTTGGTGCCCAACTTCTTCTCTTTCTACCTTTGAAAGGCGATATGGAGGCTTATTGATAGGCTTGGTATTTGGAAGAAAGTTGATGGGGTGATCCACTTCACAGTTTGGAGGAAGAGAGGAAGGTGGCTGAAATAAATCATTATACTCTTCCAAAAATTTACAAAGACAAGGATCCATATCTTTTGAAGGAGTAGAGAGCTGATTTGAAGAGGATTGATCCTTATCAATCTTTGACAAAAGAAGGGCAAACATACATGCCTTTGCATTGATCTCTCTCTCTTAATCTTCTTGGAGCCGATCACCTCTAGCTTCTTCTTCTCAATCCCTTGAAGAGTAACTTGCTATCCATGCCATTGAAATTCCATTTGCAGCCTATTCAAACCCATAGTAAACCTGCCAATACTTTTCAACCAATTGCAACTAAGTATAACATTAATGGACCCATATCCAAGGCAATAAGACTAACCAAAGTGGTAAAAGATGACGATAAAGTGATTGGAACATTAGAATAGATCTTATTACTGCTCTCATAAGCTCCATTTTCCACTTAGATTCTTAGTGATGAAGGCATTTCTTGAGTGTACAACTATAGCCCATCAAGAAACCATGTATTAACGAAGCTATGTGTACTCCCAGTGTGTCGATAAGAATATAAGCAATTCTTCCATTAATGTAGCCTTTAAGGCGTAATGTATTGTCCCCTTTGGAACCATTCCATGCATCATGAGAGATAGGACAAAGCTTCAATGAATTCAAAATTTTCCAAGGATCATCCATGTAGTAACCACCCGGGTTGAATAGAAAACCATCCATATGGGTCATAAAATTCTTCATGGCAATCATCATCATGATCATGCATCTCCTCAAGAGTAGGTAAGCATTCAAGCTGAGATAGATTGCTTTTATTTTGCCTCAACATCCAATTCCTCTTCAAAGATCATGCTCACTTTGACATTCTTGGCTTTGCATTTTGTCTTGTGGTCGAGATACCATTTCTCCCCACATTTGAAGCATAGACCTTTCGCATACAAGTCCTTCAGCTTGTCATTAGACACATGCTTTCCTTGCACCATAGGAGTTGAGTTTTTGCCACCAATTTCAGTCCTCTTTCAATCTGATCTATTTTCAGCATTAAATTTGAAATTATTGCCTTGTTTTGATCCATAAACACAAGGAAATGTAGGAATCTTGTTGTAGGTTTTTGTTGGCTTCCCTCCTTGTTGAAATTTAGTCTTTGTTTGCCCATAATTTGTAGTTGTTCTAGTGGACTGATTTGGCTGAAAATATTGCCTTGTTCTTTGCTGAAATCTCTTATATTTTTTACCATACCTTTTAGCCAAATTGTATGGCAACTTGTAAGAAAGATGGTTTCATAGCTCCCACTTCCGAAGATAGAGAAGATTCAAGCCCAAATATATACTTATTTAGCTTGGCATTATCGGATACTCCATCCACATACATGGAGAGGTTAAGGAATTGGTTAGAATAATCTCTAACTGATAATCCCCTTTGCTCAAGAGCATACCATTTCTTCTCTAACTTCTCTTTTAGGAGACACGAAAACTTCGATCATTGCCCTCTTTAATGCACCCCATGTCAAAAATTCATTACCAATCCTTGACATGTACCGCCACCAAGTGTGTGCATATCCCTCCAAATGTAGGGCTACAAATTTTGTCTTGGCATTCTCCGGTCTAGGATACAAACAGAAATGCATCTCAAGTTTGTCAAACCATTCTTCTAATTCGGTAGGGGATGGATTTTCACCCTTGAAATTAGAAATGGTTATTTCCTCCTTGTATTCTTGCTCATATTGATGAGGTTGGCCATTATTGTGTTGCTGTCCATTTAAGTTTGGACCAAAAGAATTTTCCTTTTGAGCATCGTTACTCCATGTTCCATGAACATATGGTTGTTGCTATCCATGAGTATGTGCAAAACCATTTGGCTAATTAAATTGTCCTTGTGGCGGAAAGAAAGAGTTGCCAACAACATGAGGTTGTCCATAGACTTGATGTCCATATATTGGAGAATATATATTTGTTGTGGCATTCAGTGGTGGTTGTTGTCCACTTATTTGATGAGGCCAAATATGATTTGAATGAGGACCTTGTTTAGAAGGTTGATTATTTCCATGATTATTGTTGACTTGATGTTGCTGTCCCAAAGAATTTGGAGCTGAATTTACATGACCATGTCCATTGTAATGGTGCTGCCCATGAAAATTATTATCTCCACTTGCTTGACCATGATAAGACCTTTGTTCTTCAGCTTTCTCTTCATGTGTAGATTTGGGGATAGTAGATTGTTGTCCATAAAAAGACTTGTAAAAAGGATGGCATCCATGTGTGTCATCATCAAGCCTTGAGTTAGCATGAGTCTTATCTTCAAAATCCTATCCATGAAGGCTAGTGTAGGTCTTGGGTTGATTAAGGGGCTAAAATTAAGGTTGAAAATGAGAGGGCTGAGCTCTTGATGGCTCTCCAACTTCATAGTGTCCAACAACCTTGGAAGTTGTGGTCCTTGGCTGCTCTTGAACAATGGGAGGACTTGGAGCATTTGGAATAGCTATAGATAATATTCTCTCACTCAAGAGAGCCACAAGCTTAGCAATGCTCGACTTCATGTCCTTTATGTCATTGGAGAGTTGTTGAAAACTGTTAGAATCAGTAGAGACATGAGAAAACTGTTAGAATCACTTGTTTGTCTACTGTAGCATGTGTTGAACTAATCTCTAGCTCCTCATTATCTTGGTTCTCATGGTAAATATCCGCTTGTGAAGCTTCATGCACTTTATCCAACTAATAGTCCCTTAAACCTTCACTGATTGTATCCATAATGGGGTCCTTTCTTTTATTTTTAGCTATAGGTGACATCCTATCCTGGATGTACATCAGAAGAAAAACTCAAATATCTTGAGCTCTAGTGATCCAAATGACTAACTTTTTGGCTTTGTATAAAGCTTAGGATGTCCCCTTTCCAATGAGCTATCAAATATTGAAAATGATTGAGTACAAAAAATTCAGTAAGCAATTTACTATAGTTGTCTGGAATATCCTGCAACTTGTGAATGCCCTGCTTTGGTCATTTAATGACTTGGACCATCAATTTCATGCATGCACCAACTATGTAGACCTACAAAGGAACTCCATACAACTGCAAAACCGAGAATAACCTCTGCAAGAAACAAAATGATTGAAAAATCCCATTGTAGACTACAAGATAAGGATCCAATCAATGGGACCTTATTTGCATACCATGTTCCAACTCTTTAATGCTAACCCAAAGTACAAATGCCACAAGTAACATACATCTTGCTCCTATCCCAATTTTCCAATTACATTGCATTATGTTATCATACATTTTCCTTATTTAATGGCTACCATGCATTTGCCATTAGATCATGTAACCAATGCCAATTTACATCCTGCTGTAGGCTGAATTCTTATGCCTTTGAAATGGTACGTGCTCCGAAACTTTAAATGCGTGGGACCCAAGACTTGAGGGGTTGGAAATTTCCCTCTCAAGCTGGGTTGTGCTCCCCTTCAAGGTCCTCGTCAGTAGGGGAGGGTCCTACCAACTCGCACAGCATGTATTGAAAGGAATTTGATTGCCATTTCATGATATGCAAGAACTTGGATGGAATTGGGCTGAAAATTGAAATGGGGATAGGTAAGGAATACTTGCAACAGTGACTCACTGCTTTACAATTTTTATTTCACTTACCATCGGGCAAAATTTTCATTCATGGCAATGAAACAAGAGGCAAACAGTTCAATGTCAGGGTTAGGGCAAAATGGATGAGAATTAGAGGCATTGAGAGTGATTATTTCAATGAATGAAAGTGATCAAATAGTGGTTAATCACTAAGGTAGTTCTATGGATTATTCATGAAATGTATTTGAGAAAATGATTGGATTTTTAATCATTTTAATCCCTCTTCCATCATTTGGATTATCTTAGCAATTGGATTCAAAAGGGAGAGATTAAAGATGATTGAAAGTACCTCTTATACTTGTATGTAAAGAGTGTAGTTGATGTAGATACCTCTCACAAAGATGACTTGTCTTCAGCTTCAAATGATCTAAGAAAGTCCCAATTTAAGCATGCTTCAATATGGAATAAGCTCTCAACTTCATACTCTTCTCCTATGAACTCCATTGTTGCTCCAATGCTTGAAGTATGGTTGATGAAGGTAAATTCTTCTTCCATTTGATGTAAATCTTGAAGGATGATAATGAACAGTTCCAAAGTAGATTGTAGACTACAAAAATTGAGAAGAGAATCAAGGATTTCAGTGACATTGAAGATGCATGCTGTCCAAAGCTTCCATTGACCAATATATGCCAAAAACTCTTTAATGTTGCTTCAATTTTGACAATAGATTGAAGCCACAGGTGTAAGCAAGCTCCAAGAATGATTTGCCACCAAGTTTCCCTTCATTTGCTTCAAGAAATCTGAAATTCTTAGTTGCCGTCCAAAACTGCCAAGTATAGGGTTTCATGCGAGAGAGAAGAGTCCAAGAATAGAAAATATATTGCCCAATCTTGAAGAAGGCCAGTTGCCAGAGAGATTGGAAGTCTCAAGCATGGTTTACTTGAGCAATAGAGCTCATTTTTTTGAAGATATGGCAGATTTCCCTGATCAGGCGCAGTTCACACTACTGTACTCCACGAGATGAGGAAGAAAGAAATAGGCTAAGTAAGCCAAATCACTACTCTACAAGTAGCTCAAGAGGTTAAGAACAAGGTTATGGAGTCCATTGGCATGATAGAGATCATGGGAAGAAGATTTGATTAGCCTTTGGCCATGGATTCTTGAGGCCAGCCTGAAAGGAAAGGGCAGAAACCCATGTTCTTGAAAAGTAACTCAAGTTTAACCCATACTTAGTCATGTAACCCTCATTTTTTCCATCTCTTCATTTTTGGGCCAGAATTGAGCCACGAATTGGTAAATTTGAATGGAGCCCACAATTATCCATTGGTTCATGCAAAGAACCTCCATCTTAGTCACGGTTTGTGATAAATCTCCATGTCAAACCACAGTTATGAAAGAATAACTACTGTGACTAATTTTTAACTTCGGTTTTCACTCCCTACTCTGTAATACTAGATCAAGTACAAGAAAATGACTTCTGACAAGATTTAAACTAATGCTCTGATATCAATCTAAGGAAGGACTAATCTAACAATGGAAATGAATAGGAAATCAAATTATTCTAAGCTACACACAACAAGAAATGTATCAAACTGAGTTACAAACATGGCTATGCCATGGAACATCTTCTATTATCATAGCACAATGTAGCCATGAGCTGCAAACCAAGTACATGAAGTTGAAAAAACAAGAAGGGAAAATTTGTGATAGTGCCAAAGAATGATGCTACATTAGCACTTCTTGCCTTTTTATACTAATCCCTAAAGTCCTCTTTTCTCTTAGCTCAAGTATTTACAAGGTTTATACTTGGAATAGGCTTTAACTCTCATGTTGATAATTTGCTTCATTACAATACAACCAAGATGTGTAGGGATGCATCCCCACACTTAAGGCATGAATAGATCGAGTTGACTAATCAATAGGAACCTAATACTTGACAACAACCCATGCCCATATGTCTTCACACTTAAAACATAACGTGCACAAAAATGAATGCAAGAGGTAGGGTTAGAAACACTTGGCCTCGTCAGTAATTGGTTGATGTAGATCGTTGTTAACACGCACTGGGGAGTCGAAATTATCCCTCAAGAGGTACCAAGGCTCACCAAAACATGCTTTGGACATGGCAGGGACCATGCAACAACACCTAGGGAGATAAAGTTGTCAATGAAGATTCAATAAACGGCGATGGTGAGGTATACATCACTCAATCTCACAATCACTTGTGATAGATCAATCATTTGCTCCATAGCTCACATCACTCAAGGAGAACAATTGGAATCCGTATCTCACATACGGTTCAAAAATGGACAAGAGGGATGGTTTAGAAGGAGTATGCTAGCATGTATAGTTGATGGTGAATCAGTGCATCCCAACCCATCTAGCATACGTGCAAGAAGGAAGGCCAAGGAGCCTTGTAGTGTGGTGTGCCAAAAAAAGCGATATATGTGGTGATGGTAGAGGTCCATCCCATGTATGGATAGGGAAACGAGAATGTACCTGACACCAATTGTCGTAACGTCTCTCAATCCTCACCTCTCAGTTGATGAAAGGATAATCAATCATGCTCAGTCCCCCCTCTGTCTCATGCTCTATTAATAGATACATGAGGCAACCTGATTCCTGATACCCATTGATGTAATACTTATAGCCACTTGTGTGAAGGTGGTATGCTTCTGCACAATTGATGGTGCAGTAGTGCATTCCACCCTGCCAACATATGGTGCGAGAAGGAAGGCTAGGGAGCCTTATAGTGATGTGCATAGGAATAGATCATGCTTTGTGCGTTCAGAGGCCCAGCTCATGCATGCAACGCTCCATTCACACATCTCACCTCCCTGTTGGATTTACAAGGCAAATACTTGTCACTCACCCCACCCTCTATCTCACACTCTTCTGAGAAATACAAAGGCTAGCCCATACTCACATCCCTATCTGACTAGGATGAAAACTCACATCACTCAAGGGATTGTTAATAAAGATCGGCTTCATCTGGTTGATGATGCTAACTTGTATCAATTGATGAAGAGGCGTACCTAGGGAGGTAGCCAAGAGATCTAGACTTTCAATTGCAGGTGAGAGGTGTTGTTTGTTGTAGGAGTCAGATCTATTGATGGAGTTGCAGAACACATCACACCAAGGGAGACAGCTTTGGAATGGCATCCTGGAAGGTTGAATGAAGAATCAACTGATCTATAATGCGGGGTGTCTCCACCTTTTCCATAGCCAACTTCCTGTCCAAGGGTGTTTTCCACCTTTTCTTGGAACAAGGCTTGTTATGATAGAATATTACTTCCTTTTCTCCCATAATAGTTATTATTATTATTATTATTCCCCTACTCTTGAGGGTGTTTCCACCATTTCTCAAAGAATAGGTCGGCATGACAAGGACCGAAGTTCTTTTCTCTTATGACCAATATATATTTATATGCTTGCTTTTTCTCTTTTTTTTCAAAGAGGAGAAAGACAAGAATACCATGTATGTGAATCATCCTTGCCACCTATGTTGGATTAGATGGAAAGGTAGCAAAGGAGGAGTGGGAGGTGGTTGTGAGGGGCTAGAAGAACAATGCTACCTCATTAAGATGAGCATGATGGCTATAAAGAGCAGTAAGCAACGCCTTACCAACAATCGACATGCAAGAGATGAAGGGGCTATCAACGTTGATTGTTAGGATCCCTAGGGAGGATAATACTTTTTTATGTGATAGCCATTAATTAGGAAAAGATCATTAGAGACGTTGTCAAGCCTTTTTTCGAAAACTGAAAACCCCTAAAAAATTTGTAGATAGGCTTGATTTTTGTTAACTTAGTTGTTTGTGTGGTTATTTGTTTTGTTGTTTTGTAATTGGATTTTTTGTGCTTAGGATTTGTTTTTGTTATTTTGTTTGACTCTTTGAGTGTGGAAAACATGATGGCCTTGGTCAAGATTTGGTATTTTTGGGCAGGTCGGAGTTGGAGTTTCCCAGAACATCCTGGAACACATATGATTTCTTGTCGAGACTCTTGCACATCACGGGGATTATGGGTTCACGAGCACTTCACGTTGCACTTGTCCATTACACTACACTTGAGGGCCATCTCTTGATTTTTTCAAATACTTCCATCCCAAGGGCTAGGTTGATGCACATTTTGCACCATCATTGTTGAGCACTAGCATGGCATGAGGACCGTTGCAGCTATATGCAGTAAATCTTAGTTGCATGTGCACTTGAGAGAGTACCTTTCATTGAGCACACACAGTTTCTTGCATGCACAAGAGTTAGGATATTCATCACTAAGTTAGGAACCTCTAGTCAAGTGGAAAAGGTGGTTGGGTGAGTTTGGGGGTCGTGAAGGACACCGCCACAATTGTGAGATGGGTTGTTTTTATCTGGTCATTATCTTGAGGACCATCATTTTTCATGAGCGACAGTGAGATTTTGGGTAGGTGGAGTGGAGTACAATGATTTTCTTGTTGAGTGTTTGTAATGTGCCCGCTCCTCAAACCAGGGACACGTCTTAGCAGTCCATCAAGAGATATATCTAAAAGACGCTGCCCGGCACTCCCAAAGAATGACATGGGGTTTGCCAACTAGAGTCTCTCGAGTCTGCCTCGCAATGGAACTTACCCGGTTGTTCCCACCAGGATCGACCTGAAGTCCAGGTTCCTAGCCAACATTGTGTAAGGTCATAGACCGACTTTTTCCTAACATTTCTCGTTAACATTTCCTTTGAGGAAAGCTCTCGGCTAACCGAGACCACCCTTTCGTAGGACAAACCCATTGGTCACATCCACCATGCTTCCCTCGGGGGTTGTTTTAGTTATCTAATTATCTACCACATTATGTTTGACACATAAAAGCATCTTCTTTAATTAACTCGTTAATCAGGTTCCTTTACATAATTTAGAGCATTGACACGAAAGCAAGATCAAACAAGATCTAACACTTCCTTAACTTATCTTCAGATTAATGTTTGTCTCCCGCCCATACAGGAGAATTAAGTGTTCCTTCCTGCCTCCGCAGAAAAATCCTTCCATCTTCTGGCAACAAAACCCGAAGGTTTATCCTCCCAAGATTCCACCTTGTAACTAGTATCAAGGCCTCAAGATCCCATCTCGAGTCATGTAGAATACTTGTGTAGGCCCCAGAGGCATTAGGATTTATAGCCAGAGCCCCCACTGGCACCCAAGCATCCTCCTATGCTAAGTAATTTCCACGGAGAGACCTCTTGCGGCGGGTTCGGTCCACATTCCCGGCGCGGATTCACAACCCCCTTGGTTAGGGTTTGGCAATTCACGGGGGATAGCTAGCACCATCCTTCCTTAATTATGCCTTTAGGAAATCAACCATAGCTGAAGCACCTAGCTAAAAATAATAATCACTAGGGAAAACATCCCTTTTGTTTCCATGGCAATCAGTCATCTCAGACTCGGCCATGCAATCATCAAGCACACCCCACTTGGGTTAACATCCAAAACTACATTAACAAACAGTTGAATGCACAACCTCTTGCTTGAAGGCATCGCAATCCCATTGCATGCACAATCAGAATTTAACTTGGATGTATCAAAACACTTGCTCAAGGGATTTACAACCTTTTCAAACAACCAAGCATAACTTGGGTCAACAATCCATTTAGGGTTACGTCACCAGCTTCAATTAAGCTAGGAGTGTATCCATTTGCGATAGCCCACAGCATGATCGATAAAACAATTCGCATGCAATTATACTTATTCCTAATGCACTGGATCCCATGAAGGTCTGGGTCTCTATCCATCGGAATCTATCATTTCATGTGTTTCTTTAAATCGTGTTTGTGAAACATGAATTCTAAATGACTATTCATGCACTGAACTAGGTTAAAAGCTATTATTTTATGTAAAATAATGCAAAAACCTTATCATTTTATGTATGTAAAAGCTATCATTTCATGCATATAAACTTATGCAAACTACGTGCTCCACCATTTCACGCATGCGACCGAGCGCTTAAAGTAAACAAAAATCCTACGAATCGTCCTTGTTCCATGCACATAGGTAACCCTTTTATCTCTTCCCTTATAATGCTTAAAGAACCTGGGTTTGATTCGTGTTCGTAGGGGCGTTTATTGCGTTGGTCGCTCCGCTCACTGCTCCAGCATTACTGGTACCAATGGTAGCTTTAGCACCTACACTTCCCACGACTTTCTTCTTGGGAGCCATTTGCCGTGCAAAGATTGGATGGTCCAGACCTTAACGATTTTCAGGATGACATGTTCGGGTAGGAAATATCGCTGGATGGAGGTCCTTCGCCGAGGGGGTGTTTGAGTGTGGCTCCTTGAAGTTACTCACCAACTCTCACTCCCTCTCTTTCTCTCTCTCTCTCTTCTTCTTCTTCTTTTTCTCTTCTTCTCTCTCTCTCCTCTTCCTCTTCTACTTCTTTCTCTCTTCCTCTCCTTCTTCTCTTCTTCTTATCCCTCTTCTTCTCTTCTTCTCTCCCTCTCCTCTTTCCCTTCTCTCTCTGCTTCCCTTTTTCTCTCCCTCTTCTCTTCCTCTCCTCTACCTCTTCTTCTCCTTTTCTCTTATTCTCCTACTCTCTCTCTCTCTCCTTCTCTTCTTCTCTCTCTCCCACTTCTTTTCTCCTTCTTCTCCTTCCCTCTCTTTCTCTTCTTCTTCACCCTCTCCTTCTCTTCTTCCACCTCTTCTTCTTCTTCTTCTACTTCTCTCCTTCTCCTTCTTCTTCTCCTCTCCTCTCTTCTACCTCTTTTTTCTCCTTCTACTTCTCTCTCCTTCTCTTCCCTCCTTCTCCTTCTTTCCCTCTTCTTCTCTTCTCTCTCCCACTCCTTCTTCTTCTCTCCTTCTCCTTCTCTCCCTCTTCTTCTCTTCCTCCCTTCTCTCTCCCACTCCTTCTTCTTTTCTCCCACTCCTTCTTCTTCTCTCCTTCTCCTTCTCTCCCTCTTCTTCTTTTCCTCCCTTCTCTCTCCCACTCCTTCTTCTTTTCTCCTTCTCCTTCTCTCCCTCTTCTTCTCTTCTCTCCCTCTTCCTCCCTTCTCTCTCCCACTCCTTCTCCTTCTCTCCCTCTTCTTCTCTTCTCTCCCTCTCCCTCCACATCTTCTTGTCAATGTTCTTTTGAATTTCTTTCAACTTCTGTTAAGGGATAGCATTAGCAATTTTTGGAATGTTAGATTTGATTTGAAGATGTCTAGGTCTTTGACCAAGTTATATTCTTTGATAGGATCCATAGACTTCTCCAATCAGCTAGGAAATGGGGCAACCCCCACTTTTATCTTTCCTATTTTCTCTAGAAGCAGTAACATCTACCCTTCTTCTATTACTAGAGGTACTTCTATATCCTCTATCTCTTAGACCTTTGGTCCTATCTCTATAATTGTCTATGTATCCTTCTATACTACTAGACTACTTTGTACTATACCATTCTGTTCTATATTGTTCTATTTCTCCTTGGAAAGATTGAGCTTCACTATTTTGACAAAGGAAACATTCTCTTTTGGAACTGTGGGTTCTCTTTTCTTGGCATACATTATTTCAATAACTTCCAATTCCACCAAATTGGAGGAAGATTCTTGGGTCTTCTGTTGGGTATCAGTGGTAGCTTTCACATGAGCCGGACTAGGATAGCATTTTGCAATGTGGCCTTCTCCCTTGCATCGATTGCATAAGGGTTTGTAGTCCATGGACCTTCTAGGGTTTAGACAATTTGGTGAGATATGTCCCTTTTCTCTGCATCTGTAACACTCCACCTTTGATCTCTCGTCACTGCTAGACTATCGTTCTTTGTAAGTTTAAGAGGAAAATCTCCTTACTAGGCCAAAATTAGAACCAAACTCTCTAGGCTTTGGTCCGATATCCTGGGTAATCATCTTGGATTCCAACAAGTTGAATCTTGCCTCTTTATCTTTCTTCCTTCTCTCATGCATCTTCTTTAGCCTCTATATGGTTCTTTCTTAAACAATATAAATAGAAGGCTCCAAGTATAGTTGGTTTTTGGATACATTCAATGGCTAAATGTCCCACTTGATGGCACTTTCCGCACCATGTATTAGATTGCATCACATCTCTTCCACCTCCTACGAGATTGGATATGTTGGCAGTATTCACCTTTAGCATCCGCAATTGTTTAGTAATCACATCCATAAGCTCTCTCTTGATGCTAGCAACTGAATTGGACAAGTAGTCCTTCAAATTTTCACATGTTGGAGTACTCGTAGTAGGATTTTGGGAAGCTTCCGTAATCACTGCATAGACTAGTTGGGTTGATCCAAAGGGTCCTTTATGCTATTGCCTTTAAGCAAGCTTAAAGCTAGAAGTTCTGATTTTGATTCAAAGCTCCTATTGAGATTGATGGTTGTTGGTTCCAACCATCATTTGAGGTATTGTTGTCTCTGCCTGCCACTGTGGATTCAATGCATTGTACTGCGACAACACTGTTTGCATCTGAGGATAGGGGTAGAGAATAATCCTTGAGATTGCATTTGGTGGGTATACCATTCCTAGCATGGGAGGAAGTAAGACTCCTCTTCCTGAGGTCATCGACAGGCTTGCTTCAACTTCATCATACAGTCTTGCACCTTTCACTATAGCTTGCACGTTGATTGGTCTTCTCAATTCCATAAACTTATGAACTTCTAGTTGTAGGCCTCTAGAAAAAACTCGCTTTTGGATACCTTCATCTAAGTGATGGTTGGTCCATCTCTTCAGTATGGATTCCATTCTAGAGACATCTGCCTCCACCCATTCACCAAAGGACTGATTTAAGTCCACGAACTCCTCTTGCATTTACTCTTCAAAACCTTCATGCCTAAACTTAGTCACAGGAAGGCCAACTTAAGGTCATTCCATGTGCCAGAAGTTCTTGCTGTGCTTGTGTCTCATACCACTAAAACCTCATGGTTGAAAGTGGCGATAAATATTGCCAATCAATGCTTAGGGGTCTGGCATTTTTGGCTACACATGCTACCATAAACCTAGCTACATGAAGATTAGGGTCTTCATTGTACTCTCCCTTAAAGATGGGCCACGGGACTACATTCACTGGCCTTTCAACAATATTTTTAGGACGAATCTGATTAGGAAGGGAACCTTGAGTTGCCATAGGGACTTTTGTAAAGAGTACCATAAGTGCATTAAAGGAGGCTTATGTTGCTAGCTTGTTCTCCGCTTTGATTCTTGTCTTCTCTCTTCTCACGTATCTCTAGACTCGTTCTAGTGCTGGCCTCATGATCGCGTTATTCATTAGGGAGTTAATTCTACCTAGTTTGTCTATACTTAATAGAGCAGAATTAGAAGGGCTTTAGTCTCTGGAGGACTCTCTTGCCAACATTTCTTCTACTTCCTTTTTTTAAACGTATCTAAATTAAGCTTTCATTCCACTACAGAGGGAAAGATATTCAATTTTGAAGGTATCGATACTCATTCTTCTGAGGACTTCCATAGTGCCATTGTCTTGATAATACCAACTTTAGAAGGTTTCAATAGCATGGGTTATGAACAAAACTCTATCTACTAGCTTCTAGTGGGTTGCTAATTGGACAAACAGTAGGTTGGCAGTGTACCAAGCATCCCATGTATCTTGCTGTTGAGCATCCACGAGCAAATTCCAATTCTTTTCCTTCTTGTTTTTGTGAACTTCAACTAACTATGACTCCTGAAGCTTCTTCACAATCTTCCACTTGATGATGTTTGGAAATTCTTCAATGAAGGAAAAATCTCCTATGGATGGTCATTCTCTCTACTTTTTCTTCTCTTTTCAATTTTGTGGGAAACAATTGGCTATTGTGATACAACTTACTGTAGCTTCAAAGGATAGTGGAGCACATAGAGCCTATATCAAGATAGTGACATGCTTCATTGAGGGATGTACTTCTTCTAGGAAGTGGCTTTGGAAATGAAGATATCAAATTCTTCAAAAATTGTAGGGATTCTCGAATCTTCAAATACTTTTCTTCCTCTTCAACAGTGCCAATTCTTCCATTTTCAACCTCTGTTGGTGCTTGTTGATGGCAATTTCCCTGGCTACTTATAAAAAATACAGAGCCCCAAGAGGAACACCAAGAAAAATAGAGAATCTACTAGAAGAAAATCTATCTTGTATCATCAAAAAGCATGTATTTTCATATTTTAATCAACCACAAAAAGAAAAACAACACCAATCTTCTCAAATCTTCACGCAGCATCATATAACAATTCTCCCACAGATTTATCACAATAAAACTTCAACACATTCGTCATCAAAAGAACAAGAGAACACAAATGAATGCTCCACTTTGAATGGAAATCATCACATAGTATTCATCCTTAATAGCTTCATAGTCTCTCTCATGATCTCTCACTCATAGATATATTGTTTTGCATGAAAAAAAGGTTATCACTCACACACACACACACATGCCTACATGCTCTCTCTCTCTCTCTCTCTCTCTCTCTCTCTCTCTCTCTCTCTCTCTCTCTCTCTCTCTCAATAGTACATTGGAATAATCAAGAATAGTCATGTATAACCCATTTTTGGTCATGGATACCCCTCCCAAGAGGTATGTCTACTATGAAGGGTCATCAGAGCCACTATAGTGTCCTTTCACAGCTCAACAGTGTCACTGTCACTTCAATCTTCACTTGCTTGGCAAGTGGTTTCTGCCACAATACACACATTGGATGTGTGGATGTGTTGGTCTCCTCACCATTTCTTGTAGCCTTGCTATCTCCATCTTCATCTCCACTAGCTCTTAGTTCTGGTTAGCACTCTTTTCCTTATCTTGGTTGGTTAATTTGGACTGACTGTTCATTGGATGTGGTTTCCCTTTTTGAGGTTTTAGAGCTAGCCTTGTCTTGGTTTGAGCTCCTAGAGCTCCTCTCCTTGAATTGTCATCCACTCAAATGGTCTCTTTAAAGACCCTCATTAGCATGTGTCGCTACAAGCTTGAGTTGCATGTGCCAAGGCCTTGTATAGTTCCTCACTTAGTATTCCATTAATGAAGACCGTGGACATCGCCCTTTCTGTGGGTTGTTCATTTGTCAGCGTTCTCTTAAAGAGACTCCTCACATGGTTCACATAATCTTTGATATCTTCATTATCTCTCTCCTTCATGTTCATGAGGTGTACGATCAGATTGTCCGAGTATCCAACCTCCGAGAAACTCTTAATGAAGGGTTTTTGAGATGGTTGAAGTTGTTGCATTCTGTAGCATCTAAGCTGGTGTACCAAGTCCTTTCCTTATCACTTAAGCATAGGCCAAAGGCTTGTGAGTGTTGCGTGAGATTAGTGAGTCTGTTGGCCTCACAGACTTGCTCGAACTGCTCTACAAAGCTATAGGGATTGTCATTTGCCTGATACTTGTCTAATTGCTTAGCAATAACATGGATTTTTGATTGGCTCTTCCAGTCCTAGTTGACTCCCAACCCTTTGAGTAATAAGGTTGCAAGTGCTGATGTGCTCTGCTCTGTAGATGTGTTGTTTAATAGTCACTTCATATGAAGCTTGCTCAGCGTAAGGTCTCCTTCTAGCGCTCTCTCTCTCTCTCTCTCCGCATCAAGTTTTGATCAATTTTTGTTTGTTAAGGCTAATATTCATTGGATCTCCTACATTTCTACATTCTATCACAAGCTTAAAGCTTATTGTTCCTGATCATAGGCCACTATGCCTTGCAAAGCTTCACGTGAGAATCTCATCTCCTCCTCGAGGTCCGTTATGATATCCTAGGATGGCCTATCATGGTGGTTCATCCAGGTTTGCAAGTCATACTTACTCACCATCTATTGGATTTCATCCGGGAAATCCCCCAGATCAAGCTCTTCATTGTGTCTTTGATTCATACTAGTCTCTGCCATATCCACGGTCTCTTGTTCCATTAGGGTGTCGATGAGGTTGATTAAATCGGGTAGATGCACTCTTGCAATGATGTCGAACCTTCGATTCATCTAGCTTCTGTTTCACATTTTTCTCTTGATCCTACCACTTAGGGTTCTCGGTTACCCCCGTCTAAGTTTCAGGGTCTTCTCTTACTGGTGGGTTCTTTTTTAGTTTCTTAAGTCTGAGTGAGTTCCTTGTTATTTGTAGAAAATCCTCAATTTACCATCACTCAGTGTGTGCGTGTATGCAATCTTTTTCGTGCACTGTGAGAAATCAAGCTTTTAGCTTTTCTTCAGGTGCAATTCAAGTGTCAAAAAACAATGTGGGGTGCAATGTAGAATGGTAAATGCAACTTCAGCACTCCGATACATGTTCTTGGCCTGATAGGGCTTAAGTTCTGTCATTTGCTGGCTGCTCTCATTGGTCTCTAGGGTCTACATTGTGTCTCTCCACTCAGTCAAGGTCTAATTGAGGGTCGATGACTCAATTTGGTGCTCTCAATGGGGTGGATAGCTAGCAAGTTGGCTAGTGTTGTTGCTAGATCTGCAATTCACTGGTTCTCTCGGTTCTTACGCCAGAAAGGTGTTTTGTTCATCCGTATCATTCTTGGGGGTTCATCCGCAGCTATGGCCCATGTAAGTCAGTCTATAGATGTCGAACTTGACAAATTCTAGATTCGGTCCAATTGGTCCGAATTGCAGGGTCCGAGTGTCAGATTCGGCCTGTTCGAGTGGTCTAGGTCCAAATCTAAGGGCGGAGTGTCTGAGGGCTGAGCGCAAGGCTGCGTGAATGCCGCATGGCAAGGTGGTCTGAGTGGTTGATAGTCTGATTCGAACGGGCAAAATATGGTGGTCAAAGTGGTAGTTAAGCCAAATTGGCCAAGCCGAATGGCCGAGGGCCGAGTGAGATGGGGTCGAATCGGGTGGGCCAAATTTTAGGTGGCCGAGTCTAGTTGGGCTGAGTGGGCCAAATGTAAGCGGGCCAAGGACCAATTCTGGGATTTGGCCCGAAGTAGCTGCCCGAGTTTGGGACTCGAACAGGCTGAGTGCAACGACACATGGAAACGACAAAGATGATTTTGCCTTCATTTGCATGATCCATAACACACTAGCTGGAAAGCACTTTCAGAATAGATCAATGGAGAAAGGTTAAGGTCTGTATATACGTTGCGTGCTCGAAAAACTCTGGAACAAATCGATCAATCCACTGTAACAGTTTGGTCTCTCCAAGCTCTCTCTAAATGCTATTGTTGCAAATGAGCTCTCCCTTGTCCTCTTGGGTTTTAAACCCTTGCTCATTGACCTTCCCGATCACTCCTCTTGTGACATTAACATATCTAAGCACTCTTTTCCCCTATTTCTTCCTTGTATGTGCCCTATTTAGGCCTGTTTTACAACAATAATCCTAAATTTTTTCTTTCAATTTCTTGCTCCTATCCTACTCTAAATGCAACACAAATCAAAACCCAAATACTAAAATGATTCCTCCTACTTGTCTAATCATCAAAAAACTAAAATACTTGTTGCAAAGATTAGACCCCAAAATCTCCTACCTATCTCAAGCTCCGGTTGTTTGGGGATGAAACCCTTACTTCATTGCTCGATTTGAGGCACACAAGTGCTCAAGGTTGAATCCGTTGGTCCTAGCAACGGAACCTAAATGTAGTGGGAGCTCACGCTCAACTGCCCAAGATCCACAAACCCCTTATTTTTTGTGCTTAGGATTTGTTTTTGTTATTTTGTTTGACTTTTTGAGTGTGGAAAACATGATGGCCTTAGTCTAGATTTGGTATTTTTGGGCAAGTTGGAGTTGGAGTAGCTGCCGAACATCGTGGAACATGTATGATTTCTTGTCAAGACTCTTGCACATCACGAGGATTATGGATTCATGAGCATTTCACATTGCACTTGTCCATTACACTGCACTCAAGGGTCGTCTCTTGATTTTTTCAAATACTCCCATGCCAAGGATCAATTTGATGCACGTTTTGCACTATCATTGTTGAGCACTAGCATGGCATGAGGACTGTTGCAGTTATATGCAGTAAATATTAGTTGCACACACACTTGAGAGAGCACTTTTCATTGAGCACGCACAATTTCTTGCATACACAAGAGTTGGGATATTCATCACTAAGATAAGAACCTCTGGTCGAGTGGAAAAGGTGGTTGGGTGAGTTTGAGGGTCGTGAAGGACACCGCCACAATTGTGAGATGGGTTGTTTTTATCTAGTCGATATCTTGAGAACCATCATTTTTCTTGAGCGACAGAGAGATTTTGGGTTGGTGCAGTGGAGTACAATGATTTTCTTGTTGAGTGTTAAGGGGTGAGGTTAAGGTTTACTTCTAATCAAGGAATTGTGTTTGCATATTGCATGACGCATGAGCACATGTAGATAGGCTAGCCACAATTCTTTAGCCCATCCATATTTTCATGTGAAGCGTAGATTGTTTTGTTGCATAGCATGGATCCAATGTTGTATCACTTCTCAAATCATGTGTGATGGAGCACAAAGTTCAATTTCAATAGCATATTTCTACTAGGTCATATCTCATGAAACCGAAAGGAGGAGGACAAAAGGATATTATTATCAAAAGAGCAATACAAGTGCTATGAAGGAAATAAAGATTGGGGTAAAGGGAGGCAAGGTTATGGGAATTGCTAAAGAGTCATCATCAAGTTGATATATGGTATTTCGGATTTGATGTTTGTGATTCCACCTAGAATGCAATACTAGGAGACTATAGTGATTTGCATGAACTTATATTTGCTAGTTCTAGTTGGAAAGGACTTGTAAAAGGCATATTCTAAGGTTTCCATAGGATCTCATGCAAAGAAAGGAGATGTCTCACTGAAGGATTTTCAATTCGAGATGCTTGTGTATTCCAAGAGAATTACCATCGATAGTAGAAGGCAAGACATAGTTTGTGAAATAATCAATCAAAGGATCGATTGAGAAACCAAAAGATATCATAATAGCTAATGAGGCTTTCTCTTTTGCAAGAGTGGTCATCATGTAATTCATCATTGACACTATACACTTTGATATGAATCAAAGCTTTTTGGATCGATACTTAGCCCAACACTAGTACCTCATCTTTGGCTGATTCACATGCCTCGAGTCTTTAATGGAAGTTCATGTGGTTGGGAGGTAACTTTGATTATGTAGCAAAGGAGAAGATGCTAAGAAGAAGAATAAATGAGCAATCAAATGTTAATAAGGTCTGGTAGTCTCGACTACGGATACAGCTCCAAGATCTCTATCTTCTACCCAATGGTCACCGATGATGATCGAAAGGTGGCAAGTCATGTTTTGAAGCTGCCTTTGTGCTTAAAGAAGAAGCAAGCAATTATTTACATTGAAGTTTAATTATAGAGGAGCCACTCACTTTGGCTAAGTGGGCAATAGAAGGTTTTTAAAACATCGGATTGTATCACTTTTGCAAATATGCATATCTTACATTTCTCCAAGTGCTTTCTTATGATGAGGAAGGGATCATCATGGTTAGCGGAAGGCCTACTGTCTACAATTTGGAATAAGCTGCGAGCACGTATTGATGGTACAATCTATATGGGCAACAATGTTGAAGATCATGGACTCTTCCCACCCCGCCTCGATGAATTGTAGGAGCAAATTGGCGGCATTCTTGATGACATAGATTTGTAGTAATGGCAACATTTTCTCGTTTTCAGATCGTGGGAAAAGATGGTGGTATTTTCAGATCAACGGTGGCAAAAAAAAAAAGATAAAAATATTTTGAAAGATTTAAGACATTAATACTAGGCTTTCTCAATGCTTTATGCTTTAAGAGCTTATTTCAAAATTATCCAAAAGCTTCAATGTTTGAGAAAAAACTCAATGTGTGGAGGTGAGAAGGTTAAACTATGTAAGAGGGAGGGAGTAGTTTAAAGGGCCTTGCCCTACTCTTTGAGATATCCAAGTTAGTATCTTGTGTGAGGTGAGTGGAGGGTCGCATGTACGAGTGTGGAATCTTGACATGTTGTTTGATGTAATCACGAACTTGGATGCTGAAGTGCCAAGAGTTGTAACAAAGTTTTATGAAGTACAAGAAAATAGTTCAACAGATTTTTATTTCCAAAGTTTTAGGTTTCAAGCATTGCACAAGGTGTGTGATGCTCTACTTGAATTGTGTTTTTTGATGTTTTTGAGCTATAAGAGGCATTATGTGTTATTTGGTCTCGTGTATGGTTTGTGTGGTGTTTATTGAAACTTTAAAATTTTCTATGTTGTGTTGATCATCAACAAACTCAATTACCCTAACCGACACTCCTTAACGTCTTGTTATTGGGTTGTGTGTGAGGCTTGCTCTCGATCTCACTGCTTGCATAATAACGTCAGTGGCTTGTATCTATGTGGTTTGTGTGGTGTTTGTTAAAACTTTTAAATTTTCTGTATTGTGTTGATCATCAACAAACTCAATTACCCTAACCGACACTCCTTAATGTCTTGTTATTGGGTTGTGTGTGAGGCTTGCTCTCGATCTCACTACTTGCGTAATAACATCAGTGGCTTATATGTGAATGAAGTCATTAGGGTTGATAACAAGTACCTAATAGAGGCCCATCCAACACCGTTGGAGCTTTTTTTAGAACTTTAAATCCCTAATCATAGGCCAAGACTAAGTCACATTCCTTAAACTCCTTATGCTTGATGAAGCTGTCGTGATAGGCTTTTCGTCATGCCAGTGTGGCTCCCATACACTGTAGGGCTATATTGCGAGTCTTGTCTAGATATTCCAAGTACAAAAGATAGTGTTGTAGGGATTCATCATTGCCTAGGCGTTCTTTGATAGCCATACGCAAAGAGGGAAACTCTAACTCGACAAGGAAAATAGCTTCTGTACCATACTCCAATTGGAAATGTGTTTGTCCTTTAGCAGCCTTATGGGAGGTTCTGTACGTCCAGAGGGCCTTTGTAAATTGATCATTCCAATCATGGTGATGTGCAACAATTTTCCTTGTTAGGATCAAATAGAGTATACAATTGGTAACTTCCGACTTGTTGGCTGTTGGCTTTGGGGTAGTAAGGCGTGGACTGGTGATAATAGATCTTGTACAGCTTGGACAATTCTTCCATAATCTTGTTGAGAAATTGAGTACCTCGATCTCACTGACTAGCTCTAAGGGACTTCCAAAATAGGTAATGATGTTCTCAAATAGAAATAGAGTCACACTGTCACCATCATCTCGCTTGAGAGCTTTGGCTTCACACCACTTCGTCACATAGTCCATACTACATACCAAAGCATATTAGTTTTGCTTCCTTCTGGTTGGAAAATTGATGGGGTCAACAAAGTCGATGCCCTACTTCTCGAACAGCTTTAGGGAAAGGATGGGATGTAGTGACATAGCACTAGTTTTGGTAGGCTTTTCGTCCACTAACAAGCATCACAACGTTTGCAGCAGTCATAGGCATCCTTGTGGAGGGTGGGTCATAGTATCCTATGAGCAAGGACTTTCTGGCTTTTGCTTCTCCTACAAAGTGTCCCCCACAAGGCTCATCATGGCATGCTTTTAGAACTATCCCAATCTCATCTTCTGCCACACATATATGCAACACTTCATCTTTGCCTTTCTTGTATAGAGTGCCACTTAACATGATATAAGGGGCTGATTCCAACAGAAGCTTCCTCTTCTCACGGGGCTGGAGATACCAGGAGAATATTGTTGAGTTGCCAAGAGGTTGGCGATGTCTGAATACCATGGGATTACAATTTCGACTAGAAAAAGGGAAGTATCAAGGAGTTCTTGGTCATTCTGCTCCTCTTCGTTGCTCTAAGGGATTCACGACAAATGATCAATTGAGACATGGGAGACTTTTGGCTTGCCTAATAGATAGGTTGATCTAACTTTGAGGAGCCTTTTGGATATAAGATTGTGCCTAACCCTTCTACTACATATACATTATTGTACACATGGAATTCCTTCATCCAATTAGGAGGTTGCAAGACATCTCCTTCAATCAAACATTGCTTTAGGGTGTTGAACGCTTTGTCACAATCAATAGTCCATGTAAACTATGCACCTTTCCTTACGAGCTTATATAAGAGGGCCACCTTTGTTACAAAGTGTGCAATGAATCATCTGTAATAGCCCACATGGCCAAGGAATCCCCTCAATTGTTTGAGGTTGGTTGGTGCTATTAGAGCTGCAATCTTCTCAATCTTATCAAGATCTATTGCTATCCCTTGTGTAGAAACAATGTGGCCCAAAAGAATTCCTGAAGAGACTTTGAAGATGCATTTCTCAAGGTTGAGAGAAATCCCATACTCTCAAAGATTGCTCCAAGTGTTCCCAATGCTCACGGATTAGGCTATAGACACAGAAGTCATCTAGGTATACCTCAATGAAATCATACAAATGGTTTTGGAATGCGACCATCATCACTCATTGGAAGGTAGTAGGAGCATTGCAGGGCCCAAATGACATCACTCTGTAAACATATGTTTCCCATTTTGTTGTAAAGGTGGTTTTGGATTGACCTTCTTCTGTGATTTGGACTTGGTTGTATCCACTAAATCCATCCAAAAGGGAATAAAGCTCATGTCCGGCCATTGTGTCCAATAGTTGGTCTGTGAAAGGGATAAGAAAGTGATCTTTCTTTTTCTTGGAGTTCAGCTTTTGAAAATCCACACATATTTATATCTTTCCATTCTTCTTGGGTACTACCACGATAGGCAAAACCCATTCACTATTGACCACTAAATAGATAAACTTGACTTCAAGGAACTTCAACAATTTGATTTTCACCAGGGTGAAGTAATTTGGATTCATGCACCTCTGTCTTTGCCTCATTGGCTTCACATCAGGCTCTAGGTCGATGTGATGCTGACACACCATGGGATCAATCCCTTTTAGATCTTTGTATGACCGTGCAAACACATCCAAGTTCTCCATCAGAAGGTCATGCAAGATCGACAACTCCTCTTTTGGAAGGCTGATATCCACTTTTCGATGATGCTCAATGACATTAGCATCCACAAAAGTTAATTGCTTTTCACCTTTCACTTCACAGATGAAGGTCCCCCAAACTGCTCTTAGGTACAGATCCAACTCCTTCAAGGGGGTGGTCTCCTCTTCTGATGATCCACTAAAATTGATTTTCTCTTTCCACGAGGATTTTGCTTGCTCCTTGGGATGTTGAAAGGGTATCAGGGCTATTTTATGTTTGGTTTGGGAATTAGTTACTTCTTAGCTCAAGGACTCATCTTCCAAGGATGCCTTTAGGAACGTCACACAAGAGAAACCATCTAAGTTCTGCTTGGGCTGTAGGACTGGTGGTTGTTAGCAAGTTGCATCATCATCTTTTCTTAAAAAGGGACTAGGGCGACAAGAGCCACTATTGAAGGAATGCCTATTCTACTTAATCCATTTCCTATGGATATTTTGCATATGATGCGATTCGTTTACAATTTTGAAGGGTATCAGAGTCATTCTCTGTTCAACAAAATGGGATCTTCAGCTTCTAGAGCCTCTGGGACTTCACATTCATTTATATCCTCTTCAAGTTTGATAGATTCTTCCAATTCTCTATCATAATCTTCTTCTACAATGTCATCATCATTCTCTTCAAACTATGTCTCCACCTCTGTAGGAGTTCTATAAGAGAAAAACAGACTCTATTGTATCCTCTACTTCTACTTCTGCCTTTGGCTCTGCGCTTGTGTCTATATCTATCTCTACTTCTATCTCTAGCTCTATTATGGCCATGTAATAAGGAGAATAGTACATGCATACATCTATCTCACTATTAGAGGTGATTTCAGAAGTCATTCCTAGTTCAAGAAGAAGGTATTATTTCATTGACAAGGACTTTGCTTCTTTTAGAAGTTGGCTCATAGTGCCCACTGCCAGAGGAGCTGTGCCTTTGTGTAACATGCCTGATCCTCGAATCGCGGGACACGTCTCAGTAGTCCATCAAGAGATATATCTAGAAGACGCCGCCCGGCACTCCCAAGGAACGACACGGGGTTTGCCAACTAGAGTCTCTCGAGTCTACCCTGCAAACAATGGAACTTATCTGATCATTCCCACTAGGATTGACCTGAAGTCTGAGTTCCTAGTCAACATTGTCTAAGGTCATAGACCGACTTTTTCCTAACATTTCTTGTTAACCTTTCCTTTGAGGAAAGCTCTTGGCTAACCGAGACCACCCTTCCGTAGGGATAGACCCATCGATCCACCCACCACACTTCCCTTGAGGGTTGTTTTAGTTATCTAATTATCTACCACATTATGTTTGATATATAAAGGTAGCTTCCTTAATTAACCCGTTAATCACAGGTTCCTTTGCGTAATTTAGGCTATAGACACGAAGACAAGATAAAACAAGATCAAACACTTCCTTAACTTATCTTCGGATTATTGTGTGTCTCCTGCCCGTACAGGAGAATTAAGTGTTCCTTCCTGCCTCCGTAGAAAAATCCTTCAGTCTCCTGGCAACGAAACCCGAAGGTTTATCCTCCCAAGATTCCGCCTTGTAACTAGTATCAAGGCCTCGAGATCCCATCTCGAGTCATGTAGACCACTTGTGTAGGGCCCGGAGGCATTGGGATTTACGGCCAGAGCCCCCACTGGCACCCAAGCGTCCTCCTACGCCAAGTAATTTCCACGGAGAGACCTCTCGCGACAGGTTCGATCCACATTCCCGGCACGGATTCACAACCCCCTTGGTTAGGGTTTGGCGATTCGCGGGGGGTAGCTAGCGCCATCCTTCCTTAATTATCCCTTTAGGAAATCAATCACAGCTAAAGCAACCAACTTAATAACAATTACTAGCTTTTATTTCCATGGCAATCAGTCATCTCAGACCCGGCCATGCAATCATCAATCACAACAACTTGGATTAGCATCCAAAACCACATCAACAAACAATTGAATGCACAACCTCTAACCTTTCATCTTTAAGTGTGATACTATTCCAAGCATGGGAGGAGGTAAGACTCCTCTTCCTGGAGTCATTGACAGTCTTGCTTCAACTTCATCATACAATCTTGTACCTTCCACTATAGCTTGCAGATTGACTGGTCTTGTCAATTCCATGAACTTGCAAACTTCTAGTTGTAGGCCCCTGAGAAACACTCCTTTTTGGATTCCTTCATTAAAATGATGGTTAGTCCATCTCTTCAGGATGGATTCCATTCGCAAGACATAAGCTTCTACTCTTTCTCCAGAGGACTGACTTAGATTCATGAACTCCTCTCGCATCCACCCTTCAAAACCTTCACGCCTAAATTTAGTGAGGAAGGCCATCCCATGTGCCAAAAGTTATTGATGCTTGCCTCTCATACGACTGAAACGCCGTGCCCTTCAAAGTGGCGGGGAATATTGCTAACCAATGCTCAGGGGTTTTGGCATTGTTAGCCACACATGCTACCATAAACTTTGCTACATGAAGATCAGGGTCTTCATTGTACTCTCCATTAAAAAATGGCAATGGGACTACATTTGCTGGCCTGCCATCAATATTTCCAGGACAAATTTGACTAAGAAGCGGACCTTGAGTCTCCATGGGGACTTCTGTAAAGAGTGCTTTTAGGGCATCAAAGGAGGCTTCTACTGCGAGCTCGTTCTCAGCTTTGATTTTTGCCTTCTCTCTTCTCACGTACCTTTGGACTCGTTCTAACGCTTGCCTCTTTATTGCGTCATTCATCAGGGGTTTGGCTTCAACCAGTTGGCCTGGACTCAACAGGATAGTATCAGAGAGGGCTTCAATCTTTGGAGGATTCTCTAGCCAACATCTCCTCTACTTCCTTCTTTTCAACATTTCTGAATTCAGCTTTCAAACCACTACAGAGGGGAAGATATTCTGTTATGAAAGTATCAAAACTCATTCTTCTTAGGATTGTTGTTGCGTCATTGTAATAATGCCAGCTTCTGAGGGTTTCAATAGTGTATGTTGTGAAAAACACTCTGTCTACCAACTTCCAGTGGGTTGCTAATTGGACAAATAGAATATTGTCAGTGCACTAAGCATCCCATGTATCTTGTTGTTGAGCATCCACGAATAGATTCCAACTTTTTTCCTTCTTGTTTTCGTGAACCTCTACAGACCAAGACTCTTGAAGCTTCTTCACAATCTCCCACTTGATGTTGTCTGGAAACTTCTCAATGAATGCCAAATCTTCCATGAATGGTCATTCTCTCTGTTTCTTCTCTTCAATTTGTTCCCAAACAGTTTGCCACCAAGATGCAAGTTTCTGCTGCTTCAACAGGAAGTAGAAACAGTCCACCACATAGAGCATGCATCATGATGGTGATATGTTTTCGCCATTGTGGGATGAACTTCTTGTGGAAAGTGGCTTTGATTATGAGAAATTCCAACTCTTCAGTGGAAGAAGGAACTTTGCAAACATCCATTGAATTCTTCTCTTCTTGGCAATGCCATTTCCTTCATTTTCAACCTCTTCCGGTGCTTGTTGATGGAAAGATTCCCCGGCTACGCACCAAAAACATGGAGCCCCAAGAGGAACACCAAGGAAAAGGGAATTCTCTTGCAAGAAAATCTATCTTGTAACATCAACAAGCTTTTATTTCATTCTTTTGATCATCAAAACAAAAAAAACAGCAATTCTTCACGCAGCATCATAGTAGATTTCTCCCACGGATTTGATAGAATCAACCATAATCTTCAACATCTTCATAATATTCTTCAATAGAACAAATAACACAAAGGAATACACCATCTTTTAATGGAAATCAATCACATATTATCCTTGTTCAATGTCTTCATAGTTCTCTCTCTCAATCTCTCATATACAGTTACACTGTTTTGATAGGAATTTACTATCTCTGGCTCTCTCTCTCTCTCTATCAATAGTACATTATATCCTCACTATAATACTCTCATAATAACCCTCAATAATCCTTCTTAGGTCGTGGATGTACCTCCTAAGAGGTATGTCTGATATGAAGAGTCACCAGAGCCACTACAGTGTCTTTTCACAGCTCACTACTGTCATTGTCACTTAGTCTTCTCTTTAGTCTTCAGCAGCTACTTTTTCCACTTGTTTTAGCTCTTTTGAACTTAGATTCATCCTTTCCAAAGGTTAGAAAACTTTTCCAAAGTCACACATAAATTCTACACAACACTTACAGAAGGTCTATAGAACAATTACAGTACAGCACCAGAACAGCTACAGTACAGTTACAGTACAGAGACAGAGCAGAGATAGAGACTCTACAGAAGGTACACAGAGGGTTACAGAAGGTCATCAAAACCTCATAAATCACACTCAAACCATTTCAAAATATCAAAAAATATTCAATAATCTTTCAAAAAATCTCAATCTTCATCAATCATCAATCCATGCTTCATATAGAAGACAATCAGAACAAAACAGAAGCTATACAAAACCAATCAGAACCTCAATAGAACATCATAGAGCTTCATGTCTCCACTAAAAATCATCATGAACTTCCAAAAAATAATCAATATCATCCAAAACACTCTCAAATACTTCCATTAACAACCATACATCACTCTAAATCCATCAAAAATCAATCATTCAGTCCTCAAAAAAACAAAAATCAATAAAAAATTCAGTCTTTTTCCACTCTCAACATGAGGTCTCTGCCTCGGCATCTGTGACCCCCTTTCCCACCACTAAGGTTGTAGCTTCCTCAGTCTTAAGAGTGATCCTTGCATCTGTTCTCTTTTTCCTTCTCCTCTAGCTTTTCTTTCCCAGCGAGGCTGCATCTAGGTTACTTGGCCTAGGCAGTGAGATGCATGCTTGTCTTGTTTGTGCTCGCGTCATGACATGTAGTGGGATGGGTGTGTCCTCCTCGCCAAATGTCTCCACCCCAAATAGCCCCAAGGGCACAGAGGGCACGTTGGCCAGACTGGCTAATGGTTTCCACCTAGGAAAGTCAGGAAACAGGCGTGTGATGACGCATCGAAGGTCAGTCTTGTCCTAGTTTTCCTATTCCCTTTCTGGGCAGCGTGATGAGATATGGCCTGGATGACCACAGGTCCAACATGAGATTGGGTCCTAGCTTCATCACTGGCACCGATCGATAATCCATCAGGACTGGATTTCCTTTTTCGTCATAGGAGATGTATGGGTTTACGTAGCTCTCTTCTTCACTAGGTTCCTCCACATAGTGAATAGGAGCGTCACTCGGTGGTTGGGTTATGTAGGGTCCTGGTGGTCTGGGTATGCCTGTTGGGTTCATCTCTAGCCTAGGGATGGTTGGATCGTGTTATTTGATGCTAGAAGTGCTAGCTGGGCTCCCCTGCCAAGGAAGTTAGACGGCTTGTTGCCTAGGTAAGGAGGGTTGTATTGTTGCGCATATGGAAACCTCCTGGGCAATCTGCAGTGCAACATGTCATGTCCGAACCTACCACAGTTCGAACACGGCCTAGATCTAGGATCTTGACACTTGGCTGGAAGGGGGTTTCCACCACAGTGTATACACTGCACGTGAGCTCGCATAGGCTTCCTTATTTGTTCTTGAAAATGTGCAAGCTCCATCCTCACCTCAGCCAGGTCCTCGCCTTGGTCAACTCTCTTTCCCTTATCCCATGCGCTAGAGCTCTCTCTCTTGCCCGACGTCATTGACTGCACTGAAGCCCTTTGGCATGTACTGTCTCGACTGGTATTCCTCATGGTTCTCTCCCTAAGCTAGTCGTCCACCCTTATTGCTTCATCAAAAACCCTTGCTAGCACATCTCTGTGTAGGGTGGAGTTACTAGCCAAGGCCTTGTAGAGTTCCTCACTACAAATTCTATTTATGAACACTGTAGACACAGCCTTCTCGTTCGGTTGCTCATTGGCCGGGATCCTCTTGAAGAGGTTGCGTACATGTGTGACGTAGTTTCTCACGTCTTCCTTTTCCCTTTGACTGACATTCATCAAGTGGACGATGAGGTTGTCGGAGTATCCTGCCTCAGAGAACCTCTTGATAAAGTGGTCTTTAAGATAGGCAAAGTTCCCACGCTCAGCTGCATCTAGACTAGTGTACCACACCCTCCCCTTATCACCTAAGCACAGCCCAAAAGCTTGCGAGCGTTGTGCAGGGTCTGTGAGGCCGTTTGCTTCACAAACTTGTTCGAACTGCTCCACAAAGCTATATGGGTTGTTACTAGGTTCATACTTGTCCAATTGTTTCGCCACTATAGGGATCCTAGATTGCCCCTTTGCCCCTTGTGTGACCCTTAATCCTGAGAGTAAGACTGTGGCTAAGGCTGTTGTGCCCTGCTCAGCAGACGTGTTGTCCATGAGCCGCCTGGCTACAAGTTTACTTAATGACAAGTCAGCCTCCATTGCCCGCTCTCTCTCCGCATTTGGTACTGCTTTTGCTGCTCCAGCCAAGGCTAGCATGTGCTATCCACGTCTTGTTGGAGTTTCCTAGTCTTTTGCTCGTGGTTATAGGCTATCATGCTCTCTAGCACCCTTCTGATCGCCTTTCTTTCCTCTTCTAGGGTTGCTACCACTTCCTCTACTGGCCTACCCTAAACTACCGTCCTGGCCAGCAAGTCATACTCGTTGACTAACTCCTGCACCATGACTGGGAATTCTCCCAAGTCCAGTCGGCGGTCCTCTCCTTTTGTCCGCCTTGAGATCCTGACATTGCTTCCACTTCCAGTTTCACCAGGTCGTTGATCAACTTGAGTAACTCTGGTAGCGTCCGATTCTCTATGTTGTTGTCCTCTGGATCTTCATGTCCTCTTAGGGCCCTACAGATGGGGTTCTCTAGTAGCCAGCTATGCTTTGGGATCCTCTCCTAGTATTGAGTTCCTTGATGTTATTATGTTTCCTGTTGAGCTCCTTGTTATTAGAAACCATCGTTAATCTTATCCACAATATGTGCTTCGTGCTTTCTAGTGCTCAATGTGGAAGAAGGCTTTTCCTTTCCTTGTAGTGCACCCTAGGTGATGAAATCAGAAGGTGAGGTGAGGATGCACTAAATGCCTGGTGCAGACTCCACCCTATTGCCTACGTTTGTAGCCTGATGTGGCTCTAGGCGCAGGTCCTGGCCAATCTAAAGTCTTACAGAAAGATCCTGCTGCATTCCCTATTCTGTCTCAGGGTTGGTTAGTTGGTTGGCTAGTCACCGAACGTCACGCCCAATTCCAAATTATGTCTGCCCGGTGTCTAGCTATTCAGGGTGAATCTTCAGTCACCTTGTCCGGTCTCCAGCTTCCAAGATTAAATTGGGTTCCCTGGGGGATCAGAGACGTGACCAAGGTACCTAGGACTATAGCCTAGATGAACAACCTTCTATTCAAGCTCTGGTGCACTGGTCCGATTTTGGAAATTGGTCCGATTCTGGGAATCGGATGGGTGGGTCCAGTCTTACTCAGGTCTGAATTCCCTTAGTTGGATGGGGATGGTCCGACCACCACAATGGGTCGAGTGGCTCAAGTCCGGGACTAGGACACATAGCCTGACTTGATGGGCTGGTCCAATTATAAGAGTTGAATTGGACCAACGGTCAGATTATGGGAGTTGGATTGTCCGACTCTCGAAGTCGGACATCCGATTCTGGAAATCGGACGGACTAGTCCGACGGCATAGTCGACGGCTTGCAAGTTGCGCACGTCGCAGGTCAACGGCTACTCTATCAAATCGTGCCGCGCTTTCCAAATAAATGCGAGCAACAAAGGGAAATGTCTGGCATACCTCGAAGCGATGGGGCACTCAATCGGTCAGCACTTCACGATCTCTCGCAGCTCTCTCCCTCTCTCGCTCTCTCTCAAGCTCTCAAGCTCACAGTCTTCTCAAAAGGCAGGGTGTCAAATGTGGCCTCCCCTGGTCTCGTGGGCCCCTTATTACCTCCCTCGATTTGTTGTAGACTCAGAGATTAATCTCATACACTCCTCCAGCCGGATGTTTAAATCTGCACCCCAACTTCCTTGTCTCCAGTAGCAACAGAACCCTTCTATTCCCTTCTTTCTCCTATCCTACCCTTAATCTATTGCAACAGAAATCAAAAACAGAAATAAAGACAGATGGTCCTACTCTAACATTCAGCAGCAAATCAAAATACTTACTTGCTCCAAGGATTAAAACCTCCTAATCCTCCTAACTATCTCGAGCATCGGTTCATTAGGGGAGTTTTGAGGTCTCGAAAATGCCCTGTAAGAGACCCTAGAGAGAGAAAAAAATTAAGAAATAAAATCATTTTATAGAATTTTTAAAAGGTTTATATTTTGATAAGTTAAAATATCAAAATTCGTTAATAAGTCATTGTCGTGATATTCTCGTGGTCACATCAAACCTAGAAATCTAGGTCGCCATAAAGTTGGCAAGGTTGTCATAATGAAGATCTTACCTCTCCTCATTAAAGTGAAAAGTAATATTCAATTTGAATTTTGGTGGATACTCGATTGCCTCCCTCCATCATTTCTCTCTTCTTTTTTTCTCCTCCTTAGTAGTCTCTTCTTTGTTTTCGTTCTTGCTTCTAATCACATCCTTAGCTATGGATCAATCACCCAACGATCTCTGTAACTCATCTGCGGATCAATCATCCAATGATCTCTGTAGCTCTCATAAAAGACCTCTCTATCATCTTCACATTGAGTTGGATAGTGAGTATGAACCAATAAGAAAGATAACAAAATCTATCAGTACGGTTATAGAGTCTATGAAAAATATACTGAGGTTTGAAGGAAAGAAGAATATTGATCTTTGGTTAGATGGAAAGCTATATCCCAAAGATCCTAGTAGAAATAGCACTCCTCCTTTCTATAATAGCTCATCATTAATGAGGTTTATTGGTGATGGCTACAATGGATTTTTAGGTTATACACTTAACCTTGTTGCAGAAAAGGATATCCTTGGACTAGAGAATCATCTTTTGATGAAACACAATATAGAGTTGTTACAGAAGCTAGAGGATTGTCAACAAAAAATTCATTCATTGGAAAAGCGTATCAAAGCTTATCAACGAAAGCAAACTTTATTAGGCCTTCAAAATCGACAAAGAGCTCTTAAAAATATTGAGAATCTCAAACAAGGAGGAGGAGGCTGTGGTAAAAGAATCCAAGCAGCAAGGTATATTTTTTTTCACTTGAAAAATCTTAAATATGGCTTTATTTAAATTACTTGCATTGATTTGTGATGTTAATTTTGCTTAGATCTCTTCTAAAACCAAATGCAAGTGAAAGAGATTCTTTAAAAGCAGCTCAGTTTTATTATCATCTTCTTCCTTCAGTAGTTTCAAAGGATATTTTGGAGAAGAAGAAATTTAAAAAGGCAAAGAAACAATGCTTGGAGTCATTTGTAAGGGATCATTCTTTGGATTCTGAGTTAGTACAGAAGACACTGGATAGTATTGGTATCAGTCGAGATGCTTATATGCAACTTTTCTAGCTTTTACAATCAAATATGAAGCAAGGATAGGTACGCAATTGCATACTTCGGAAGCCATTTGTGGTTAGGACTATCAGACAAAGAGTTAATAACAAAGTGATGGGGATTCTAGGCGAGCCTTTTCATATCAAGGCTAGCTTCAAGGACAAGAAAAAGGAGGTTACATTCAATGAATTTAACAATATTTTCCTTGACTTGCCCACCCTACAATGCTTAATGATCAAATTTTATGACTTGTCAGTATAGCAGAGGCACAGGGAGTGGCTAGATTTGTGATTAAACTTGATGAAAGTGAGATTCTGAAATGTAAAAAATTGGAGAGAATCTCTATCACCTTGATGAATAGAGCACTTTCGTCATGTCATTGCAATCACTCAACATCATTTAGTGTTCAATCTGAATATAACATCTGGTGGCTAGGAGCATTTGAGGTAGATACTGAGAATTTTGATATACTATATTGGGTTTTTCATTAAACATCAATACCTAATGTTATTCAAAGGCAACAAGCATGAGAAGAGCTATTTGTTGAAGGATTTGGGAACTACAGGATTGAGTGGCACATAGCTGGTGACCTAAAGACACTCAAATGTATGTATAATGTATCAAAGGGAGCCAACTCGAGATCTCCTTACTTATACTGCATGTCACCAACTGTAGAGTTAAACTCAAGCAATTGGAATAGATCTCCCTCTAGGCACAATAAGGATCCACAGTTTAAACCAATCTTGGACATTCCTTTAGCGAATTCCCATATTTATACACTTCATGCACTTTGCAGGATAATTGAAAAGTTTGTTCATCTCTATATAGGATTTGCATGGAAGCTGAAGCCATTATCAACTAGAACAGATGCTATAACAAAGGTTGAAAATTTTCTCTCTGCAATTGGTTTGCATGGTGGCAATGTTATTATTGAACCAGATCTTCAAAAGTCTAAGGATGTTATTATTGTGTCCCAAAAAAACCATCTATTGGTGGAGTGAAGGCTAGAAGGTTTCTAGGCTTTCATGGGAGACTTGGCAAGATAAACTCGAGAAATGGTGGCTCAACTATTAAATTTAATCAGTGGAAATCCCTACATAATGCAGTTAAGGATCACAATGATAATGGACAAGCTCGGAATAGAAAAGCTAAAGTTTGGGAAATACTAGACAAAGTGTTTTTTTATTGTGATAAGACTGAATGGAATGATGATGATCTCAAAGACTTTAAAAACCAATTGAACCTTTTCAAAAAGGCGATGACAGAAGCTTGGGGTGATCAACACTTTACTCACTATATGGTAAGAAGTTTGTATATGTTTGTTTCTTCATTGTCGAACTCATATAATGTTTTTTAATAACTTTATTTATTTGTTGACTATGCAACATACATATTCTATACAACCATGCTCCATACTTTATTAAACAATATGGATCTCTATCTATCTGGTCAACCCAAGGTATGGAAAAATCACATTATCAAGCAAGAACAAAATATTTCAGACACATAAGACATGGAGGTGGAAGACACAAAGCCAACAGTTTATTAGAGGTCTTTCAGTGGTTCTATTGACAAATTTGGCATAAATTCAAGCTTAAAGATACAACCACATCAAGCAATACATTATCTTTAGCAAGGACTATACAAATTGTTACCCAAAGAAGAAAACATAGATATTTAAATTCTTGTGCAAAGCAAAGATTTATAGAATGGTTACAAACCAAACAAAGAGTTGGGAAAAGATGGGTTTCAAGAAACCCTTAATCTTTGGCATCTTCTAGTCTGATTGTGTTACAGAAGAGTCCTTAGTTTCAAGCACCTTGACAAGGCCTCCAGAGGAGTCCTTAGTTTCAAGCACCTCAACAAGGCCTTCAGAGGAGTCCTTGGTTTCAGGTAGCTCGACAGGGTCTCTAGAGGAATCTTTTGTTTCATCCCACTCAATAAGACCTCTGTATTTCAAAAACTCCTGTTTTCGATAGCCTGGAAGAAGCTTCAAATTCTTACTATCTCCTACATAAGAGAGCAAATAGGAGCCAAGAACTCCAAAATATCCAGCTCTAGATCCACTGTATCCAGGCATGAAGCCAAAAACTCTTATGGCTTCTTCCTTCTCCACTAAAATGATCTTGTCCAAACCTCTGCTGAAAACTTGAGATCCAATTACCTTTGAGATAGCTCTCAAAGCCATCATTGGTAGACTTGGAGAGCTTGACAATCTACTATGATATATTGCAATTGTTTGATTGTTTAAGTTTCCAATATAATGGCCAAGGCTTTGATTTTTTCCAAGCTTCATTGTCCTAGAGCCCTTGGCCCTTCCAAGAAAGTTTTCCAGATCTTCAATCTCAATCTACACAACAAACCACAACAGTATAAGATATAAGATATTTATCTATAATGCATAATAAAGTCAAACATAAACTCAATGGGTAACTTCGAATTATATTTCATACCTTAGGGTGTTCGTCTTCTTCAAGAAGACTATCATCATAAAGATTTATTGAACTCTTGGGCTTCTCATCTAATGGAGACTTCAATCTCTCTTCATACCCTACATCATCAATATGAAGTTTCTTCTGGACCTGCAAGAACTCTTCTTTTGTAGGTAGCCCCCCCTTTTCGTATTCTACGATCTTATTAATACATGTATGTAAGGCTATAGAGCTGTCTTGGGATTCCCTCCCTCAACATCAAGACTTGCTAGTGGTTCTTGTTCATAACCTATAAAATTCATGTCATTTTTACCCCAACCTGCAAGGATTGCTAAGCAATAATCTTCTCTAAGATCAAAAAGATGTTGAATATCATTTAGCAACACATATCTCTTCTTGTTGATAAGATAAGTGGAAAATGTTGGAACACATGCAAGAGGACCTTCTTCATCAACCTCTGCACTTGGCTCGATCTCCTTTTCTTCCACCATTGTGATATTGTCACTCTTGAACAAACCTACATCAAAACCTTGGACAAGTTGATTCTCAACATCTTCTTGGAACATCTCCTCCTTCTCTTCGACCTCCTTATCCATACTTGCAATATCCTCTAGCTTTCCCTGTTGGTCTATATCTGGAGAAGAATTTTCCATGTACTAAAGATACACAATAAATCCAACGTCCTTGTGGATCAGAAGGCACTGGTGTTGATACCTGTGGAAAGGGCAACATGTTTCTCTCTTTTTGAATTCCTCATCAATGAGGTTGAACCTGCCTAGCAAAGTTGACCTGGATGTATTGGTGGCTCCCATGACATCACTATAATGAACAAATCCATTGACTTCCAAACCTTGCACATGTCTATCATAAAAACATATGTACTCCTTAAGTTTATCTTCAAGATCCTCCAATAACTCCTTCAAATCAAAAGGAACATTGAAAATTTCCCTGATATAGCTAAACTTGGAAGAATTTCTGGTGGTGTGTAAGAAATCAAAGAGCTTATCATTAGAAGTCTCCATTAGCTCCTCCTCATCCATTCCTTCCAGAGATAGCTTTCTCTTTGTCATCTTGACCAACAAAAGATTTATCCGTGAAAACAAAGCAGAATGGCAACAATGTCCAATCAAACAAGATGGAACCATTGAAAGAGGCCACAAAATTGCATTTTTCAAGACAAAAAATCAAAAAATGAGAAATTTTTTTAATTGTCCGGTAAAACGTGAAAACAAGGTGTTCAAGGCAAATTCCGGTGAAGAAATCGCGTTTCACCGGACACTACTTGAAGACGAAAGTTATTTGAATATCTCACTGGTGAAGGCAATAGTTAGCAAAATACCACTAACAGAGACATTATTTCGCGTTTCACCAGTCAAAAGATGCAAAACAAGAATAGAAACATGAACTATGAATTAATTCTATTGAAACACATAAATTTATGATAAAATCCTTTTTGGAAAAGCTATGCTTCTTTTAAAAAATACAAAGCACATAACATCTGTAATTTTTCAAGTGTTATTAAAAATTCTTTCTATATTAATCAAATTGATTTTGTTCAAATAGTAATAAAAAAATTTTGTTACCTATCAAAAATTTTTGAACTGCTCTTCAAACAGGAAACAAGGACCTTGAAGGGAAGTCGAAACAAAATTTCGGGAGAAAGGAAGACAATATCGGAGAGAATGGCTTCGAAAAGCTTTTATATTGACTGTCAAGCATGTGGTGATAGTTCCAATGAAAAAGTTTGCATAATGATGGAAAAATAAACGCGACCGCAAATTTGGATAAAATTTTCAATATTTTTGCATGCACGAAATACCTCAGAATACGTGCACACGTGTCTCACTTAACACACCGTATCAAATTCCTCAGAAGACATGCACACTCCCTTTTTTTGAGAATACGTCGCACGTGTTTTACTTAACACTTCGCCAAGTAATGCTTGTACCATCGATGAAAAAATTACTCGTTTAGTTGAATATGCTACGAATAGATCCCTACCCCTCGTGGTTGTCTGTGCCTCTAGAGGGCACGCATGCAAGAAGGAACGTTGAATCCAATGCAAATGCTAAGATAACTTCCTGGAAAAGAAAAAGAAAGGTGCTCCTTCCAGCAAGGAGAGAACATTCCCAGCTCCGCCTTCGCCTTTAGTGTTCCTTCCAATCTCTACGCATTTCACCGCTCCCCCAATAAAGGAAACCAACGACTAAATTCGTTTCATATTTTTATGGTCATGGAGCACATTTTCGTGGTCATGTAGTAGGGCCTTTGAGCACATTCTCGTGGTTGTGAAGAACGTATTCGCGTTTCACCAGACCTATTACAAATTTGGTTCTAAAGGGATTTTTCCCAGCAAAGCTCCAAAGAAGGTATGGTTTTCTGCATCCTCCTTCTCAATGAACAGGCATCCATTTAATGCATTTTTTTGATACTTTTCCTTAATTTTATATATTATTATGAGCTTATGGCACTATAAACAAAATTTTTCCATAGTGTGAGCATTCCTTAATGTTGTGGAGATTTAAGGCGATCCTTCAAACTTTTTCCTTAATGCTGTGGATATTTTAGGTAATTTTAAAAGCATTCCTAAGAGTTGTTCGGTGGAACGTGAAAACAACATGCTGCAAAGAGGCCTCCTGTCTGAAATTTGCGTTTCACTGGATACACTGGACAAGAAATCCGGTGAAACGCGAAAACAACATGCTGCAAGGAGGCACCTTGCCTGAAACTCGCGTTTCACTGGACACGGTGGACAAAAAGTCAGCTGAAACGTGAAAACTACATGTAGCACGGATGCCTCTTGTCTGAAACTCGCGTTTTGCTAGACATACTGGACAAGAAGTAACATGTCTTTTTTTGGCAGATGGCTAGGACTAAAGCAACAGCAAGGAAGGAGAAGATTGATCCTAGGGGCTTAACATCAAAGATTCATCAATCCTCAAAGCCTCAGAAGCTCTCTAGAAAGTCAAAGCCAAAGAGAAAGTTTTCTCAAAATGTCAAGTGCCTAAGGGAGATTAGGAAGGCAATAAAGGCTCTTGACAACGCAATTCCAGAGTTGTCTTTTCAGAGGCTTGTCAGGGAGATTTGTGACAAATGTAATTTGGATAGTTTCAGATGGACAAGAACAACCCTTAATTGTATACAAGAAGCCATAGAGGATTTTTTAGTTGAGTTTTTTCAAGATGCCTATATTTGTGTTGCTCATGCTCATAGGCTCACACTCATGGACAAGGACATGGTAATTCTTAGGAGGCTAAGATATAGATATTCAAAGGTCCTTGAGCCAATTCCCCTCACTGATGAGAAGACATTTAATATCCTTAATGTGCTCCCAGCTAGGAGAAAGAAACATGATTCTGGTCTCAAGGTTGAGGATGTCACCCATGAGAGGGATACAAGGCAACATGAAAAAGAGGAGGAAGCTAAAGAGGAACATGCAGATAAATGGAGAGAGTATAGGAGGCAAAGGGCTGAATAAAGGGAAGCAAAGCAACTAGAGTCCTTTGAAAATGAGTTGTCAACCCTTCTTGAAGCAGCTAATCCAAAAGGATTCAGTGTGTTTTGTTTCTTACCTAGTGACTTAGGCAAAAGAACTGAGATTATCTCCTTTGATGCTGAATGTGTTCAGATTCTTAAGGATAAAAGAAGAGAAGTAAATGACAATATTATTCTTGTTAGCCTAAGATATATCCACCCATAATTACTTCTACTTTTTGATATTTTTTTAACAATAAGATTTTTCTTGTTTATACTCACTATTTCTATGCCTTTTCTAGGTATGTAATGCATGAGTTTCCTTTGGATATTCAACAAAAAATTGAGGTTCTTGATCCATCTATCTCATTCTTTATGAGGAACGAGTTTGATACAAGTTTTGTTGAGCAGTGGTTCAATCTGATTGACTTCGATACTTTGGAGCTCCTTATAATTCCATATAATGAAAAGTAAGTGATTCAATATTCTATTAGAGTTTTTGAGATTTTATCCTACTAATTTGTTGAGATATGATTGCTTTTAGTTCTCATTGGAGCTTGATTGCAATAGACCTTGTGGATAAGCAATGTTTTTTAATCAACTCTATGAAAGGAAGCCATGGAAATACTAAATTGTAAGTTATATTATCCAAGGACTCCTTGATATTTCAATTCTTTTTTTTTTGTAAGTACTCTAAATTTCAATATATTTTATATATAGAGGTGCAAAAAGATTAATTGAAGAGCTAGAGAAAAGACCCCTATGCCGTCTGATTTGCTTGCAACAATGCAATATAGACAAGTTGCGGTAAGTTATTGATTAAAATAATTGAAACATAAGTTTATTCTATGAACTACCATCGGTCCTCTTTATAGTTTTACTTTGTGTTGGTGGTTGCAGTGTCCCCATCAGGATGATAGCCATTCTTGTGGTGGCTGGAGGGTGATTGTAAATGCTAGAAGAATGGTTAACTTTGTTTATCTTAATGATGATAAACATGTAAAGGTAATATGAAAGATGGTAAACTTTAAGATAGATATTAATTGCAAATAGTCCATTGATGATAAAAATATAGTCTATTGTAAGAACAATAATGAACTAAAACTCTTTTTTCTATAAATGTGTGACAGTTTTCGAAGGATTGCTATACATCTGAGCATGTTTGGTACGTCAGAGCAAAGCTCTTGAAGTATATAATGGTCAATTGTATACAACCAACAACAGAGATTGGTGGGGATTTGCACCATGAAGGAGATGTGGTGCCTATAACCACGGAAGGTGAAGCCACAACTTCAACACCTTTACCCACACCTTCTATACCCAAGACATCAAAGAAAGGAAAAAGACTTGCTAGGCACAATGCTGCGATCATAATTCTTGCCCTATACTTTAGCCTTTCCCTTTTCCTTGCACTTTTCGTTGTGCATTTTATGGAAATGGAGCCAAATATGACCTTCTTTCCCATAATAATGACAATTAAGACTAGACTTACGGTTCTATGAGACTATTCATGTGTCATCATGCTTAACTAACAAGGTATCACTAGGCTCCGCAACTCGCTCTCTCGCTCTCTCGCTCTCTCCGGCACCTACATGTAGCCCTTTCACATCCGGATTCCCCATTGAATGAGTAACCTAAAAAAGAATGCCGGAGAGATCCAATTAGTGTCTCTCCAAGGCAATCATATAAGACCTTCAAGGCACCATTTACATTTCTTATTTGATTCTTTTCTCCTACCTCAAAGGTTGTTGACCAATTGTTGCTATAATGCAATGCCCGAGGTTTGGGTCAATTTTAACCGTCTCTCTAGGGAAAAAATTCCTAAAGTTTGTCTTCCTTTGGATACACTATACTTCCTAGGGTAGGCTCAAAGTTGTATGGTGTTCTTATCCTACGTTTCCAACAACTAGATAGGCATTATCATACATGTGGTTGTAAACTATGCGTATGCCCTTCAGCCCTTGTATATCTCATAGAGATGGCAGATAGACATCTGCTACAAAATTTGTACATATATTTTATATTGATAGTAAAGATATCTTTTCTTGAATGTCCTTGGAGTGTATATTATTTTCTCTCCTTTTCGATATCTACAAAAAATAAATTACAAATGTTTGTTAGTTAGGAAGTGAGATCTTGATATACATCTAAGTAGATATAATATGATGTGAAAAATTACTCGTTTCTTGTCAAGTTGGAATACAAAGGAGCATGGTAGTTCAATGTCTTCATTTTGTAAATCCATCCTCACTTGATGTAGCGTACATGATTTTCTGATCTTTAAGATTGCAATAATATCCTCGTTGAACCAAATATCAAGATCCACTATAGGATCTTTGCTGAAATCATTAAGATTATGGTCTAAAGCAACTAGACTACTACCAACAAAATGCCATCGACTATAGTAAAAGCTAAGGATAAAATTTAGAGTAGCAATCATATATTTACAAGCTATAGAGTCTTGATCTATCTTACATATAAATTTTCCTTCTGTCCTTGTATCCCATCCTTCATCAAAACAAATTGTATGATATGATCATATGTTAGTCTCTTCACTGAAAGCATGGTTTTTGTTATTCTTATCTCCATATTAGAGAAGAAATGAATAAATATATTAATAGGCATAAACAAAGTAGCTTTGCTTAGCCTACTTGAGATATTAGATTTTAGTGCTTTCTGGATCTCAGAAAATATCTTACATCTATAGCCCTCACTAGTAGCTGGACTTGGCAAAGGCCACTCAAAGCTTGAAAAATCTGGCAAAGGAAGGAGGTTTATTGATCCCCATTGGCAACACCGCATAAATAACATAAGAATGGTCATAAAAGAATATTCCATTCTCTACAAGCTCTGTCTTCTTTCTGCCTCTATACATTTCTTCTCCAATTGAACCATGTATAACATCAATAACATCAATAATAGACTCCACTGGTTGCCATTCCTCAAGATTAGAGGGATAGACATCTACAAGACAAACAAATATTATAATGGAAAAACCTAAACCATGTTTAAGAAAGGAAAAACTTTAAGAATCAAATTCTTACAATTTGGTCTATGCATTGGAAGCTTTGAAGATCTAGGTTTCAAATACAGCTCTCTATGCATGAACACATGTTGCACTAGTACCTCTTTGATGCTATTCTTAATTGCTCCAAGCTTAAAATCTCAGATTCTGCCCTTCCAAGCAGAGATAAATGAGCTCTCATGTCTTTGCCTTTTTTCACGTTTTGCTTGTTGCATGGTGATCCAACTACCTTTGCTAATGATAGTAGGAATCCATCTTCCATCAGTTTAAACACTGATATGGATGTGATTTGGGAGCTTGGACGCCTTGTTGAAGGTTGAATTTCTGTATCCATGGTAGAAGAGAGAGAGACATGCACAAAGAGAGAGAGAGAGAGAGAGAGAGAGAGAGAGAGAGAGAGAGAGAGAGAGAGAGAGAGAGAGAGAGAGAGAGAGAGAGAGAGAGAGAGAGAGAGATGCAAAGAGAGAGAGAGAGAGAGAGAGAGAGAGAGAGAGAGAGAGAGAGAGAGAGAGAGAGAGGACTAGGCTACCATAACGGAGGGAAAATCAATAGAGGAATAAAAGAAAGGAGGGAAAAAACTGAGTGCCATGCTTTTCACTAATTTGAATTTTGATTACATCATTTATTGTGATGGACCTAAAAACGGGCCGGCACTAGCTCATGCACTAGCCGGGCCTCGTCACTACGCGCAAGACAACCCCTCGGCCTCGCGGCCAGGAGCGTCTATCAAAATCTCTGCCTTCCTAAACATTGCGTTTGTAATACGTTGTAGTCTAACTGATCTTAACCCAATATTACTCCTCAGAGGGAGTCCCTTTCACATAGCCAAAAGGCTCGAATCACATACACATGGGGTTCCTCCTATGGCTGAATGCCGCCACCCCTCTGCGACTCTCCTACACCTTGGGGATTGGCCCCTCGATGCGTCGCTCAACATATAGACATTTCGCACAAAAGTCGCTCAAGGTACCAAATAAGCGTGTCCAAGAATGTACCATTATCCTTACTTCTCTTTCCCCTAGACCCCACGACTAGCCTACAACATGGGTACCTCACTGTCTCTCATCGTAGGTCAGGTTCCAATAAACCAATTGCAATGCATGTCCAGGAGCTGGTCACTGATATTTTCTAAATTCTTTTCATGCTCTATGCATTTGGTGAATGCCTAGTGCTCAAACATTTAGCAAAACAGTATCGTGCACAAGTGCGAAAACATTCTTTTAATGGTTTCCAACTACCGTTCGTGCTTCGTTGCATGGGCCTAGCATCGAGGTGATCCTCGTGCTACTAAGCTCTTAATTTTAATTATCATCCGTCCTAAATGCTATGCATAGAAATCAGCAACTTTCCCATCATTTCACACGGCATTTAGGCATATTTCAACTTCTCTACCCTTCCCCGTTTAAATATTGCATCATTGGATAGATTTATAGTGTATTTTATCATCATTTTATGTGAAAAAACCAGAAAAAGACACACTAGAACAAGAAGGTGGGGTTGAACTGAGGCAAATCCTCATGCTTCAGTCCCCACAAACATTCACAAACATTGCTCTTATTTATCCTTATTTTTCGAAACCCAAAATGTATTTTTTCCCTATTTTTTTAGGGTTTTTCATCATTTTCTTGTATTTTCCCTTATTTTTTGCATTATTTAATTACTGAAAATTCAAAACAGGTTATGGGCTGTGGCCCTTAGTTCCTTCTTGTAGAAAAATGAAAGTTTAGTTGGTGTTCCTATTTACTTTCCCATTTTTATGCCAAAAAACCATCATTTCCCCTTGATTTTTCATGTTTTACGTGTTTTAATGTATTATTTTGAACCACAAGATGCATATTTTTCTGATTTTTTGATTACGAACAGCAAGAACTCATGAAAAACAGCAACATACACAATTTTTAGCCCACATGAACAACATTTCATCAATCCAAAGCCATAAAAACTCAAATTTCCTTTGCAAAATTTAAATTACCGCTTATTTGCGTGTTTCGGGTTTCATGTCCATGGCTGCAAATCTGAAAATCAGCAGCACTTCATGTCCAGCACAACCACAAATTACCATTTCTAGCCCGTGGAGCAATCCGATCCATGCCGGACAAGCCTCCATCATTCTTTCTTCTTCCTTCTTCTTCCCACATGAACTTGCCTTTAGAAGAGAGAGAGGGAGGAGAGAGAAAGACTGAAATCAGAGATCTTCAAAGAGAGCATCATTTGACGGGCGAAGGGCGGCGAAGTGATTGGCATCTAGGGGGGAATGAGGGGCAATGATGATTGATATGGGTTGTTTGCAGGCTGGAGATCACCATCAAGAGCATGGAGCGCATTTTTCGGCGCAGTATGGCGCCCCCTCCTCTCCACGTTTTTTCCTCATCTCCTACATCAAACTTTCATGCTACATTTAAAATTGGGCTCCCAAGGGTCACTTGCCCATTTTGGCCTAATTTTGTCCACCTCTTCGTATCTTGACCGGTTTCATGGCCATTTCCCCGTCCGGACTCGGAATTGAGCTCTGAAAAATCCTGGGCGTCCAGCTTAGCATCCCGCATTGGCCAGTAGCTTGTGTCAATCCGCACGACTGTCTGAAAAATTATGAAAAATCAACAAGTGTCGCTCGGGCACCTTTAAAGCACTTTGACGCTTAAAATCGTCCTAGATCGAGCCGCCGCCTTTGACATTGAATATTTTTCCCTTGATATTCATAATTTTTAGCTATTTTTAAGCACTTTTCGGCACCTAAATTCCGCTCTCACATTGTCATTAATCTAGAAATATCATTAAATAAAAGTAGCTGAGACTCTATGCCATTAATACAAAAGATGTCATAATTACGAATATAAGAGACTAAAAATAGATAATAAAAATATAAATTCATAATATTATTATATTTATATGTTTTTGTAAAATAATTTTTTAATTTTTTTAAAATAGAAGTTCCGTTACGGAGGCTTTGCTCTTATTGGTCTAGAGCACTCTCTCTCCACATCCTAAAATGCATTTTTGAGACCTCAAAACTCCCCTAATGTAGGCTGCAAACCCTACTGCCATGCTTGATTTGATGCGCATGGCGCTCAAGGCTCGATTTCGTCTGTCCCAAAAATAGAACCAAAATGTATGGGAGCTACGAAGCTCTACCCCGAGACCTACGGACTGCTTATTGATCAAGCGTTTCAGGCCGAGTAGCCATGGCTATCTCTCACATAGCCGATGCACAATACATACCTTGCGGGTGTAGTGAGCTTACCTTGATGTTTGATCGAGTCCTCTCCTCTCTCTCACACTCTGGTAGCTCCACGATCCTTGTGGCAAGCAAGCTCCATCCCCCATAGTCGTGCGAGACAAGAGAAGAGGAGAAGGGAAGGAACAATGAAGGAAGAAGATGGGGAGCTTCTTCTCCACGATCCCTCACTCTCACACACTCACTCCCTCACTTCCTCACACTCGCTCAATCCCTCACTCAAGCACACACATGAAGGTAAGAAGCAAGAGAGGAAGAAGAAGAAGCTTTAGCCACACCCAAGAATAAGCTTCTCATTCACTTATGAACTTTATATACATGCCCTACCTTTTGGGCGGTCATCTACACTTTTTTACATGGCTGGCCATTAGCCTAGGCCCTCTTTTCCTATTTCCCATTGTTCCCACTCATCATGTTCCCACTAATGCATACAATTTGCACAGGAGTGAGCTCGGCGCTCTTTTTACAAAGATTCAAAAGCGCCTTCATATCTAATGGCGCGGTTTTACTCTTTTCTTTTTTCGAGGTGACACCGTCATTTAAATCATTCAAATTTCCGGGCTTCCATTTTTTTCGCACTTCTGCTCCATTTTCTGTTCCTCTGTGCTATTGTAAACATCAGTGACCTCCCTGCTTACCTCATACGTAACAATTTGTTCAGGGCACATAGAGAGGGTTCCTTGGACATATCAGTCCCTTGACTGAACAGTTTAGTGTCGGGAGATACTATTCCATTCCTCTGTAAGGACATCCAAAGTTCGAAGCCTGTGCTCAATAGTTGTATGCTTCTTTCTATGAAGAATTGATGTAGTCTAGAGTCTAGTTGCATAAGGCAACCTCAGAGTTAGCCTCTAATAAAGACACACTTGCAGATCTGTTTAAGCAGATGGAGCAACAAATCCAAATGATTGAGAATCAAAGAGAAGAGATATCTTCTTTGAAGATTCAATTAACAGAAGCTTAGTCAAAGGGCACTAAAGTCTCAGAGGAGAAGGAGAGGATGTCCAAAGAAGCTCAAGAGTTTCAGATTCTTTTTGATGCAAAACTCTTAGCCTTACAAACTGCTCATAACACAGTGGAATCACAAGCTTCCCAAATCAAGCAGTTGCAAGACCAACTAGCACAGTCACGGTCTCTTCCTCCAAGCCCCAATGTTCCTATGATTCCTTCTATCTCTAAACAGGACTTGGAAATTCTCCAGAGATAGGCCACATTATGTCATTTGTTCCAAGATAAAGTGGAAAGATTGCAGTCCAGGATGGATTTGTTATGGTTGACATTTGAGCACTTTCAGGAGTATGTGCCTCCGGATCATTCTTTCTTTGCCGACTATTAGTTGCGGAAGTTGGCCTTTTATATGAAGCTTTCAACGATGGATCTTTCTCTTCTAGAGGATGGTTGGAGTGGGGCTTGGTCTCCTGAGTTGTTGACAGAAGTAATCCGTATGGTGTTTGAAGATTCTATGACAACGGATACCATGCTGCTGTCTTACATGTATCTACGAGGTGATCTATTGATTCTAGATGAAGTAGATATAGCCTGGTATGTGGGGGACATGGTTTTGCAAGCTATTTTGTATGTCAACTATTTGGGGTTGCGGATAGACGACATGTTCCAGTGTTATACTTCAAAAGTGGCTACTTGCCCTGACAATTCCTGGCACTCAATGATTGATTCTATGGTCCTGAATCAACATCAGAATACACCTTCAACCTATGTGCAAAGCACTAACCAACTGAGGGTGGATCTCTTAGCTTATCTTTCCAAAAACCATCCATTTGATTCAACCTTTTTTTATGCCTATCAGAGAATATCTGTCTTAGGTCCCTCTGTTTCCAACCTCAATCTTTTCCTCAAATTCCTATATTTACCTATTGTTCTTTCATTGAAGATAGAGTATTTTCCCCTTCTCCACCATGCCCTTCACCATCTATCCATATACCTTCTACTTTTCCTGTTTATTAATTAACACCTTTTCTAACTTATTCCCTTAAATTTTCAGCTACTGCTTCTTTAACTTATTCCTCCTTTTATGATTTTTCCTACCCCTCTCTTTATCCTCTTTTACTTATTCCACTTCCATCTCCTGCCACTTCTATTTCTCAACCCCCTCAGTTCGTTAGTGAGTATGATGGATTTGATTAGCAGATTCCAAGAAGAAGAGGATGGAGCTCGTTACAGGACCCCATATAAACTAGCCAATAATTCCAGGGGATTGGACAACTGCTAGTCAAGCATATCAGAATTACCTTCATTTTGCTCACCAATATTCACAATCTCTAGATTCTTCAATGAGATTGACAGCTCATTTTGCTTGATATCTAGCATACATGCATAGGCATTCCCATAATGATCAAAAGGCCATTCCAAATCTTTGTATGAATGTCAATGTGAACATTGACTCCCACCAGTTGGTGTTGAGATATCGAGCTCCACTCGTGATACGCCAGGGTGACCGTTGTGTATTTATGTCACCGACTTGTCAGTTGCAGACGCGGTTGGTACACCGCCCATGAATAATAGCTACATGATAGCTATCCTTATCTACTCTAGTTCGTGGCTCAGTTAGTATGCCACCTTAGTTAGTTGAGTTTGGTTTGAGACCCATATATAGGGTTCTTCTATTTCTTTGTACTTGAGTTCTTTTTGGCTTACACAACTAAGAAGAGGAAAACTGTTTTCAGCCTCCACCTCTGTGTATATTCCCCCATTGTGCAAGCAAGAAAGCTACAAGTGAGACTCCTTCCTTCTCTCCCACAATCTTGACATGGTATCAGAGCCTTGTTCATGGTAAGGAGCTCAAGAAAGCAAGCCAAGCTCGCGGTGTTCTGGTAAGAGGAGCAGTGTTGCTTTCTTTTTTTGTTTTGGGAGCAGATCTCTGCAGGTAGCACAGCCGAAAAGTGCAGGAGTGCATTGTCTCAGGTTGAGACGCCCTTCGCGGTGAAGCAAGAGGGCAGTATATGATGCGGGATAGGGCTTTAGGCCTCGGCGACCTTCTTTTTTTTATTTGAGGCCATTTCGGGGCCTGTTTTGGAGGCAGAAGTTTTTTGCACGCACTCAGGAAAAGGCCCAGTTTTATGCTGTGCAGCCACTGTTCTACAGGTCGGTGAAAAGTTACTGTAGAAATTGCATCGTATGCTTGTGCGCAGAGACATTGGGAGTTACAGAATCATCCCTGTTTCCTATTGATGCAAAATCGTCACTAGGAAGTGACTATGTGGTCAAATACCACTTTCGTCAGTTTTGCAGATTTGCCTTTGTGAGGCTGAAGCTGTGTTGTTTGCAGTGACAGAATTTTTTGCAGTGTTCTGTAATGGCGTCTGATTCTCTCTCACAGATTGTCACTGAAAAGCTTGACAAGAACAACTTCCAAGCATGGAAGTTTAGAATGACGAATTTCCTTATGGGAAAAGGATATTGGGAATTTGTTGCAGGAAATGAAGAAGAACCAGTTCTTCCTGATGTTCCCAATCAACAGCAAATGCAGGCATTTAAAGCATGGCATGAGAGAGCCAGGAAAGTTATGTACTGGCTGTCTATCAGCATTTCAGACTCTATGATTGTGCATATTCAAGATGCAAGTACGCCAAAGGAGGCATGGGATACTTTGTCAAAAATGTATAGCACAAATATACAAGCCAGGAAAATGAAGCTCAAGCAAGAGTTGCACAATGTGCAAAGAGAAAGTATGAGCATCAATGACTACCACATGAAGGTGAAGAAGATTGCAGATGCACTTGCTTCCATTGGGTCGCCAGTGGAAGATGATGATTTAGTCTCAGTGACCTTGAATGGTCCAGGAAAGGATTATGCACAGTTCCGAACATCCATTTCCGTCCGTGAAAGATTTCCTGATTTTGAGGAGTTGATTGCTCTTCTAATTTCTGAGGAGTAGAGAAATGGTGGTGCATCTTCTTCAGGAGGAACTTCAAAAGAAGCTGTCTTCTACTCAAATGCTGGAAGAGGTAGAGGCAGAGGTAGAGGAGGCCGATATGGAGGCCGTGGTAGAAATCAGAATATGCAGCAAACTCAAGAAAACCAGTCCTATGGAGGAGGACGTGGTAACTCTAGAGGCAGGGGGAGCCAAAGAGGTCGTGGTGGATGGCAAAGAGGCCAAAATGCAAACAGTAATGTTGAATGCTACTACTGTGGTAAAATGGGTCATATGGCTAAAGATTGCTATAAAAAGCAGAATGACATCATGAATGGAAAACTGCAACAAGAGAATTATGCATCTTCTAGTAGACAGGGTGATGACAGAAATGAGCATTTATTTATGGTGCAGTACATGAACAATTCTGTGACAAGTGCAGAAGAAAGCAATGATGTATGGTATGTTGACTCAGGTGTATCAAACCACATGACAGGTCATGCAGAATGGATGGAGGATGCAAGGAAAATGAAAAAACCAGGATTTGTGGAGACTGGTGATGATACTGCACATCCTATTGTGCAGATTGGAAAAATTCCTTTGTCTATGCAGGATGGGAAAAAGAAATACATGTCCGATGTATTTCATGTCCCGAATATCACCAAGAATCTGGTTTCTGTTGGTCAAATGGTTGAGCAAGGCTTGCAGGTCAGATTTAATCCTCATGGATGCTTTGTTGAGGATATGAAAAATAAAGGTCGCTTGATAGCAAAAGGAAAGAAGAAGGGCAGAATGTTTACATTGGATGCAGACATGTCTGAATTGAGTGCAGCAATGTTTGCACATGGGACCGGTGTAGTTGCAGATATTGATATCTGGCATAAACGCATTGGTCATGTTAATGTACAACGACTTAAATCAATGCAGGCCCAAAATATTGTTGCAGGATTGCCCAAATTCAAGGTTGCAGAAATGCATAAGGTATGTGAAGCCTGTCAGTTTGGAAAACAGGCAAGGAAACCATTTCCTAGACATGTTCAAGAGAGTGAGAAGCCATTGGAATTAATCCACTCTGATGTGTGGACTACTAAAGCTGCATCTCTTGGAGGCTGTCATTATTTTGTCACTTTTATTGATGACTATAGCAAAAAAGTTTGGGTGTATTTTATGAAAAAGAAAAGTGAAGTTTTTGGGCATTTCAAAACTCTTAAAGCTATGGTTGAAAAAGAAACAGGCCTGCAGATAAAATGCCTAAGGTCAGATGGAGGGGGAGAGTATCTCTCAAATGAGTTTGCAAGGTTCCTGCAGGAGCATGGCATAAAGCAGCAATATTCATGCAGTCATACCCCACAACAAAATGGAATTGCAGAAAGGAAAAACAGGCATATTGGAGAGGTATCTCGTGCCATGCTCAATGAAAAAGACTTGCCAGATTTTTATTGGGCTAAAGCAGTTGCTACAGCAGTCTACATAATGACCAGGACTCCCACTGCAGCAATACATGGAATGACTCCAGAGGAGAGGTATACTGGTAGGAAACCAGATATTTCTCATTTGAAAATTTTTGGTTGCATTGCCTATGTACATGTGCCAGATGAGTTGAGATCCAAGTTGGATCCAAAAGCTGAGAAGTGCATCTTTATTGGTTACTCTCTGCAGCAAAAAGAGTATAGATGCTATAACCCTTCTACTCGTAAGTTTACAGTGAGCAGAGATGTTGTTTTTGATGAGATGAGTAGCTGGTATAAACCAGTAAATGTGATTGATGATGTAGATGCACAAAATGGTAATGCTGCACAAAATTCACAGCAGCAGTCACAAAATATTAGTGGACCTGGAGCGTCCTCTAGCAGTGGTTCACATTCTTCGCCATTGTCAGGCAGATTGAGATCAAGAGAATCTTCTCAAAGCAATGCAGATAGTGGTATGCAGGTATCACGAAAAGGAAAAGAGAAGGTTGATCAGCCCATGTTTGATGTGAATGTAGGTCACTCTTATGTGGATGGTGAATCCAGTGGCTTAGAACAGAGCATTGATGATGAGTTGGGTATTCCTTCTATTGTTACACCTAGAGTAAGGAAGACTAGGGATGTTTTGAGAGCACCTGGGAGTGAACCTACTTTGCGCAGGTCTACGAGAGCTAGGTATCCTGTGGATAGACTGAAATATGATGGATTTACAGCCATTCACTATGCATATATGGTTAAAGTGATACAGGAACCAGAACCCACTTCTTTTGAGGAAGCCATGGGAAAAGAAAAATGGGAGAAAGCCATGGATGAAGAAATAGATGCCTTGGAAGCAAATGCTACATGGGAATTGGTACATTTACCTAAAGGTAAAAATGCAATTGGCTGTAAGTGGGTTTATAAGGTGAAGCACAATGCAGATGGTTCTGTGAACAGATACAAGTCAAGATTAGTAGTCAAGGGGTATGCACAAACATATGGCATTGACTATGAAGAAACATTCAGTCCGGTTGCAAGGATGGCAACCGTAAGAGCAGTCATTGCTATGGCTACATCAAAGGGATGGTCTTTACATCAGATGGATGTAAAGAATGCCTTCTTGCATGGTGATTTGCAAGAAGAGGTCTATATGGAGCAGCCACCAGGTTATGTGCATGCTGTTCATCCTGAGTTTGTTTGCAGGTTGAAGAAAGCCTTGTATGGCTTGAAGCAAGCACCTAGAGCATGGTCTGACAAGATAGGATAGTATCTTGTCACTATTGGCTTTCAGATTTCCAAGGCAGATTTCTCACTTTATGTGAGAAAAACAGAGAAAGGTATTATGCTACTTGTCATTTATATTGATGATTTGATTATGACATGTGACAGTGATGAAGATATCCTTCATGTGAAAATGCTATTGAAGCAGAAGTTTGAGATGAAGGATTTGGGAGAGCTGCGTTATTTCTTGGGCATTGAGGTGATTAGATTACCAAGTGGGATACAGCTCTTGCAGAGGCAGTATGGATTGGACATGCTGTCCAAATATGGGATGACAGGCTGTAAGCCTATTTCAGTTCCTTTGGAGCAGAATGTGAAGCTGAGCACAGATGCAGGTGAGCTTCTAGAAGACCCTACAATGTACAGACGCATAGTAGGAAGTTTGATTTATATGACTATTACCAGGCCAGATTTGAGCTATGCTGTTGGATTGGTAAGTCAGTTTATGCAGGCTCCAAGGAAACCACATTTGGATGTGGCTAGATGCATACTCAGGTATGTGAAGTCCACATTGCAGTATGGACTATTTTATGAGACTGGGGTTCAAATACAGTTGCATGGATACACTGATGTTGATTGGGCTGGTAGTATTTCTGATAGACGATCTACCAGTGGATATGCGTTCTCTTTTGGGAGTGCTGCAGTCACTTGGAGCAGCAAGAAACAGCCTACAGTTGCCCTGTCGAGCACAGAGGCTGAGTACAGGGGTGCAGCAATGGCTGCATGTGAGGTAGCTTGGTTGCATAAGCTACTTTATGATATGCATCAGTCTACAGATGGACCAGTTGTCATTTATTGTGACAACATGAGTAGTATACACTTGGAAAATAACCCAGTCTATCATGCTAGAACAAAGCACATTGAGGTGCATTATCACTATGTGCGAGAGAGGGTTTTACTAGGTCTTATTGATCTAGTTTATGTCAGCACAGAGGATCAGGTAGCTGACATATTCACGAAGGCATTGGGCGCAGAGAAGCTGCGCAAGTTCAGAGACCTGCTTGGTGTGTAGGAATTGGGATTGAGCTCGAGGGGGAGTGTTGAGATATCGAGCTCCACTCGTGATACGCCAGGGTGACCGTTGTGTATTTATGTCACCGACTTGTCAGTTGCAGACGCGGTTGGTACACCGCCCATGAATAATAGCTACATGATAGCTATCCTTATCTACTCTAGTTCGTGGCTCAGTTAGTATGCCACCTTAGTTAGTTGAGTTTGGTTTGAGACCCATATATAGGGTTCTTCTATTTCTTTGTACTTGAGTTGTTTTTGGCTTACACAACTAAGAAGAGGAAAACTGTTTTCAGCCTCCACCTCTGTGTGTATTCCCCCATTGTGCAAGCAAGAAAGCTACAAGTGAGACTCCTTCCTTCTCTCCCACAATCTTGACAGTTGGATGTCCTGTATTTTCATGCCCTATGTCTCTCTAGCAAATACCTTGTTTTGCTCCAAAGGATGTGCTGCCTGCAGTTCTTTCAAAATCCTCCAAAGACATTTGTAGATGAGTCCTTCTCCATGGATCGTTTTTTAAATCACCAAGCCTTTAAAAGGGATCATCTTCATTGATGCCTTTGCAATGTATTTTGGATGATTCTTAATTATATATATCTCTTTTTGGAGGTGTCATTCAGATGGTTGTGTTCGTGTTTGTATGTGTGTTGTAATAATTGTATGTGATGAGTTCGTGCTGATTGATAATAATTTGTTCGAGAGCTCTTTTCAAACTATTGATGATGGATGGAATGCCTATGGTGGAAAGCTGAAGAAAAACCTCTTATATCCTTTACAAATTTGCTATGACTTTTTAAATGATTATCAGATGAGTTAATGAATAACGAAATTTTCATTTAGTAGTATTTTTCTATCAGATACAGGTAATAAGTTGGGGTCGTGGTTTGGCGAGATTATTGAAGATCCTATGAAAGATAAAATTGAGTTCTTTAATAAAATTATATTCTTCTTTTCCTTAGGTCACGAGGACACTTCCTTTCTAAGTTTGGGGATATGTTGAGAGTGAAAAAAGACTGAATTTTTGACTGATTTTTGTTGTTTTTGAGGTCTGAATGATTAATTTTTTATAGATTTAAAGTGTTGTATGGTTGATAATGGAAGTGTTTGAGAGTGTTTTGGATGATATTGATTATGCTTTGGAATTTCATGATGATTCTCAGTGGAGATATGAAGCTCTATGATGTTATGTTGAGGTTTTGATTGGTTCTATATAGCTTCTTTTTTGTTCTGATTGTCTTATGTATGAAGCATGGATTGATGATTGATGAAGATTAAGATATTTTGGTAGATTATTGAATAGTTTTTGATAGTTTGGAATGGTTTTAGTATGAGTTATGAGGTTCAGATGACCTTCTTTAAACCTTTTGTAGAGCCTTTGTCTCTACTCTGTCTCTGCTCTGTAATCGTACTGTAGCTTCTCTGGTACTGTACTGTACTATTCTGTAGACCTTCTGTAAGTGTTCTGTAGAATGTATGTGTGACTTTGGGAAAGTTTTCTAACTTTTAGAAAGGATGAATCTAAGTTCAAAAGAGCTAAAACAAATGGAAAAAGCAGCTGCTGAAGACTGAAAAGAAGACTGAGTGATAGTGACAGTAGTGAGCTGTGAAAAGACACTGTAGTGGCTTTGGTGACTCTTCATATCAGAAATACCTCTTGAGAGGTGCATCCATGACCTAAGAAATATTATTGAGAGTTATTATGAGAGTATTGTAGTGAGGATATGATGTACTATTGATATAGAGAGAGAGAGAGAACCAGAGATAGCCAATTCTATCAAAACAATGTAACTGTATATGAGAGATTAAGAGAGAGAACTATGAAGACATTGAAGATTAATATTATGTGATTGATTTCCATTCAAAGATGGTGTATTATTTTTTGTTCTTTGTTATATTGGTGAATTCTATGAAGACGTTGAAGATTATGGTTGATTCTATCAAATCCGTGGGAGAAATCTACTATGATGTTGTGTGAAGAATTGTTGTTTTCTTTGTTTTGGTTATCAAAAGAATGAAATAAAAGCTTGTTGATGTTACAAGATAGATTTTCTTGTAGTAGAATCCCCTTTTCCTTGGTGTGGGAGCTTTCGCTCAACTGCCAAGACCCACGGACCACTTATTGTTTCAAGCGTTCCAAGCGAGCTCTAATGGCTATCTCTCACCTAGTCGTCGATCCTACGAGTGTAGTGAGCTTACCTTAGTGCCGATATGAGTTGCCTCCTCTCTCACCCACTCCGGTAGCTCCATGATCCTAGATGCTAGCTCAAGCATCCTCAAGCCTCCTCCACCTCCAAGCTCCATCCTCCATAGCCGTGCGTACAAGAAGAGAGAAGAGAAGAGAAGAAGAGAAGAGGAGAGGAGATGGTGAAGAGCTTCACCCTCTTGATCCCTCACTCTCACACACTTACTCCCTCACACTCTCACACTCCCTCTCTCAAGAGTACACACAAGCAAGAAGATGAGAAGGAGAGAAGAAGAAGAAGACTCTTGTTGCCACACACCAAAGAATGATCTCTTATTCACTTTTTGAACTTTATATATACAAACCCTAAAATCCCATGGGCATCCATCCCTTTTTTACATGACCGGCCATTGTGGCAAGGTCCTTTTTCCATTTCCCTTTTCTAGCCTTGTGCCTCTAGCCTACACCCATCTAATATTTTACAATTGGCACAGGAAGAAGCTTGGCGCTCTTTTACAAGAGTTTTTCGAGTTTTTTGAGGCGCCTTTTCATTTAAGGTTGCGCTTTTTGCCCCGGTTCATATTTAGAGGCCGACTGCATGTCTTTGCTCTTTTTCCATCTTCCTTTTGCTTTTTCCTCCATTTTTTCGCCATCTGGACTTGGGGTTAACATTACCCCCCTCCTAGACGGGTGCCGGTCCCATGGCACTTCGGCGTTGGTGTAAGGGTGAGGGCCACATGTAGACTCGGGTGCTTATGGAAGTTCAAGAATGATGTTCATCGGAGCAGTTCACTGGATGGCATGGGTGGACGAGGGCCTCTGAAGTTGGTGGTTTGGTGTTTTTGGGGTGCCTGAAGAAGAAGGTGCGGTGCTCTACCTAAGGGGAGTGCCTTCTATGCGTGTTGGTGCAATGTGCTCGTGCTAGTGAAATGGGGAGGTGGGTCTAACCGTAGGCGAGCTTGGGTGATGTCCCACACTTGAGGACCCATTTGTGTCAAGGGGGTGCGGTGCTAGTGGCTTAGGGTGACACGTCTAACCGAAGGTGAGTGTTACCTCCCTAGGTGTGTTCTGCCCTTGAGGTGCCCTAAGCATGATGTGGGGGAGCAAAAAGAGCTAGGTGGCTAGGAGCGGAGCTATCCCGCCGAATCCACTGGATACGCCTAACTTAAGGACCCCTAGGTGCAATGATCGTGCTTTTTTTTTTTAAAATACATTTAGGGATAGTGTTACATCAGGAGTATGACAACCAAGTTTAATTCTCATCATCGGAAAGAGGGGGAGGGAGGGCGGATGGATTTGCGTAAAAATTGGTGGCTTTGCATGTACCCTTTCAGGTTCATGCGGACGTGGAGAGAGATGGTGGATAGGAAGGGGTGATTACACCTAGTGAATTGGCTGTCGCTCATATCCTCTAGGAGAGCTAGGAAAAAGGAAGGTAGTAGGCTAGCTCTCATCATTAAGCAGGCCATAGCGCAGCTATCAACAACATTAGGATCAAAAAAGAGGGGGGGCAAGCCATTTTCTTGCAGTGCCGGGTCTTGTTGAAGTAGGAGCTTAAGGAGCCTAAGGTAATTACATGTGGTTATGAAAGCGGGATCAGGATAGGAGGAGAATTCAACAAGGAAGCGCGTCATGGAGGCGGGTAGGCTTCCTAAATCCAAAAGTAGAGCGTCCTCAAAGGAGGTGGCATTGGAATTGTAGATGATGGGGAAGTCATGCCTCCCATGGAGGGTGGCGACAAAATCCACGCCTACCCTACGAGGATACACCATGAATGTGGGTCGTTCCTCTCCTAGGGTAGGGTGTTGCAAAATGCCATCCAGGGGAGCATGTTGGTATTGCATATTTGCCTTCTCTAGAGGGGTTGGCAATCATAGCCCCTTACTGTGTGTGGCACTTTGTACACTTTGTCTTGCCAAAATTTGGCTTCCTCCGTGCCCCACAGAGTGGGGGTCCTTGCCCTGTCATCCAGCCATTTTTGGCCTAGTCGGCTACTAGCCGTGATCACCTCCTCCATTATTTTGATTGGCAGGACCCTTCTCAGGCTGTTAGGCATAAGGAAGCTGAAGGAGAAGGGGTCCTTTTCGATTTCCTTCCATTCCCAAACCACCAACTCCGCGTGGAATTGCATTGGGAGGTCATCGAGGCATGGTGGGAGGGATGCGGATGGGGCCTGGCTTGCAGCTGCCTCTTGGCTTCTTCCACCAATTTTTTCCATCACTCCTTGAGCACGGCTTGTCTGTCCAAGGGCGGGTCGAGTTGTTGCTATTCCTATTTGTGCGGTGAGGGGGGTTGTGGGATTATTTCTTCGTTGGTTCTTCTTATGACAAATTCGATGTCAGCATCCTCCCCCTGTCGATCATCTAGCTGCGCCCCTTCCTCAAAGCCGAGTGCACCTGCCTCTTGGGGGGTTAGGCCAGCCAATAGTAGGTACTTTCCTATTCTTCTAAGCCCAACCTAACCTCCATAGGTTAGGGTGGCATCTGTAGCCTCGCATGCAGGGCTCTGTGTGCGATGCTCAGCTTCTTCTGCACCACCTCCAACGGCTTCTTTCCCTCCGGTTGGGTTGTGTCAAGTAGTGTGTTGATGAAGGCTTGTTGCTGGGCAGTGAATGCTATCTGGGCGGCGTCCGCTTTGCTTTCTGCCAAGATTTTTTCTTTCTCCACTAGGGTGATACACCGCGCCAGTGCCTTCACTCGTTTCTCGTTCTGCATGGCCCATCCCTCAGCCCTTTTGCTCATTCCTTCCATGCTCTCCCCCTGCTTTTGTGCTAGGGTTATGAGCTTCTGCTCCTGGTCTTTGAGCTCTTTGCTCATGTTGTCTTTCTCTTTCTTCCCGAGGTGTAGTTGATCCGATCTCTTTTCATTGTTGCTCCCTCTCTTGTCTTCTCTCCTCTTCTTTGGCATTCAGTTCCTCCATCATCTGCCCAATGGTGGCGGTTTTTGACTCCAATTCCTTAGATTACATCAGGAGGAGCTTGTACTCTCGCTACATTTGCACAAGTTCTTGATTCTCGTCCTCCAGCCCGCTGTTTGTAGATTTCTTCCCTGTCCTCTTTTGCTTTCAATTCTTGCTTGAGTTCAAATATTTGATGTTGCTGCATGGCAATGATGCGGGTTTTCTCCAATTGAAAAGCCGCCACTGACTCTTTCTCTGTCACCAACTCAGCCGCCACCATTATTTTTTCCTCCTTCGCTCTCTCCAGTTGGGAGAGTAGCTCAGCAACGTATTCATCATAACTGGCTAGTGGCGTCATTCTTGCGTGGGTGGGGGTGGTTGAGGCCTCCATACACAGATGCTTTTGGTCCTGCCTCGATTCTGCATCTGCGGCTAGCCTTTTTGGTCCCATGGTCATGGTTTCCATGCTCTTCCCTTGGGCCATTTCCTTACTGATGAAGTATTGCATCCAGGCCACCAAGTTGGACACTTCCAAGCTGGTGGGGATGCTAGGGGTGAGCGTTGTGGGTTTAGCGGGGGGTGCCATGAGGGTGGGGATAGGATGGAGGGGTGCTTTGCCTTTTCCTTCTGGGACTGCGGGGGGCACGGGTTTTGGTGCCTGCATGCTGGAGCTAGGCCCTTCTTCCCTCAGCTGGTTCCAGGCTTCTGGGTCATCCACCCTGCATTGCTGCTCGATGGACCGGTGTGTAGCCTCAGCCAAGTCCTCCTCCTCCTTTCTTCTTAACTTCTCTTCCTTCTCCGTGACTCTTCTTTTCCTTTTCTTTTCGGCCTTTTTGTATTCTTCCTCTAGTTTCTCTTTTTCCTCATGCTCTTCTCTTCTTCTCCTTTCAGCCTCTTGCTTTGACGCCTTCTTAGCTTGCCTGACTTGCTATGTTGTTTCTTCTTCTTCCTGCTTCCTCTTCCTTTCTCTCTACTTGGCCTCCCTGAGGAATTGTCTTTTTGCTTTCTCCAAGTCTTCCTTCTCCTTCCTGCGGCCTTCATCCTGTTTCTTTTTCTTTTGCACTGTTTTTTTTCTTGGTCTCCTTGACCTGCTTTTTACTTTTCTATTCTTCCCTTTCTTCCTCGATCTCCGTCCTATCACTGGACCTCTCTTGGTGTTGATGAGGAGGTGATCTGTCGGGTGTTTCCCCCTCCCCCTCCCCCTCTTCTGCTTCCTTCACGGCCTCCTGGATAAGAGCCGTTAAGATGTCCCCGTAGGCGATGAATGAGGCTTTGGAGGAAGCTTTCTTCCTCTCAGTAGCCTTGGAGGCTGGAGACCGTCCACTTGCTGGCACACTTCCTAAAGCCAACACTTTGGCTACCTGGTTGATAGTTTTTTGTACATACCCGTTCCAGTTAACTTCGTCCAGAGTGTGGGCCGCTATGTTCTCCAGCACAGGCACGCTGATTCGATGCATCAAGGAGTTGTAGCACTGGCTGGAGAAGAGGACATGTACTAGCTTTGCTTGCAGCCTAGCTTCTGCGTCAGGGATATCTAGGATGCTGATGCTTTCATTAGTGAGTACCTCCTCCTTTTTCATTTTCAGCATCGCGTAGACATCCCTCTTTTGTTTTCTCTCTGTCTTTGGCTCCAACCCCAACGCCTTCTCCACAAAGGCTGGGTCTAGACGGCGGACCTACACCTGCTTGGCACTTTCTCCTCTACCCACTGTCACTGTGTCGCATTCTTGGTCTGGGTTGTATGATCTGAGCAATGTCACTGTGCTACTTTCTTGGTCTGGGTCGTATGATCTGAGGAGCTCTTATGAGAATTTTTCAAGGTACTTGCTGAGGTTACATTGCTCGACCACCCTCCTAGCTGCTTCCTCCCTAGCCACCACAACTTGTATGTTGCGGATTGTTCGAAACTTAAGCTAGTCAAAGGCGCGGTTCTCTAGGTGTATGCGATATTGCTCTCTTTCCTCATCTGTGAACGGGAGTCGATGCGTGCGGTCTTGCTACGACATCTTTTGTTCCTATCATAAACAATAATTTTCATTAGTGCTTGCAACATAATAATTTGCTGAAAAAGAAAAACTCTATGCTTTTGAATGAATTCGTTAAGATCCAATGTAGATTCTCCTTTTCAGACTTTGACTTTTTGCCCTTTACTTCATAATATTTGCTTATGTATTTCACTAATTCCCCCTCCCCTTCCACTTAAGAAGAATCCTTCTTAGGATTTAGCATTAGAAAGGTGAGGGCGTTTGGCATGGTGGCGTAGTATTTACTTCTGAAGGAGCCAATTATAGAATTGGTGGTTGTACTCTAAGTGAGCGTCGCGGTCTAGATCAGAGGGTTTAATCCCCACTTGGGTGATGTAGGTGAGAACATCGGTTAGGAAGTCACCCGAGTTGACTCGGCTAGCAATGTGTAACTCCTCCTCGGTCAACAAGCGGTCGAGGTAGGGGTGTCCTTTGATGTGTTCTTCTATAGGACAGCCTTGGAGCGTGGTTAACACTCGATATGAGGTTGGCGCGACGTATGTGGGGTCGTACTCTGCTGTTTTGATAGCACGGCGCTGCTCAGCATTGGTCATTATTCAGCATCCTTTAACTTCCCATTGCAACCTAAGAGCGTACCAATGGCTTAAGAACTGGGATTTTGTCTCAGTAAGTCTTGACAGCTCTGCCACTTCTTGGTCAGTGATGGCAGAAGTGGTTCGCTGATCATACAACATGATGAGGCATTGTTTGATTGCTTGCTCTTTGGAGATCTCAGTGCTGAGCAATTTAGCAGCAAAGGTAGCGGCTTTTGCAAATGCAAATTCAAACGTTTCCCAAGAACAAGGCATCGTTTGAACTTCGATTGCAAAGGATTCATCCAATAGGCCTAAGTCGAGGCGATCGTAGCTCAGAGCGAGCGATACAAAAGTGGCATCCAGTCGCTTAATGCAATCCACCACGTAATCCCCTATTTCTTTAGCTAAATCAACTGCTAGGGAGAGAAAGGATTTCCTCTTGTAGGAGGGCCTAAGGCCTATGGGTGGTTGGGGTTTGGTAGGACTTGAGCCTTTGGTGATGAAAAGTTGCGGTGATGAGTGTTCTTGAGCTTGCGATTGGGTCGCTGGGACAAAGGCTAGGTTAGCAGCAGCCTCAACTGACGGCCTGCTACTTTCAGGATGGATTTCGAAAGTCAGATCGACTTTGGCGGGTGATGACTCTTGTGGCGGCGGTTGTCGCTTGGATCGATAGGCTTGGGCGGCTCTCTTGGGTTCGCCCGTGGATGAACTTGATGGTTTCGGGTTCGAGAAACTTTGCGGCTTGTGGTTTTGAGGTTCTACGATTTTCGGGATGATCAAGCTTGAGGCTGGCGTACGAGTGGTGCCTTTGGCCGTATGGGCCTTAGGTATCCATAGCCAAGCATTGCCCTCATAATAGCCTTGTGCATGCAAGAGGGCCTTGGGGACCCATCTTTGACTGATTACATGTCTATGGGGTAGCCAAATCGTGAAATCACCTGCTCCCATAAGAACTTAGCCGTCGTTCTAGCGTCATTTTTTCGTGTTACTCGCACTTCTGCCCATTTAGTGAGGTAATCTGTGGCCACAATGATGTACTTGGCCTGCGAATACTATGCCGCAGGATTGATGGGTCCAATGAAATCAATTCCCCATTTTTCAAAGGGTTGTTGAGCAATAACTGGGGTTAATTCCATTTGAGCAAATTGGGACCTTTGTCCGTTGACACTCGTCACAGTGCTTGACAAATCGTGCTGCGTCGCGGAAAAGTGTGGGCCACCACAGTTGAGACTGCAACACTTTTCGTGCTGTCATGTCTCCGCTGAAGTGCCCTCCAAGAAAATGCCGCCGTGCACTTTTGAGAGCACATCGTGCATCTCATATTCGCACATGCATCTGCGCAACAATCCATCTTGCCCCAGCCTATAGAGTTGGCATGCAATCAGCTAATAAGGCTGGACCTTAAGGATTAATTGCCTAAGTCGGGCTTTTTCTATCGGTCGGTCAGGCAGTCCGTGCTCAAGCACTTGGACTATGTCATCTACCCAATACGGCGTTAGATCAGCCTTAAATAGATCTTTCTTGTTGGAAAGGTTAAACAGATGAGCGTCGGGCAGTTCATCAACAACACCTTGTCCAGGGGCTTCTCCGGTGGAAATGCGTGACATGTGATCAGCCATGTAATGTTGTTTTCCCTTCCGTACCACCACGGAGAAGTCAAACTCTAAAAGCAAAAGGAGCCATCGAGCTATGCGTCCTGTAGTGCAAGGTTTGTTTACTAGATAGAGCAAGGCTTGATGGTCCACAAAGAAGGTAAAGGGCATGGCCAAAAGATAATGCCGAAATTTCTTCACTGTGAATCAATGCATAGAGTAAGGCTTGATGGTCCCTCTTGGTAGCAGCGTTTACCTTCTTGTAATTGACACATACTCGGATTTTTCCATTCTTCTTCATCACAATGATTATGGGCGATACCCAGTCTGTGTGCTCAATTTCGTAAATGAATCCTGTTGTCATCAGCTTATCGATCTCTTCCTTGACAGCATGAGCATGTTTTGGATTCATAGGGTATGGTCGCTGCTTGATCGGTGTTGCATCTGGCATCATGGGTATGTTGTGAGTCACGACACTCGGATCTACCCCCTTAAGCTCTTCTAAGGACCAGGCGAACACCTCTCTGTACTCTCGCAAGAGAGTGACAAGAATCGTTTCTTCTTCATTAGTCAAGTCATCAGCAATGAAGATTGGTCGGGGTGTTTCCCCTTCTTGGGCTAGGTCCACCTTCTTGACCTTGGCTAGTCCCTCAATTGGTTCTCTTGTCTATGCTTGACGTTTGGCACCTAACAGGACTACCACCCTGTCCCCTTTTTTGAATTTCGTAAATCATTTCGGGAGGTCCTGCGGTTTTCATTGTTCTTCCGTTCGAGTATCCCTGGGTTGTTTTGCCTTTTCATGCCTTAATCATCTGGGTCTCAGGTGGATAGGTAGGTCCCCCTTGGTGCGTTTGGTTGTGGACAGCCTAGGGATTTCCGAATCACTATCCGAACTAACCTTCGATTCAGAGTCAAACCCTCCGTCTTCGCTAGAAGAGGTGGTCTCCCCTGGTGGGCACAGTTTAGATGGTGATTCAATCCTAAACACTGATGTCATTCCTGGCTGGGCAAGTCCTGCTTGCTCAAGGTCTATGGCTCCTACGTGTTGCAACCAGGCGCGATCACATTCCATGTGCATGACTCCTCGCTCCATCCTGAAGATACTCTTTTTCTGCGGCTTGGAGTCTGCTCGTATTTGCTCTATTTCTTGTCCTTCAGTGTCGTATTCCATGGTATCTACCTCACCCTCACTTTCATCACTGAAGGATTGGCAGTCTTCGTATACATCACTAGAATTCTCTTCATCAGACTGCTCGTCGTCTCCTAGGGCTTGGTATATCTCTGGTCATTGGTTAGGAACCACGGTCCAATTATACATGAGGTTTAAGTCATGCACTCTGGCCCATTGCCACTTGGATTCATCTAAGAGATCTTGGAGTGGTTTGAAATTTGCAGCTGGATTGCCAACTAGCTTGTCCGTTAGGTATTCTAGTATGTCCTGGAGTTCCCTTTTGTTGGTTGGAACTTGAGAGTTGGCGGGCTTTGGTTTCCCACGAAGGCTTCCTTTCATCATGCAGACTGCTACAGAGGGTGTGTCGTTACCCTTGCGGATTGTTTTGATGGCTTGCTCATATGCCTTGTGATCAGAGAACGGTAGGTCGATTGTAGCAAGGACATGCATCCAATCCCGCTCGTCCTCTGGGCATGGGATATACTTGGTCAAGGGCCCATAGGACTTCGTGACCTGAGGATTACCCTTGAGCATAGCAGAGATGGCATCTAAGTCAACTGGTGAGGTCTTCCAGGTGTCCATCTCTACTCTCATGGCATCTGTCCTATTGCCAAGGACGATCAAGCCGTTACCCCAATCTTTGATGACTCTAGCGTTGCGCATCCAGGGGCGGCCCAATAAGATGTCGTAGTCCACTCCCTTCATGACTATAAAGTCAACGGAGAACTAGACACCTACAATCTTCATTGGCCAATTCTTAAGCACCCCGAATGGCTTGACTCTCATACCATTTGCTAGTGTGACATTAAACCTAGCAGTCTCAACGAGTGGGTTTCCCCAAGTCTGAAGCACTGTGTGGCTAAGCACACTAACCCCAGCCCCCGTGTCCACGATTCCCTTCCTCGTTGTATCGCCTAGGGCTAAAACTGGTAAGATTGCATGCATCTCGGAACCTTCCCAAAAGGCATTGACGTGCAAGGACTTAGGCATAGGGTGCAGCGTCAAACTCGGTATTTGCATCTCTGCATCATGGTCATGAGGGTCTGCCGTGGCCTGCTCTTGTGACCCTTCAACCCACTGCTTAAGATCTTGTCGTAGGGTGGGGTGCTGCCTAAGCAAATCCCCCAGGCTAAGTGTTATAGGGGTAGTCACCAACGTGGTCAGGAGATCATTGGATGTTCATCTCTCCCCTAACCTGGATCGTCTTGACCAGTGGCCGTGGCTGAACCGCGGCCCTGTAGCAGCGCCGAGGCTTGGCCTTAGCGGCACCGTTTGAGGTGCAATTGCTTCTCTTGACTTTGGTTGTGGAGGCGAGGTTGGCATACTTATACTGGAGAGATCATCAATCCCATCCTCTATGATGGGCTTAGCGTCTCTTAGATGTTCTTGGGCTTCCTTCACCCATTCCTTCACCTTTTCTATGGCCTCTAATTGTCGCTTCGGATGAGGGTATTCCCCTACCTTAGCGCTTCCCTTTTCGGCCATCTTAGGGGCTGAAGTTTCTGCCTCTGCGTTAGAAACCTTCTTTCCAGCAGGCAGAGTTGTAGCACTCTCCGTTTTTAGTGCGATTTTAGCTTCCGACCTCTTCCTTCTCTGTCTACGACTCTTCTTCCCTATCGAGGCTGCATCGAGATTACTAGGTCCTGGCAGAGAGATACCGACCTGCTTCGTTTGGGCACGGGTCATGACCCGCAATGGGATAGGCGTGGCCTCCCCATCGTGGTTCTCGACACCAAACAACCCCAATGGGACAGATGGCTCATTGGCTGAGCTAGACGACTACTTTGGCCTTGGGCAATCGACAAAGAGATGGGTGATTCCACACTCAGCACACCTTTGGTCAGCCTTGTCCCTGTTTTGTTGCTCCCTTTCAGGGCAGTGTGACGAGACATGACCTGGGTGACCACAAGTCCAAAAGGTGATTGGATCCTGTGCCTGCCCTCCTCGGCCTTTACCTTGTCCTCTTCCTAACACCATCACTCGTATGGGGCAATAATCCATGAGGACAGCGTTGCCCTCATTGTCATGCGAGACGTAAGGGCATATGTAAGCTTCTTCCTCATTTGGTTCTTCCACATAGTGGACCGGAGCGCCACTCGGTGGATGGGTTACATAAGGACCAGGCAATCTAGAAATGCCTGTGGGATTTATTTCCATCCTAGGAACGGCCGGCTTAATGTCGTTAGGCGTAGGGAGGGCCAATGGGGCTCCCCTTCCCAAAAATGGCTGCAGCCTATTCGCTAGGTAAGGCTGGCCGTATGGTTGTGAGTATGGAAGTCTCCTTGGCAATCTACAATGTGCGACATCATGCCCGAACCTACTGCAGTTAGAGCAAGGTCTTGACCTAGGGTCTTGACACTTGGCTGGCAAGTGGTTTCTGCCACAGTACACGCATTGGACGTGTGGGCGTGTTGGTCATCTCAACATGACTTGCAACTTGGCTAGTTCCATCTTAACTTTAGCCAAGTTGTGGTTCGTTTCGGTGGTTTTTCCTTTATCCTGGGATGATGGGGCTGATTGCTCACTCGAGGTTGACGCTCTCTCTGAGCTTCATGAGTTGGTCTCTTCTAGGTTCGCGCTTTTGGAGCTTCCCTCCTTCAGCTGATCGTCAACTCGGATGGCTTCCTCAAAGACCTTGGCTAGCATGTCTCGCTGCAAGCTCAAGTTGCCTGCCAAAGCATTGTATAGTTCCTCGTTCCGAATCCTGCTGATGAATATAGTTGATACTGCTCTTTCAGTCGGTCGCTCTCCTGTAGGGATTCTCTTAAAGAGACTCCGCACATGGGTCACGTAATCACGAATGTCCTTCTTCTCTTTCTGCTTGACGTTCATTAAGCGTACTAGTAGATTATCAGAGTATCCGGGCTCAGTAAATCTCTTAATGAAGAGGTCATTGAGGCCATCAAAGTTGGCTCACTCTGCATTATCTAAGCTCATATACCACGTCCTACCCTTGTCGCCCAAGCAAAGCCCGAACGCTTGAGAGCGTTGAGTCACGTCGTTGAGGCCGTTGGCTTCGCAGACTTACTCGAACTGCTCAACAAATCTATACGGATCGTCATGGGGTTGGTAGTTATCGAGTTGCTTGGCAACAATAAGGATCTTAAACTGGCTCTTTGAGCCCTCGTTTGCTCCTAATCCTGCGAGCAACAATGCCGGTAGAGTCGTGGCACTTTGCTTTGCAACCGTGTTATCGAGCAACTGCTTCATGAGAAGCTCACTCAATGTTAAGTCTCCTTCTAGTGCTCTCTCATGGTCCATTCGATTTCTGCCAGCCAAGTTCAGCACCCGCTGCACCTCTCGCAACTCCATGCTTTGCCTTTGGCTCCTAGCCTGCTGATCTCTATTGTATTTAGCCATGCTTTGCAATGCTTTGCGGGCCAACTTTCTCTCCTCTTCTAGATCTGGGATGATAGCATCTGCTATCCTACCGCGGTGCTCATACTGTGCATGAGCGTCATAACTGCTAACCAGCTGTTGAATAGCATCTGGAAGGGCTTCTAAGTTGAATTCCTTGTTAGATTTATCGTCTGAACTTTCTTCTACCATTGTCGAGTTATCGTGCTCCACCAAGCTATCAATCAGGTTCAGTAGACTTGGCAAATCCACTTCGTCGGCGTCCCTCGCTTGGTCCTACTTTTGTGCGTTGATGGTTTGTCTATGTATTGGGTTCTCTCCTACTGGTGGGTTCCTTGAGTGGTTTATCTGGGTGAGTTCCTTCAGTTATTTAATACAGCCCTCAATTTATGGCCACTAAATGTGTCTTTCCCTGTGCACTTGTGCTCAATCAGGCTTTTAGTTTCCTTAAGTGTACTTCAAGTGCAAAAATTCAGGGTGAGTGCAGCAACCAATTTCTAGACGTCTTATGCACTCTCGCATTGTTTTGGGCCAAATAGGCTTGTTGGTCAATTTTCTGGCCATCTTGGCAGGGTTTAGGGTTTCTCTAATATGTTGCCTCATTCGTTTTTGGTTCAATCAAGCTTTACAACTCAGTGGTTTGCATCTAAGCCTCCGAGTCTCGCAACTGCCCACTTGTAGCTGCTAAGCGGTGGTGCCCTATGATCTTGCCTATTCCGTGTGCCAGAATCGAGTTCTGAGCGTCCTAAGGGCTTTCGATAGTTTGCGCTGCTGAGTTCTAGTCAAGTCAAGTCAAATTTCTGAAAATTTGGTAAAGATCCACACTCGGCCCAACTGGTCCGAATTACAGGTTCCAAGTGGGTTACTCGGATGGGCCGAGGCGAATGGGCCGAGGGACAAATTTGGGACTTGGAAAGGGTGGACTCAGACGAGGGCCGAGGAGCGGACTCAAACAAAGTCGCTCGAACGGGCCGAGGCAAGTGGATCGAGGGTCGAGTTTGACATGTGGCAGTGGGCCGAATTTGTCCACGGTCCGAATGGTAGACTCGGACGGGCCGAGTAGGTTTGGATCGAGTGGGCCAATTAGGGTTTTGGCCGGATGGGCCTAATGGTAAGGGGCCGAGGGTCGATTCTGGGACTCGGCCCAGAAATGACTGTTCAGATAGGCCGAGCGCGGTGCACGTAAACAGCGCGAGTGCTTCGTCAAAGGCAGTGGTGGCAATTAGTACGATTTTAAGCGGCTAGTGCTTATTTTCATGGAAATCAAGCGGTGGCAGATGGTTGAGCTGGAGTTTTCATAGATGTAAAACAATGTCAAGAATCCAATGAGAATCTCAGATCTCCATTCCGAGGTCGTTTGATTCTCCATTTAATCCCTGCAAGGTTTGGGGTTGTGAAGCAGCTACCGGATCTAGAAGCCGAGAAGAGTATGACGGGGCCCAAGTTTGTAAATTTTGACGCCACGGAGCCACCGTCCAGATGGATCTTGATTCCGATGTCATTTGCCCCCTCAAAATTGAAAAATCCATTTGCCGGAAGTGTGAATGCAAGATGCATGAACTAGATGTTTGGGGTGTTTAGCCTTAAAGCTCTAATTAAGAGCAAAAATGCCCACGATATGAAACGTTGAGGGGGGGGGAGAAAGGGGGGGCGTAAGTTTTTTGTGCCCCCTTTTTTCTCCCCTCATCATGATTTTCTGATCAGAAGAATGGAGAGGAATGCTCCTAGGCCTGGAATGCTTCTATCATTCACCCTCCATCGCCACAAACAGATCAAGAAATGATGCACTGAATCAAAAGATCAAAAACCAGTCTTTATCTCTCCTCCCTCTCTCTCCTGCATAGAGGCTATTCATGTGCAAGAAATCAAGAAGAAGAGGGGCTGAAGAATGCTTGTCCGGCTGTGATCGGATTGCTTCAAAATGAAGAGGAGGCTGAGGAAAGAGGTTCAGCACTGAAGAGTGGTTGCTGGTCAATCTGTGGGGTACTCAAAATAATTATTAAAAAACCCGCAACAAGCAAGACACGCGGTATGCTTTAATTTTATGAAGAAATTTACTTGTTTTTGTTGTTTCATGGTCCAAATGTTGTTCATATGCGATGAATTTTTGTTTGAATCTTGTTTGCATCATATTTGAGGGCTGTATTTACATAAATACAGAACCTGTAATGATTTAGAGCCGTTATTAATTCTTTAAAACCTGTAAAATGTCATTTTTAATGGAAATTAGTGGTTTTTTTTATTTTGAGTTGGAGAAAAGGGATGGAAATGGGATAAAATCAGAGAAAATGTTAAGTTTCAGTCAAAATGATAATACAATACAAGTAAATCAGAAAATACCTATTTTTCATGAATAATAAACAGAGAAAAATAGCAAAAAAATGAAGAAAATTAGGATTTTCGCACTCAAAAAATATAAAAAATAATATTTATGTGCGTGAATGTTTGGCAAGGTTAAGGCATGAGGTTAAGCCTCAGTTTGGCCTTTTCCTTTATGTTATAGTCCGTGTTTATTGGTTTTTACATACAAAAACGATACAAAACCACCATTTACACTTATGCACTATAGCAACACCTAAGCGGTGAGGGGGAGATGAAGATTGTGTGACGTTCTAATTGCTGAGAAGATACAAATTCTGATTTCTCTCTTTGTGCATAGCATTTAGGGATCATTCCATAATTAAATATAGGTGACTAGTAGCACGGAAGTTCCAGTGCTAGTCCCTAAAGCAATGCAATACGTAATGCTTAGTTAAAATTCATGAAAGGGTTGTTTTCCGCACCTCACATGGCTGGTTTTTAATCATAAAATGGTTGTGCACAATAGTCATACACCTTGCATCAAGCACGCCACGTGGTATCTCCTGGAATGCATTGCACTTGTTTGTTAAACTTTGACCAACGCTGAGAGGACAGGAAACCCAAGCTGTAGGTTTAGACGAGTAATTCCATTGGGGAAAGTTTTGTGAGGCAAATCAAAATCTCCTAGAATGCTGAATTATGAAAGAGTGGAGTTTGTGCGAATGTCATATGTGTTAGTGACATAGATTGCATCCTAAATAAGTTTATAATCAATATCAAAACTACTCTCGTCTAAGTTGTCCTACACTATGATGTATCCATTTAGGAATCTAATACATACTTAAGAAATTTCCTACGACTCAATAGTTGTTGCGATATATGTTTACCTTTGCAAACACCCGCACAAGGTGAATACACTAGGGTCTAGAGGCTATCAATGCATGAACTTCTCATTGCATATCACTTTAATGGGGCTAATAGAGTGGAAAGGTGATAGGAGTGGCTTTTGCATGAGGAGTGAATGTGATTAGGGGGCATGCAGACCCAGACGGCGGAAGCGCCATCTTCCTTCCCCCCCCTCCCCATACCTCCTCCCCTATATAGCCACCCCCCAGGCTACGACAAAGAGAATGAAGGAGCGCTTCCCCCCCTACTGTAGAACGCCCCCCCCCCCCCCCCATTGGCGACAGTAGCGGCTGCACCCACCAGAGCCTCAGCAGGGAAACCCCCCCTGTGGCCGTCGTTTGAACCCCCCCATTTCGCCAGGCAACTGGCCGTGATCAAAGAGGTAGAAGGTGAGGAGGGAGAAGAGAGGAGAAGGGAGAGAAGGAGAAGGAGAAGGAGGAGAAGAAGAAGGAGGGGAAGAGGGAGAGAGAAGAGAAGTAGAAGAAGAAGAAGAGGGAGAGAGAGAAGGTGAAGAAGGAGAACAAGAGGGAAGGAGAGAAGGAGAAGGAGAAGAAGAAGAGAATAGGAAGAGAGAAAGAGGAGAGGGAGAGAAGGAGGAAAGGGAAAGAAGAAGAAGAGAACGAAGGAGAGAGAGAAGAGAGAAGGAGGAGGAGAGAAGAGAGAAGGAGAAAAGAGAGAAGAAGAGAAGGAGAGGGAGAAGAAGAGAAGGAGAGAGAGAAGAGAGAAGGAGAAGGAGAGAAGAGAGAAGAAGAGAAGGAGAGGGAGAAGAAGAGAAGGAGAGAGAGAGAAGAGAAGGAGAAGGAGAGAAGAAGAGAAGGAGAGAGAGAAGAGAAGTAGAGGAAGGGAGAGAAAGGAGGAGGAGAAGAGAAGAAGAAGAGGGAGAGGGAGAGAGAGAGAGATTAATATGGTAGGGGAAGGGAGATATAGTTAGTGGGAGATAGAATCAGACCGTCATGCTGATATATATGTATATATATATATATATATATATATATATATATATATATATATATATATATATATATATATATATATATATATATATATATATATATATATATATATAGAGAGAGAGAGAGAGAGAGAGGGGGGGTGAAAGTTAGAAATTATCTCCAGCCAAGGCGATTTTCAAAGTCACAAACACTATTGGACTTTCATCTCCCTCATCGATTTGATGACCACTTGCGAGCTGCCCTTGAATAAAGCCACCACACCAAGGACCCAGGGAAAAGGATCGTGTATGCAAGATGGCTCAAAAGGGAAAGGTTACTAAGAGTACTAGCGCGGAAGCTGCGGTCAAAGATAGAAATGCTAGTGGAGTCGCAACCAACCGTAACATATCGTCACCCTCTCTCCACATCCAGGTGACCCATAAAACTCGAAGGGAACTTCTGTCCTCCATTGTACGCATGATTAAATCTATAAGCATGATTTATCACATGAAATGACATGAATTTCTAATCTATTCCCACATGGGATGCAAACTTATTAAGGCTTAGTACGAGTCATACAGGGGGGAGTTTCTATGGGGGAGGCACGGGGCACACAAGGGAGGGGGGATGTTACACTTTGTTTTTCTTGGGAAAGCTCTATTTAACAACTTCTTTGTTTCCTAGTGTGCCATCTGTAACTTCATTGGAGGAGTCTGTTAAGACTTTGATGGATGTGGATCCATAACATTTTTGCGAACCATACAATTTTACACCACTTTGTTGGGTCCTCTACCTAGGGTTAGGGTTCCCTTGAACCAATATGTTTGTACTCTTGCTTCAAAAACCCGTGATCTTCCCAAAAGCAGAGGATATGAGGTCTCGTAGGAATTTGGTTTTACTACTAGATAGGTCAACCAATAATCTCTTCCTACAAGGGTTGTCTTCACATATGGGAGAATGCCCAAAGGCTTAATGCTTCTTTGTTTTCCAGTCTTATAAGCCATTGTGTAGGCTACATACTTTGCAAGTCTAGATCCTCCATTGTCACATCCATCAATATGTTCACCGATGAACCTCCATCAATCAATGCATCTACTTTAAAGCATCCCTCAATCCATAGCCAATCTCTAGAGTTCCAAGATCTAGGAAGGCATTAGCCACATCTACTTCTTTTACCCACATCTACTTCTTTCACATGCTCTGGGGTTTTGTTGGACTTGGTGGTAGTTGTGGAAGTAATCCTTAGACCACATCTTCTTGTCAATATGCTTTTGAATTTCTTTCAACTTCTGTTAGGGGATAGCATTAGCAATTGTTGGAATGTTAGGTTTGATTTGAAGATGTCTAGGTCTTTGACCAAGTTATATTCTTTGATAGGATCCACAGACTTCTCCAATCAGCTAGGAAATGGGGAAACCCCTACTTTTATCTTTCCTATTTTCTCTAGAAGAAGTAACATCTACCCTTCTTCTATTACTGGAGGTACTTCTATATCCTCTATCTCTTAGACCTTTGGTCCTATCTCTGTAATTGTCTCTGTATCCTTCTATACTACTAGACTACTCTGTACTATACCATTCTGTTCTATATTGTTCTATTTCTCCTTGGAAAGACTGAGCTTCACTATTTTGACAGAGGAAACATTCTCTTTCGGAACTATGGGTTCTCTTTTCTTGGCATACACTATTTCAGTAACTTCCAATTCCACCAAATTGGAGGAAGATTCTTGGGTCTTCTATTGGGTATTAGTGGTAGCTTTCACATGAGCTGGACTAGGATAGCATTTTGCAATGTGGCCTTCTCCCTTGCATCGATTGCATAAGGGTTTGTAGTCCATGGACCTTCTAGGGTTTGGACAATTTGGTGAGATATGTCCCTTTTCTCTGCATCTGTAACACTCCGCCTTTGATCTCTCGCCATTGCTAGACTGTCGTACTGTAAGTTTGAGAGGAAAACCTCCTTAGGCCAAAATTAGGACCAAACTCTCTTGGCTTTGGTCTGATATTCTGGGTAATCATCTTGGATTCCAACAAGTTTAATATTGCCTCTTCATCTTTCTTCCTTCTTTCATGCATCTTCTTTAGAGAGCAAATATCCTCTGTATTATTTAGAAGTCTCCAAGGATAGTTGGTTTTTGGATATATTCAATGGCTAAATGTCCCGCTTGATGGCACTTTTCACACCATGTATTAGATTGCATCACATCTTTTCCACCTCCTATAAGATTGGATATGTTGGCAATATTCACCTTTAGCATCCATAGTTGTTTTTTAATCACATCCATAAGCTCTTTCTTGATGCTAGCAACTAAATTGGACAAGTAGTCCTTCAAATTTTCACCTGTTGGATTACTCATAGTAGGATTTTGGAAAGCTTCCGTAATCACTGCATAGATTGGTTGGGTTGATCCAGAGGGTCCTTTATGCTACTGCCTTTAAGCAAGCTTAAAGCTGGAAGGTCTGATTTTGATTCAAAGCTCCTATTGAGATTGATGGTTCTTGGTTCCAATTGGTAGAGTTCCACTGTTGTTTTTGAGTCGCCATTGGGGAAGCTCTTTGAGGCCACAGTTGTTGTGGTTGAACCATCATTTGTGGTGTTGTTGTCTTTGTCTACCACCGTGGATTCAATGCATTGTATTGCAACAACACTATTTGCATCTGAGGATAGGGGTAGAGAATAATCCTTGAGATTGCATTTGGTGGGTATACCATTCCTAGCATGGGAGGAGGTAAGACTCCTCTTCCTGAGGTCATCGACAGGCTTGCTTCAACTTCATCATACAGTCTTGCACCTTCCACTATAGCTTGCACGTTGATTGGTCTTCTCAATTCCATAAACTTATGAACTTCGGGTTGTAGGCCTCTAGGAAAAACTCCCTTCTAGATACCTTCATCCAAGTGATGGTTGGTCCATCTCTTCAGTATGGATTCCATTCTAGAGACATATGCCTCCACCCATTCACCAAAGGACTGACTTAAGTCCATGAACTCCTCTTGCATCTACTCTTCAAAACCTTCACGCCTAAATTTAGGCAAGAAGGCCAACTTGAGGTCATCCCATGTGCTAGAAGTTCCTGCTGCTTATGTCTCATACCACTAAAACATCGTGGCTTTGAAAGTGGCAATAAATATTGACAATCAATGCTCAGGGGTCTAGCACTGTTGGCTACACATGCTACCATAAATCTAGCTACATTAAGATTAGGGTCTTCATTGTACTCTCCCTTAAAGATGGGCCACGGGACTACATTCACTGGCCTATCAACAATATTTTTAGGATGAATTTGATTAGGAAGGGAACCTTGAGTCACAATAGCGACTTTTGTAAAGAGTGCCACAATGGCATTAAAGGATGCTTATGTTGCTAGCTTGTTCTCAGCTTTGATTCTTGTCTTTTCTCTTCTCACGTATCTTTGGACTCTTTCTAGTGTTTGCCTCATGATTGTGTCATTCATTAGGGAGTTAACTCTACCTAGTTTGTCTATACTTAATAGAGCAGAATTAGAAGGGCTTTAGTCTCTGGAGGACTCTCTTGCCAACATTTCTTCTACTTCCTTCTTTTTAACGTCTCTAAATTAAGCTTGCATTCCACTATAGAGGGAAAGATATTCAATTCTTAATGTATCAATACTCATTCTTCTGAGGACTGTCATAGTGCCATTGTCTTGATAATACCAACTTTAGAGGGTTTCAATAGCATCGGTTATGAAGAACACTCTATCTACTAACTTCTAATGGGTTGCTAATTGGACAAATAGAAGGTTTTCATTGTACCAAGCATCCCATGTATCTTGCTGTTGAGCATCCACGAGCAAATTCAAATTCTTTTCCTTCTTGTTTTTGTGAACTTCAACTAACTATGACTCCTGAAGCTTCTTCACAATTTTCCACTTGATGATGTTTGGAAATGAAGGAAAAATCTCCCATGGATGGTTATTCTCTCTACTTTTTCTTCTCTTTTCAATTTTGTGGGAAACAATTGGCTATTGTGATACAACTTACTGTAGCTTCAAAGGATAGTGGAACACATAGAGCCTGTATCAAGATAGTGACATGCTTCTGCCATTAACAGATGTACTTCTTTTAGAAAGTGGCTTTGGCAATGAAGATATCCAATTCTTCAAAAATTGTAGGGATTCTTGAATCTTCAAATACTTTTCTTCCTCTTCAACAGTGCCAATTCTTCCATTTTCAACCTCTATTGGTGCTTGTTAATGGCAATTTCCCTGGCTACGTACAAAAAATACAGAGCCCCAAGAGGAACACCAAGAAAAATGGAGAATATACTAGAATAAAATCTATCTTGTATCATCAAAAAGCATGTTTTTCATATTTTAATCAACCACAAGAAGAAAAACAACACCAATCTTCTCAAATCTTCACACAACATCATATAACAATTATCCCATAGATTTATCACAATAAAACTTCAACACCTTCTTCATATTCTTCATCAAAAGAACAAGAGAACACAAATGATTGCTCCACTTTGAATGAAAATCATGACATAGTATTCATCCTTAATAGCTTCATAGTCTCTCTCATGATCTCTCACTCATAGATATATTTTTTTGCATGAAAAAGTGGCTATCGCTCGCTCACTCACTCACTCACACACACACGCGCACACATACTCTCTCTCTGTTCGCTATCTCTCTTTCTCTCTCACACATATTCTCTCTCTCTGTCTCTGTCTCTGTCTCTCTTTCTCACATATTTTCTCTCAATAGTACATTGGAATAATCAAGAATAGTCATGTTTAACCCCTTTTTGGTCATGGATACCCCTCCTAAGACGTATGTCTACTATGAAGGGTCATCGGAGCCATTATAGTGTCCTTTCACAGCTCAACAGTGTCACTGTCACTTCAATCTTCACTTTCCTGGCAAGTGGTTTCTGCCACAATACATGCATTAGATTTGTGGATGAGCTAGTCTCCTCACCATTTCTTGTAGCCTTGCTATCTCCATCTTCATATGCTAGCTCTTGGTTCGGGTTAGCACTCTTTCCCTTATCTTGGTTACTTGGGACTGACCATTCGTTGGATGTGGTTGCCCTTTTTGAGGCTTTAGAGCTAGCCTTGTCTTGGTTTGAGCTCCTAGAGCTCCTCTCCTTGATTTGGTCATCCACTCGAATGGTCTCTTCAAAGACCCTCATTAGCACATCTCACTGCAAGCTTGCATTGCCGATGCCAAGGAATTGTAGAGTTCCTCACTTAGTATTTTGTTGATGAAGACAATGGACATTGCCTTTTCAATGGGTTGTTCATTTGTCAGGATTCTCTTAAAGAGACTCCTCACGTGGGTCACATAATCTTCGATATCTTCATTATCTCTTTGCTTCATGTTCATGAGGCCTACGATCAAATTGTTCGAGTATCCAACCTCCGAGAATCTCTTAATGAAGAGGCTTTTGAGATGGTTGAAGTTGTTACATTCTGCGGCATCTAAGCTAGTGTACCAAGTCCTTCCCTTATTGCTTAAGCATAGGCCAAAGGCTTGTGAGCATTGGGTGAGATCAGTGAGGCCATCTGCCTCACAAACTTGCTCGAATTGCTCTATAAACTTGTAGGGATCATCATTCACATGATGCTTGTCTAATTGCTTAGCAATAACAGGGATTTTCGATTGGCTCTTCTAGTCCTAGTTGACTCCCAGCCGTGTGAGTAACAAGGTCGCAAGTGCTGCTGTGCTCTGCTCTACGAATGTGTTGTTTAATAATCACTTCATAAGAAGCTTGCTCAGCGTAAGGTCTCCTTCTAGAGCACTCTCTCTCTCCACATTGAGTTTTGATCTATTTGCTAAGGCTAATACTCATTAGATCTCCTGCATTTCTACATTCTATCGCAAGCTTCTAGCTTGTTGTTCCTAATTGTAGGCCACTATGCCTTGCAAATCTTCCCGTGCAAGTCTCATCTCCTCCTTGAGGTCCGCTATGATATCCTAGGATGGCCTACCATAGTGGTCCATCTGGGTTTGTAAGTCATACTTGATCACCATCTATTGGATTTCATCCGAGAAATCTCCCAAATCGAGCTCTTCGTTGTGTCTGTGATTCATACTGGTCTATGCCATATCCACGGTCTCTTGTTCCACCAGGGTGTCGATGAGGTTGATTAAATTGTGTAGATTCACTCCCGCAATGATGTTGGACCTTTGATTCATCTAGCTCTTGTTTCACATTTTTCTCTTGGTCCTATCACTTGGGATTCTCGATTACCCTCATCTAAGTTTCAGGGTCTTCTCTTACTGGTGGGTTCATTTTCAGTTTCTTAAGTCTGAGTGAGTTCCTTGTTATTTGTAGAAAATCCTCAATTTACCATCACTCAATGTGTGCATGTATGTGCTCTTTTTCGTGCACTGTGCGAAATTAGGCTTTTAGCTTTTCTTCATGTGCAATTCAAGTGTCGAAAACAATGGGGGGTGCAATGCAAAATGGTAAATGTAACTTCAGCACTCCCATCCATGTTCTTGGCCTGGTAGGGCTTTAAGCTCTGTCGTTGTTGGCCGCTCTCACTGGTCTCTAGGGTCTACATTGCGTCTCTCCACTCATTCAAGTTCTAATTGAGGGTCTATGACTCAATTTGGTGCTCTCAATGGGGTGGATAGCTAGCAAGTTGGCTAGTGTTATTGCTAGATCTGCAATTCACTAGTTCTCTTGGTTCTTATGTTGCCAAAAAGGTGTTCTATTCATATGTATTGTTCTTGGGGGTTCGTCTGGCTATGGTCTAGGTAACTCTGTCTGCATATGTCAAATCTGACAAATTCTAGATTCAGCCCAACTGGTCAAAGTGTCAGATTCGGCTTGTTCGAATGGCCTAAGGCCGAATCTAAGGGCCAAACATAAGGCTGCCTGAATGCCACATCGCAAGGTGGTCCGAGTGGTCAATAGTCTTATTCGAATGCCAAATATGGTGGTCCAAGTGGTGGTTAAGGCAAATCGACTAGGTCGAATGGCCGAGGGCCCGGTGAGATGGGGTCGAATTGAGTGGGCCGAATTTTAGATGGCCGAGTCTAGTTGGGCCGAGTGGGCTGAATGTACGTGGGTCGAGGACTGGTTCTAGGATTTGGAGTGGCTGTCCAAGTTTGGGACTCGAACAGGCCGAGTGCAATGGTGCATGGCAACAACGAATAAGATTTTGCCTTCATTTGCACGATCTATAACACACTAGGTGGCAAGCCCTTCTAGAATAGATCAGTGGACAAAGATTAAGGTTTGTATATACCTGGCGTGCTCAAAAAACTGTGGAACAAATCGATCAATCCGCTACAAGGGTTTGGTCTCTCCAAGCTCTCTCTCTCTCTCTCTCTCTCTCTCTCTCTCTCTCTCTCTCTCTCTCTCTCTCTCTCTCTCTCTCTCTCTTTGTGCTACTGTTGCAAATGAGCTCTCCCTTGTCCTCTTGGGTTTTAAACCCTTGCCCATTGACCTTCCCGATCACCACCCTTGTGACATTAACATATCTAAGCACTCATTTCCCCTATTTCTTCCTTGTTTGTGCCCTATTTTGGCCTATTTTACAACAATAACCCTAAATTTTTTTCTTTCAATTTCTTGCTCCTATCCTTCTCTAAATGCAACAAAAATCAAAACCCAAATACTGAAATGATTCCTCCTACTTGTCTAATAATCAAAAAATTGAAATAATAACTTGTTACGAAGATTAAATCCCAAAATCTCCTATGTATCTCAAGCCCCAGTTTGGGGATGAAACCCTTACTTCGTCGCTTGATTTGAGGCACGCAAGTGCTCAAGCTTGAATCCGTTGGTCCTGGCAATGGAACCAAAATGTAATGGGAGCTCATACTCAACCTCCCAAGACCCACGGACCCCTTATTCTTTCAAGTGTTTCAAGCAAGCACAAATGGCTATCTCTCACCTAGCCGACACGCCTTCAATCCTACGTAGGTATAGTGAGCTTACCTTGATGCCTGAATGAGTAGTCTCCTCCCTCAAGTAACCTGGTAGCTCCACAATTCGTGATCCGAGCTCAAGCATCCTCAAGCCTCCACCTTCAAGCTCCATCTTCCAAAGCCGCGCATGAGACAAGAGAAGAGAAGAGAAGAGAAGAGAAGAAGAGAGGAGACAATGGAGAGCTTCTTCTCCTTGATCCCTCATCCTCACATACTCACTCCCTCACACTCTCACACTCCCTCTCTCAAGCACACACAAACAAGCAAGAAGGAGAAAAGAAGAGAAGAAGAAGAGATCACTTTTGCCACACACCAAAGAATGAGCTTCTTCATTCACTTTTTGCCTTTTATACAAAACCCTAAATCCCTTTTGGGCAGTCATCCCCTTTTTACATGGCTAATCGTGGCCTAGGCCCTCTTTCTATTGTCCTACTATCTTTCTAGCTTCCTTTCTACCGCCTGTCCATCCTTACAATTTGCACATGAGGGAGCCTAGTACTCTTTTACAAGGATATTGGCTATGCCTTTACATTCAAAGGTGTGCCTTCTCTTTTTTAGCACTTTTTGGGCTCCAATGGCTATGCCTTGGACTTCTTGTGGCAATGCCTATGCTTTTGGGTGCTTCCTGGTCCGATTTTCTTTTGGGCCACCTCTTTCAACTCCCGACTTGCACTTTTCCACCTTTTTTCACTTTTTCTTGTGGTAAGGTTAACAATAGAACTAACTAAATTTACGTTGGAAATTGGAGCCCCAAGAAAGAAACACCAAGGAAACACAAAAATTACTACAAGAAAATCTATCTTATCACATCAACAAGCATGTTCTTTATACTTTAATCAACCACAAGAAGAAAAGGAACACCTATCTTCACAAATCTTTATGTAGTATCATATAGCAAATCTCCCATGGATTTATCGCAACAAATATTCAACATATTCTTCATAGAAACCATCAAAGAACTAAAATGACACAAAGGAGATATCAACTTTGAACGGAATTCATCACATAGTATTCACCTTTTATCATATTCATAGTCTTTCTCTTAATCTCTCTCATGTAGATACAATGTTTCTCATAGAAAATTGGCTATCTCTCATACTCTATCTCACACACACATAGTCTCTCACAATAGTACATTGGAATAATCAAGAATTACTCTCAATAATCATCGCTTGGTCATGGGTACCCCTCCCAAAAGGTATGTCTGATATGAAGAGTCATCAAGCCACTATAGTGTCCCTTGAGAGCTCATCAATGTTAACTTCTATTCCTCGTCTTTAGTTCAAGTCTTCTCAACTACTTCTTATGCTTCTTCAAGCTATTTCAAGCTTATATTCTTCATTTTACAAGATTACAAAACATTCCCCAATCTAAACATCCATCCATTAGAACACATACAAAAGCAAATAGAGACTTATACATACAAAAGCTCTATAGAACACTACAGAAGGTCTATAGAAGGTATAAAAACCATATAGCTCAAACCAAAACCACTTCAAACTATCCAAAACCTTCAAACACACTCTCAATCATTCCTTAAAAGACTCATTCACAATCCCAAACTAAATAGACACATTAAAGAACCTATTAGATATTCGTGTCTCAACTAGAAACCATCATGAGCTTCTAAAACCTTCTCAATCCATCCCAACACACTCCAAAAAACTTTCAACACATCCAAAATCAATCAATTCATTATAAAATCAACCATTTAGCTCACAAAAACAACAAAAATTAGCTCAAAAAACGTCATAGCAACCTTGAAACGAGGAAGAATACTAAGCCCAAATGCTAGCTTAACTTTCTATCTCGAACTTCAATCAATCCGTATCCACAAACCAATCTTGACCCCATCAATCTCTAAAATAACTTGGATCTATCAAAAAGATTGACAAAAGGAAAACACCTTGAAGCATAAACCAATTCTTAGTTTTTAAAATATAACAAAACAAATTAGTAAAAGATATAAGAGGTTCTTCCATTCCATCGCAAGTCTTCAAAACTTTAGCCATATCCAAAAATCAGCATCTTCAAATCCTTTTAGCTTTCTCAAACCATATCTCTAGAAGGACACAAATCAAATGTGCCCACACACTAACACATAACATAGAGAAATTTGAATGATACCCTGATTACATTTCTACACAGAAGCTCCATTGTAGCTAACTCAATAAAGTGGTATCAGAGCTTGGCTCAAGCAATTAGGAGCTTGGCATTTCTTCAAGTGCAGGAGCTTGAAGTTGAAAAAGAGTTCACTATGAAGAGTCTACAGTCAGGGCAGCAAGGTTTGAAGCTTCTTCTTGAAGCTTGAAGCTTCCCTCTTCATTTGAGTCTGCTAGCAGCCTGAAGACATCATCAGTGTGGGTATGCAGATCTAGTTGTCAGCATGCTCAGGATCTACAACAACTGCTCCTCTTCATTTGGCATATGGATGTGCTCTAGACTTTGCATCTAATGCTTAGCATTGAGTATTGAAGTGTAGTATTACACTTGGGGTTGATATACATTCAGCTTCAGGTCTAAAATACACAGTATTCAAATCTATAATAAACAGGGTAGCAACTATTTCTTGAGTGAATAGTGCTTATGATTCACTTATGTGATAACTATCTAATGCCCATTTGGTGCTACATGACTTGAAGATGTTATGTCCATGATTAGAGATCATTTTGGGGTGATTAGAGTCATCATTTTGCTTGGTTTTGATAGAGATTTGGCTGTTGGAATAACATGACTGAATGACATTTTGACTGCATATGCATTATGTCTTGCTTCTAGACTTAGTCTTGGGCATTCTATACCATGTATTCATGCTTATAGTTGATGCTACATGCTTTGATTTGATTCTAGAATGCATTTGAGCAATGATTAAAGCTCAACTTTACCTATAGGTCTACTATTGTACATTTAGGACAGTTTTCTGCATAATCAAGACAACATACCTCACTATGTCAGGAAATTTGATATGTTTCTATGTAAGAAAATTATGGTGATGCTTTGAGTAGCTTTGCATGATCTTTGGAGCTCAATCTCAATAAGTCTGAGGTGTTATTTCAATTCTGAATTTTCAGGATAGATTTTTCCCGAATGTCAGGAATGCACTCTGTTTTTGTTAGGAAATTGGTATGTTTACTATCATTGAATGCTTTTGAGGCATTTAGGGCAATGAACTTATGTATGTTCTTACTGCTACATACTTGGGGATATTCCTAACATACTACTGAGTGGATTTTGGAGCTTCCATTGCTTGGCACTAGCTATCATTTACCATCATATAGTTATTTGACTATGAATCATGGCTAGCAATAGTGACAATCATCTTATGCATATCAAGAAGCTTGAAGGAGCACGCAACTTTTTAGTTTGGCAAAATCAGTGCTATAATATCTTGTTGCAGAAGAAGCAAGCAAAGCTGATTAAAGTAAAGGGAACAAAACTAGCTGATGTAGAGTAGGATGATTGGGATGAGCTGAATGAGCCTGCACGCTCGACCATTGAGCTATCGATTTTTTATGCCTTGTTCTTTAACATTGAACGGTTTTGGATGCAACTGGAAGAATTGTATGCTTAGAAGAGTGCTGCAAGCAAAGTCTACTGGCTAAAGAAACTCATGGATTTGAGTACAAAAGGGGGTACTGCAATGTCTACTTACCTTAGTGAGTTTAACTCCATTTTCAGCCAGCTTGCCACTTTGAAGTTCAATATGGATCTCGAGATATGGATGGCGAGTTCAAAGCTACATTCTTGCTTTGCACTTTGCCACAGAGCTGGGATACCTTCAGGACTGTTATGAGGAATTCTAATGATATGCTTTTGTATGCTGTTGTAGAGAGTGCTCTACTCATGGAAGAAATAAATTGGCAGAACAATGCATCCAATAAGTTTTTTAGTGCTTTGCATACTAGAGGCAGATCACAGCAGAAAGGCAAATCTGATAGCAAGGGACGCAATAAATCATATAATAAGGATGTTGAATGCCATCATTGTGGCAAGAAGGGTCACTTCAAATGTGATAGTTATAAATGAAAGAAAGAGAAAGGGAAGGGCAAGAAGACGGATGACAACAAGGAAGAGAAGAAAGAGAGTCAATCTGCTAAGAAGAGCAGTGTGAAGGTCGAAGAGGTGAATGTAGTCACTCATAAGAGCGACAGTGGGAATGATGTACTCTTTGTCTCTTCATGTTTCAATGCACATGCTTTGATAACCGATACGGATGATGACATGCACACTTGGATTTTGGATTCAGGTGTCTCTTTTCATGTCACCCCTCACTATGAGTGGTTTATAGACTATACAGGAGGTCGACATGGTGTTGTCCATATTGGGGACAATTATGCATGTGACATTGCAGGCATTGGCAATGTGCAATTGCAGTTTTAGCATGGATCTGTCTTCACTCTTCATTAGAATGTAAGGCATGTACCACAGCTCAAGAAGAGCTTGATTAGTACTGGTTAGCTAGATGATGATGGTTTTCATACCACCTTTGGTGATGGGAAATGGAAGATTTGTAAGGGATCTAGGGTTATTACCAGAGGCTCAAAGAGAAATACTTTGTATCCTCTCCATGTATCTAGTGTGCGTAGCCATGTTGTTGTCGTGACCGAGCAACCAAGTGTTTCCTTGTGGCATGGCCAGTTGGAACACATGAGTCGAACAGGAATGAAAGTACTTTCTTATTTGGGTTACTTGCCTTGTCTTCATTATGCTGATTTTGAGCACTACGATCATTGTGTTTATGGTAAGCATGGGCAAACATCTCATAAAAAGTCTCTTTCACTAAAATCCTTGCCTCTAGAGTTAGTACATTTTGATGTATGTCAGATGCCAGGATTATCTCTAGGAGGAAATAAATATTTTGTCATATTTTTCGATGATGCTACTTAGAAGATATGGGTTTACCATATTCATAGTAAGGACGAAGTGCTTGACAAGTTTTAAAAATTCCTTGCATTGGTTGAGAACTAGACTAATAAGAGACTTAAGTGTCTTCGCTCTGACAACAATGGGGAGTATGTGTCCAATAAAAAGGGAGCTCATTGCCCCTCATAATCCACCCCAAAATGGAGTTTCACAGCGCATGAATTAGACCATATAGGATAAGGTCCGTACGATGCTGTCTCATGCTGCATTATCCCATGGCTTTTGGGCAGAGGTTGTTATGACATCTGTTCATTTGATTCATAGGTCACTGAATAGGCCTTTGGGGGGAGAGTCCCTCATGAAGAGTGGTCAGGCAAGTCACCTTCGTATGCTCATTGTGAGTATTTGGCTACGAGGCTTTTGTGCACATAAGGAAAGAAGAGCACAACAAATTGGAACCAAAGTAAGGTAAATGCACATTCCTAGGATATGGTTATGAGGGTGAGATGGGGTATAGACTTTGGAATCCTAAGAAAAGAAAGATAGTGCGTAACAATGACATCATCCTTCATGAAGATCGCATGCATAAGTAGCTCGAGAAGATTAAGGAAGTCAAGAGGGTTGTTTTCAAGGAGGATGTAGCTATTGGACATCAGTTTATGCCCAATGGACAGCAATGTATACCTGCTATAAATACTCCTAAAAATGTAGGAAATGATAATGAAAATTGCCCATGATACACCATAGTTTTAGCCTAAAAATATGCAATTAGAACAGCCTGAACTGTCAAGATACCATGCTAGAATTTCAAGACAACAACATTTACATGCAAAATTGTAGGCCCATATTTTAGGACAACAACATGTAAATGCAAATTTGTAGGTCACCTAGCAACCACCAGCAAATGCAGAACCTTTGTTGTGCATAGGTCAACAACCTGACCTTCAAGGCAGCCAAATAGGTTTATTCCTGGTGCTATAAGAATGAATGGTACTTGGGACTTGGTGCAGCTACCTAAAGGGCAAAAAACTATTCCTTACAAGTGGGTTTACAAGATGAAGGTCACTTTTGGTTCTTCGCCAAAGTACAAAGCAGGGTTGGTTACAAAAGGGTACAAGTAGGAACATGGAATTGATTTTGATGAGATCGTCTCTCCTGTAGTCAAGATGACTACTCTAAGAACCATTTTGGGCTTGGTTGCAACTGAAGATGTGAAGCTCATACAAATGGATGTAAAGACTGCATTCTTATATGGTGATCTGCATGAGGATATATATATGCAGCAAGCTAAAGGTTTTGTGGGCCAATGGCAAAGAGAAGATGGTCTGTAAGCTCAAACGGAGTTTGTATGGGATAAAACAGGAACTAAGGGAATGGCATCATAAGTTTGATACTTTCATGCATTCTTAAGGCTTTTAGAGAAGTCAAGTTGATCACTAGAATACCAATGTTAACCGTTAGACGAACAAGGTGAAAAATCTAAAAAAGCTAAAGCAGAAGACAAAGGCTAAGGAAAAAGTGAAACGGAAGACGAAGGCGCGCCTAGAAAAATATGGAAGCACAAAAAATGTAGAAAAGTCCTAAATAAAGGAAAAGGGCACACAAGAAAAAGCACGAATCAATACTTTTGTAAAAGAGCGTAAGCACATCATGGTTTAATTTAAAGAGCTCCAGGCTCTCACCCGTGCAATTTGTAAAGGTAGATGGGCAGTAGGAAGGAAGCTAGGAAGATAGAAGGGCAATGGAAAAAATGGCCTAGGCCATGGTCGGCCATGTAAAAAAGGGAATAAGGGGATGACCGCCCAAAAGGGATTTAGGGTTTTGTATATAAAGTTGAAAAGTGAATGAGAAGCTCATTCTTGTGTATGGCAAAAAGTGGCTCCCCTCTTCTTCTTCTTCTTCTTGCTTGCTTGAGCTTGTGCTTAAGAGAGGGAGTGTGAGAGTGTGAGGGAGTGAGTGTGTGAGGGTGAGGGACCATGGGGTGGAGAAGCTCTCTATCTTCTATTCTCTTCTCTTGCTCATGGTGATGGAGCTTGAGAGTGGAGCTTGAGGATGGAGCTTGCTTGAAGCTTGCACTTGGATCGTGGAGCTACCGGAGTGCGCGGGAGAGGAGGTAACTCGAACAGCATGGAGGTAAGCTCACTACACTCGTAGATATTGATGGCGCGTCGGCTATGTGAGAGGTAGCCATTAGTACTCGGCTTGGAATGCTTGAAACAATAAGCGGTCCATGGGTCTTGGCGGTTAAGCGAAAGCTCCCACAACTAAGAAGGCACCAGATGGCAGCTTGATTATCTTAGTTTTGTATATTGATGACATGCTGATTGCTGGTGGGGATACTCATGCCTTGGATTCATTGAAGCAAATTCTTCATGGTAGCTTTAACATGAAGGATCTTGGTGATGCCAATCACATTCTTGGGATGCAGATACTTAGAGATAGATTAAAGGGGTTACTTTATCTATCTCAGCACGAATATGTATCCAAGATTTTGAAGCATTTCAAAATTGGAGTTCCATTGCCTCCATATGTGAAACTCAGTGTAGAGGATAGCCCTACATCTGATGATGAGAAGGCTGAAATGGCCAAGATTCCATATGCTTCAGTTTGATATATGCTATGGTTGCTACATGTCCAGACATTGCCTTTGCAGTAGGAGTGGTTAGCATGTACACGGCAAACCTTGGCAAGAAGCATTGGAAAGCAATGAAATGTATTATGAGATACCTCAAGGGCACAAAGAATTTGTGCATCTGCTTTGGTAAGCAAGCAGAAGACATCTGTTGTTGGCTTTACGGATGCTACCTATGTTTGCCCATGAGGGCCAGGTTCTACATAGTACATATACCTATCTAAAATCATTATTGAGATACAATCTTCAGTACCACAAATTGTGTGTCTCTATCTCTTCTCTCTCTCAACCTGCATCTCTACACAGAAGCTCCATTACAGCTGACTCAACAGAATGAAACACTTAGCTCAACAAGTGCTCATGTGAGAATGATAGATCCATCTCTCATCCCATAGTTGCTCACGTCACTCAGAGAGGAAGGAAGAAGAACCCATATCTCACACCTAATTGTGATAAATTGAAAAGAGGAATGATGTAGAGGGAGTATGCTAGTGTGCATAGTTGATGGTTATCATTATATCGCAACCCATCTAGCATAGGCATGAGAAGGTAGGCTAGGGAGCCTTGTAGTGCAATGCACAGAGCAGAGTGACGTGGCCGATGGTGGTGACAAAGGCCCATCTTATGTGTGCATAGGGAAATGAAAACATACGTGGTATTAACATTGTAACATCCCTCAATCCTCACCTCTTAGAGTTGATTGAAAGAAAAATCAATCACACTCGATGCCCCACTTTGTCTCACACTCTATTGATAGATACAGGAGGGTAGCTCATACTTACATCCCCATTTGGTTAGGATGAAAGCTCACATCACTCAAGATTTGTCGATGAAGAGCAGCTTCATCTTGTCGACGATGTCTTTCACACACAATACAATATATAAAAAGTATAGATAAGATACAACATAAAGGAAAGTGATCTACTAAGTCAAACAATATGTAACTAATTATACTAATTGATTGACACTATAACTATGCCAATTGTTGTTAGGTGTAACAAACTAAATATAATAAGTGACAAGTCAGAAGCCATGTGAGGATCATAATGACCACCAGCGTGCTAAGTGTAGAAATGTGAACCTATCTAGCCAAGTGGTCCATCATCAATGTTCGCACATGTTGAGCTTGCCATCTCAACACTTCCCCTCAAGCTCAACTGTATCTCTGTGACTCTAAGTAAGCTTCAAAACTTTCAAAGCTTCTCTACATCCAATGAGTTTTTGAAAATGTCAACTATCTGATCATGTGTGGTGACATATACCAAGTCAATCTCTCTTGCAAGTATCTTCTCTCTCACAAAGTGGTAGTGCATCTTAATGTGTTTTGTCCTAGCATGGAACTTTGGGTTCCTAGCTAGTTGTATGCTGCTCATGTGGTCACAGTGAATGACAAAACTGGACCATCTCCCTGCACATCCAAATCACCCAATAACTTTTGCAGCCATACCATCCCACATGCTGCCATAGCAGCACCTCTATACTTAGCCTCTATACTCAATAAAGCAATTGTAGGTTGCTTTTTGCTACTTCATATAACTGCTACACTACCAATGGAAAACATGAATCCGCTGGTAGATCTTTTGTTTGACATGCTACTAGCCCAATCTGCATCTTTGTATCCAAATTGTTGTACATTTTTACTTGCCTCATAAAAAAAGTTAATAATGTAAAGTGGACTTCACATACGTTAATATGCATCTAACTGCATCCAAATACGACTTTCTAGGAATCTGCATAAACTGACTTGCAAGGCCAATAGCATAGCTCAAGTAAATTAAACTCCCTACTATCCTCCTAAACATAGTAGGGTCTTCTATCTTATCCCCAATATTAGTACTCAACTTTACATTATGCTCCAGTTAATGGAGCCTTTACATTACCATGTGCTCTCTATACACAAGGAATACCAAGCTCATCATCCAAACTCTCTGAACCACTAGAATCTCCATCAAATCCCAAATGACTAGTAGATGCATCATTACCATCCAACATTTTCTTCTTTCCTTTGTCTTTACCTACAACACTGGTAGATCCACCTAAAGATGTGGAGCTACTCCTTAGGAGACTAAGGGCTAACTGTTGTTAACCGTTAGACGAACAAGGTGACAAATTTAAAAAAGCTAAAACAGAAGACAAAGGCCAAGGCAAAAGTGAAACGGAATACGAAGGCACGCCAAGAAAATATGGAAGCACAAGAAATGCAAAAAAGTCCTAAATAAAGGAAAAGGGCGCACAAGAAAAAGCGCAAATCAATACTTTTGTGAAAGAGCGCAAGTGCATCATGGTCTAATTTAAAGAGTGCTGGGCTCTCACCCGTGCAATTTGTAAATATAGATGAGCGGTGGAAAGGAAGCTAGGAAGATAGAAGGACAATGGGAAAAAGGGCTTAGGCTACGGCCGGCCATGTAAAAAAGGGGAAAAGGGGATGACCACCCAAAAGGGATTTAGGGTTTTGTATATAAAGTTGAAAAGTGAATGAGAAGCTCATTCTTGTGTGTGGCAAAGAGTGGCTCTCCTCTTCTTCTTCTTCTTCTTGTTCTTGCTTGCTTGAGCTTGTGCTTGAGAGAGGGAGTGTGAGAGTGTGAGGGAGTGAGTGTGTGAGGGTGAGGGACTGAGGAGGAGAAGCTCCCCATCTTCTCCTCTCTTCTTCTCTTCTCTTCTCTTCTCTTGCTCGCAGCGATGGAGCTTGGAGCTTGGGGCTTGAGGATGGAGCTTGCTTGAAGCTTGCACCTGGATTGTGGAGCTATCGGAGTGCGCGGGAGAGGAGGTAACTCGATCGACATGGAGGTAAGCTCACTACACTCGTAGATATGGATGGTGCGTCGGCTATGTGAGAGGTAGCCATTAGTGCTCGGCTTGGAACACTTGAAACAATAAGCAGTCCGTGGGTCTTGGCGGTTGAGCGAAAACTTCCACAACTGTAGATGTATCAGATGATATTTTTAGTCTAATAAGACTTTATAGTTCTTGCATTTCTTTCTACACATAATTATCATGATCATCATCATCATCATCTAATGCATCACTCCACTAGATGTATACCAACTGCTCATCTCATAAAAAATAATATGCCTGCTCACTTTGAACTCACATGTGATAGGGTTATAACATCGATATCCTTTCTACTCTAAAGAGTATTCAATAAAAATAAAATTTCTAGCCTTTGCATCAAGCTTCTTTTATAGCTCATCTGGAACATAAACATATGCAATACAACCAAACACTTTCAAGTATGAAACATCAAGCTTCTTGCCTATAAAGCATTCTTTGGGGGTCATTCTATGAATTGCAGCTATGGGAGTTCTATTCATAATATAGACAGTAGTATAAATAGCTTTAGACCAAAAAAAATTTGGCATATTCTTTTTCAGCCATCAATGCATGTGCAGCTTCTACAACATGTCTATTTTTTATTTCTGTAACCCCATTTTGTTGTGGGGCATACCTACAAAGTAAACTATCTTTTTATCCCATGAGACCTCAAGAAGGCACTAAACTCATTAGAGAGGTATTTTTCCCCTCCATCTAATCTCAAGCACTTAATTTTTAAGCATGTTTCTGTTTCAACTGTAGTCTTGAAACTTTTGAAGTGCTCAAATACATCACTCATTTCCTTTATGAAATATACCCATAGCTTTATTAAACAATCATCAATAAATGTAACAAAATATTTGTTATGACCAAGAGATATATTTTGTGTAGGCCCCCAAACATCTATATGTGCAATATCAAGTATGTTTTTACTCACATCTCTGTCATGCAAAAAGGGTTGTCTTGCCTATTTACCGAACTGACATGCTTCACACACTTTATGTCTCTATCAGTCGATCATTCCAATCACGGTGATGTGCAATAATCGTTGTCAAGATTAAGCAAAGGATATGATTGGTAACTTCAACTTAGTTGGCTCTAGGGTAGTAGGGTGTGGACTTGCAATGGATCTGGTCCTTTCTCTTGGACTATCTATGTGTCTCTTTGTGTGGCAATGCGATGCTATGTACTATACATTCTATTCGGTACTGTTCTGTTTCTCTATTGGAAGATTTAACTCCACAATTTTGGTAGAGGGAACGTTCTCCTTTGGAATTGTTGGTTCTCTTTTCTTTGCATGTGTTATTGTGGCAACTTCCAATTCCACCAAGTTGGAGGCAGGTTCTTGGGGCTTGGTCTGATTTTTAGCAGCATTGGCCACAAGGACTAGACTAGGATAGTCTTCTAGGTTTTGGATAATTTGATGAGATATGTCCCTTTTATATGCATGTATAATACTCTACTTCTAACCTTTGGCCACTGTCAAAATCTCTAGGATTTGGTATGATATCCTAGGTTGCCATCTTGGATTCCACCAGATATTGAATCTTGCTTCTTCATCTTTCTTTCTTCTATCATGGATCTCCTTCAGAGAGCAGATGCTTTTTGTATGGTTCTTTCTTAAACAATACAAACAGAAGGCTCTAGGGATAGTTGATTTTTAGGTATATTTAGTAGCTAAATATCCCACCTAATGGCACTTCCTACACCATGTATTAGATCGCATCACATCTCTTTCACCTCCTATAATACTGGATATGTTAGTGGTATTCACTTTCAATGTCTACATATGTTCTGTAATCACATTCATAAGCTCTTTCTTGATGCTTGTAATTGGATTAAACAAATAGTCCTTCAAATTTTCCCCTCTTAGAGTACTCGCAATAGGGCTCTAGAAAGTCTCTCTAATCACTGCAGAGACTGGTTGGGTTGGTATAGAGAATCCTTTGTTTTGATTCTCATTTAGATTTCCTATTGAGATTATTGGTTGTTAGTTCTAACTGGTAGGATTCCATTGTTGTTGTTGAGTTGCCATTGGGGGAACTATATGAGGCCACTGTTGTTGTGGTTGAACCATTATTTGAGACACTGTTATCTATGGCCACTATGGATTCGATGCACTGTACTATGACACTATTTGCATCTAAGGATAGGGATAGGAAACAATCCATGAGACTACATTTGGTGGGTATACCATTCCTGGCATGGGAGGAGGTAAGACTCCTCTTCTTGAAGTCATCGATAGTCTTGCTTCAACTTCATCATACAGTCTTGCACCTTCCACTACAGTTTGTAGGCTGACTAGTCTTCTTAGCTCCACAAACTTATAAAATTTTGGTTATAGACATTTAATAAAAACTCCATTTTGGATGTCTTCATCCATGTGATGATTGGTCCATCTCTTTAGTATGGATTCCATTCTAGAAACATATGCTTCCATTTGTTCACTAGAGGACTTAAGTTCATGAACTCCTCTTGCATCTACTCTTCAAAATCTTCAAGCTTGAATTTGGTGAGGAAGCCCACACCTTCAGGTCATCCCATGTGCCAAAAATTCATGTTGCTTGTATCTCATACTAGTAAAGTGCCACACCTTTAAAAGTGACATGGAATATTGCCAACCAATGCTTCGGAATTCTAGCATGGTTAGCTACATATGCTACCATGAACTCAACTACATGAAGATCTAGGTTTTCATTGTACTCTCTCTTAAAGATTGGCAACGAAACTACATTCACTAGCCTATCATTAATATTTTCGGGATGGATCTAGCTAAGAAGGGACCTTGATTCGCCATTGAGACTTTTGTAAAGAGTGTTGTAAGGGCCTCAAGGAGGCTTGTACTGCTAGCTTGTTCTCAGCTTTGATTTTTGCCTTTTCTATTCTCATGTACCTTTGGATTTGTTCTTGTGCATGCCTCTTGATCACATCATTCATCAAGGAGTTGGGTCCAGCTAGTTTGTCTATACTCAATCAAAGGGAATTAGAAGGGTTTCAGTCTCTAGAGGACTCTCTTGCCAACATTTCTTTTACTTCTTTCTTTTCAACATCTCTAAATTTGGCTTTCATTCCACTATAGAGGGGAAAATATTCAGTTCTGAAGGTATCAAAATTCATTCTTTTGAGGATCGCCATAGTGCCATTGTCCTGATAATACCAACTTCAGAGGGTTTCAATAGCATAGGTTGTGAAGAACACTCTATCTACTAGCTTCTAGTGAGTTGCCGATTAGACAAATAGAAGGTTGTCAGTGCACCAAGTATCCCACGTATCTTGCTATTGAGCATCCACAAACAAGTCCTAACTCTTTTCCTTCTTATTATTGTGAACCTCAACTGAACATGACTCCTGAAGCTTCTTCATAATCTCCCGCTTGATAATGTTTGAAAATTCTTCAATGAAGGCTAAATCTCCCATGGATTGTCATTCTCTTTATTTCTACTTTGCTCTTTAGTTTTGTGGGAAACAATTGGTTGTAGTGATACAACTTTCTATAGCTTTAGAAGTGGGATCAATTTATCACATAGAGCCCACATCAAGATAGTGGCATGCTTCCACCATTGAGAAATGCACTTCTTGTAGAAAGTGGCTTTGGAAGTGAAGATCTCCAATTCTTCAACAATAGTAGGAATTCTATATTCTTCCATTGCTTTTCTTCCTCTTCAATAGTGCTACTTCTTTCATTTTTAGCCTTTGTTGGTGCTTATTGATGGAAATATTCCTCAGCTATGCACCAAAAACATGGAGCCCCAAGAGGAACACCAAGAAAATGGGAAAACTACTATAAGGAAAACTATATTGTCACATCAACAAGCATGTTCTTTATACTTTGATCAACCACAAGAAGAAAATGAATACCAATCTTCATGCAACATCATATAGCAAATCTCCCATAGATTTATCACAATAAATCTTCAATATATTCTTCATAGAAACCATAAAAGAACCACAATCACACAAATGAAAGATCAACTTTGAATGGAATTTATCACATAGTATTCATCTTTTATCATCTTCATAGTCTTTCTATTAATCTCTCTCATATAGATAAAATGTTCTCATATAAAATTGGTTATCTCTCATACTCTATCTCTCTCAATAGTACATTGAAACAATCAAGAAATACTCTCAATAATCCTCTCTTGGTCGTGGATACCCCTCCCAAGAGGTATGTCATGAAGAGTCACCAAAGCCACTATAGTGTCCCTTGAGAGCTCATTAGTGTTAACTTCACTTCGATCTTTAGTTCAAGTCTTCTCAACTACTTCTTTTGCTTCTAGTTCGACAAAAAAGGAAAAGAAATGAAATAACCTGGCCATTAAATCCTTGGTGGAAATCATTAAAAGCTACTTTGAGCTTGTATTCTTCCTCTTCCAAGATTATAAAACATTCCCCAAGCTAAACATCCATCCATTAGAACACATAAAGAAGCAAACAGAGACTTACATACTAGATATAGAAGCTCTACAGAACACTACACAAGGTCTATAGAATGCATAAAAACCATACAACTCAAACTAAAACCACTTCAAACCATCCAAAACTTTGTAGACATACTTTTATTATTATGGCTTCTTTATCTAGTTTAGAGAATGCATTATTCAATCTATTGAAAAGCTTAATGGTACAAACTTTTCATATTGGAAAGAGAAAATACACAATGCATTGGTCCAAAAAAAGTAGATAAAGCTAGTGAAATATAGTGGGATTAAGCCTGAGGATATGGATGCAAATGTATGGAAGGAATCAATATGAGGTAGTGCACTCTATTATTATGTTGACACTCTCAAAGTTTGTGTATTTAATGTAAAAGACATGACATGTACATATGGTATATAAAAAAGCTTGGCGACTCGTATGAAAAAAAAAGTGTAGCCTCATAAGTTTATTGGTTAAAGAAACTCATTGATCTCCACATGGAGGATGGGGCTTCAATGTCTAATCACCTCAATGAGTTTAACACTATTTTCAATCGATTGACGTTTCAAAATATTACCTTTCATGATTCGTCAAGGCCATGTTCTTGTTAGTCACCTTGCTTGAGAGTTAGGATACTTTTAAGAGTGCCATTAGTAACTCTGCATCTATAGGTGTTCTTACAAGTGCTAATGTTGAGAGGATCTTGATCACAAGGAGGTGAATAGAAAGAACAATGTAGGGTTCAAGAGCTCTAGTGTAGTTATGGTGAGAGGAATGTCAAATGCGAGGGAAAACTTTGGTTAGAGAGGTAGATGAAGAAGCAAGTCATATAGCAAAAATGATGTAGAATGCTACTTCTATAATAAGAAGGGACACATAAAAAATGATTGCTATAAGTGAAAGAACAAGGGAAAAGGCAAGAAGGAAAAGGAGGACAATGGTAAAGAGAAAAGCAATGTAAAGATTGAGGAGATTAATGCATGTGGCAATGATGACGGTGATGTCTTATGTGTATTATCTTTTGATGATGCATTTGTGGTTGCCATGGATAATGGCAGGTCTCAGAATTGGCTTATGGATTTTAGAGCATAATTTCATATACTTCACATAGGGAGTGGTTCTCTACTTATGGTGCCAAAAAAAGAGGATGCATCCATCTTGGAAAATATGCATGCAATATTGTTAGCATTAGGGATATACACTTCTCATTGCCAAATATTTTATCTTGCAAAATGTATGGCACGTTTCCTTCCATCTTCATTCCATAAATCTTGGACACGACCCCCTGCTTTACCATTAAACACAAATCCAAATCCTATTCCAGCCTTGATGAAGAGTTTGATCAATATAGGACAACTTATTGATTGTGGTTATAAAGTGATCTTTGGTGATCATGTGTGAAGGATTTATAAAGGATCTCTTATTGTGGCTAAAGGGCCAAAATCTAGTACTTTGTAGCCTTTACATGTTTCTAGTGTTAAAGACCATGTTGTAATTGTCATTGAATAACCCTCTATTTCTTTATGGCATCACCATTTGGGGCATATGTCAGTCATCATTGGAATGAAAAAAATTGTGCCATTTGAATTTTCCTCCTTGTCTTAGTTTGCATGATCTTGGTTTTTGTGAGCATTGTCTCTTTGGAAAGAAAACAAAAATATCACATAAGAGACGTAGTGGGAATAGAAGATCAAAATGTCTTGTTGGTTCATAGCGATTTGTGTGAGACAATGCCCGCAATTTCATTAGGCCAAGCATTGTACTCTATCACTTTTGTAGATGATGCCACAATGGAGGTTTGAACTTATCCTCTTTGCAAGAAGAGTAGTATGTTGGATGCATTTCAAAAGTTCTTAATATTTCTAGAGAATCAATTAAGCAAGAAGCTTAAGTGCTTGAGGACTAATAATGGTGAAGAGTACACCTCACAAGCCTTTATTATGAGCTTTTGTGCAAGTTGTGATATCAAGAGAGAGTTTATAGCTCCTAAGAATTTTACTCAAAATGGTGTGGTTGAGAAGATAAACATGACCATTCATGAAAGGCTCCATATTGTGCTCTCTAATACTAGTCTCACTAATGGATCTTGGGCTAAAGCTATAAATATAGTAGTGTATTTGATCAATAGGTCTCCTAGCAAGCTATTGGATGGCAAGATACTAGAGGAGTTATGGTATGTCTTAGTTATGCTCACTTGCACGTTTTTGGCTATGAATTACTTATGCATATACCTAGGGACAAGCTAAGTAAGCTTGATCCTAAGTCTAAGAAATGCATTTTCTTGGCTATCAAGAATTAAGTGAAATGGGCTATCACTTATGGGATCTTGAATCAAAGAAGTTAGTATGCATCCATGATGTTATATTTGATGAGGATAAAATGCATAAGTAGCCCATTAGCACAATTGAGATCCATAGATTAGTATTTCAAGAGGATGGACAACCAACACATGAACAGATTATATGGCCTAATCCACATGATGCATTGCTTGGACAATCAACAATGTTGAGATCGGAGTGCTACAAGATGGTGGAGAGCCTTATGTTTTGTAAGATAGATAGATAGAATAGGAAAGAGGCTTCTATTGAGCCAGTTTTACACAAGTCTACAAGGGTTTCTAGACCACCAAATAGATACATGCTATCTCTTGACTATGTCATAGTCACGGATTGTGGTGGGCCTTCTTGTTATATAAATGCTATAACTAGGGATGACATCCATAATTGAAAGAGGGCCAAAAGAATTCATCTCTGACTATATGACCCTCTTTCAATAGATACATGCTATCTCTTGACTATGTCATAGTCACGGATTGTGGTGGGCCTTCATGTTATATAAATGCTAGGGATGACATCCATAATTGAAAGAGGCTTCTATTGAGCCAGTTTTACACGTCTACAAGGGTTTCTAGATCACCAATAGATACATGTTATCTCTTGACTATGTCATAGTCACGGATTGTGGTGGGCCTTCTTGTTATATAAATGCTATAACTAGGGATGACATCCATAATTAAAAGAGGGCCATATAGTCAGAGATGAATTCTTTGGAAATAATGCTCCTTCGAAGCTAGTTCCTTTGCCTAAAACATGCATTGCCATGTAAGTGGGTCTAGAAGTTGAAGGTATCTCCATTTAATGATTACCTTAATACAAGGCAATATTGGTGGCCAGAGGATTTAAGCAAGAGAAGGGGATTGACTTTGATGATATTACCACCCTTTGTATAGTTATTGATTTGGGTGCTAGAAAGGATATGGAGTCGGTTCAAATGGATACAAGATCACCTTCTTGCATTAGGACTTGCATTAGGATATTTACATGCGATAGCCTGAGGGGTTTGTTGTGAAAGGCAAGGAACAATTGGTATGTAAGCTATGTAAGAGCTTATATGGTTTAAAACAAGCTCCCAAGGAATAGCATCATAATCTCAATTCCTTTATATAATCTTAAGGGTATACTAGAAGTGAGACTAATTATTCCCTATATATAAGGAAGGCTAGGCATGGTACCCTTATGATCTTGATTCTATACGTGGATGACATGATGATTTCTAGGAAGTCCATTATGGATGTGGATCCTTTAAAGAAAAGGTTAAATGAAACCTTTGACATGGACTTGGGGAATGCCAATTGCATTCTTGGTATGTGCATTATGTGAGATTGAAATAAAAAGATACACTGTTAGTCTCAAAAGGAATACATTAGCAAGATATTGGAGTATTTCAATATGGACGAGGGGGGAGGCTATCAATCTTCCATTGCCTCCATATTTCAAACTTAGCCAAGAGGACAATAAATCAATAGAAGGATGAGATGGTCAAGTTCTATTATGCATCCACAATTGGTAGCTTGATGTACGCCATGGTTACAATATGTCTAGACATTGCATGCAATGGAAGTAGTTAGTAGCTATATGGCAAACCTTGGCAAGAAGTATTAGGAGGTAGTAACTAGTATTATGATATACATGAATGGCACTAGGTCTATGTGCATATGCTTCATAAGGAAGAATGTATTGTTCTTGAATATATAATGTTGATTTTATAAAGAGTGCAGACTCTAGAAAGTATACTATAGGTTTATTCTTTAGTTTCATAGGTGGTGCAGTCTCTTGGGTCTCTTGATTATGACCACTGAGACAAAGTATATTAAGCTACTGAGGCTTGCAAGAAAGCTATATGGCTTACTCATCTAGTGGAGACTTGGGCATTACAAGAGAGGTTTTGACATTGCATTGTGGTAGTCAGTAGAATGCTATTTAGTTGGCACAGAACTTTGTCTTTCATGAAAAGACAAAACATGTTGAGGTGAAGTATAACTTCATCATGGAAGTGGTGAGGGCGAGTACATTGAGCAAGATCCATATAGATGAGAACCCTATATATCTTCTCACAAAGAGTTTATCTTTTAGGTGCTTTACACACTACACAATGCTAATGGGCATTGGATAATATCTTAAAATTCTTCTTATACTCCCATGAATACACATTGGTCTTTAAGTAGGAGGTTGTTGTGGTAAAGGCCAATGGCCAATAGCCAGTGGGCGGCGGGCACCCCTTGTATATGTACACACTGTACAACCATATACAAGTGACAAAAACAAAGAATTAGGGTACCATTCATTTTGTAACTACATAACTCTCTTGTATTTTTCTCTCTCTCAACCCTCTTGCACTCCATAGCTTTTACCTTTCATCCCACCACTACTTCCCTCTTAGTGCAAGAATTGCAACAAATTTGGCATAACAAGAAAGATTACTAGAGCCAAAAAGCCAACTGTGTATAGGAATCATCATCCTTTAAATGATGTAATGAAACTCTTTTTCGGATTGTTATATTTCCTACACTCTTTTTAACATTGCATGAGCTAAAAGGCCTTGTAGGCATTAAGAGGGAGAGCCTATACCCTTAGGTGCAATTATCTAAAGGGTAAGCTAACACCAAAGGAAGGGGGGGTGTTAGAATGTATGATGTTAGAGGCACAAACAATGCATGGTTCAAAAGTGACAAATGCTATAGGAATGAAGACCGAATCCCATAAGTAAAAAACAAAGGGAAATGTTGTCTAGAATTTTTCTAGAAAAGAAGAGAAAAGTTGTCTAGAACTTGGCTCACCTATTAACAAGAAAGAAAATTTTTATGCTATCATGGTTTCCTTCTTGTTCTTCTTTTCCTCATAGTATACTATTCTCTTCTAGTTTAAAGCTTGTTTCTTAACAATATGTATGCATCACGAGAGGGAAACTCAAAGCTACAAGATAGGGGAAGCAAATAAACAATGGAGAAGGAAGAAAGAATCAAATGATAGGTACCAAGCATGATAAGCGAAGAAGTGATGGAGAAAGTAATGAGTGGAGTATCAAATGATAGGAAAATAGCATGTATTAGTTGTCGAAAACGTACATATAATGCCTTGAAACACTACTATAAATCTAAGCAATGGATCATAACAAACTTTAGCACCTCCTCTATCATATATAGTATTTGATGCAATGATGATTGATGGCACAAGAGTGGTTTTGTTGACCAATTGCATGTGCATGACTCGCCTATCAACAAGAAAGCAAGTTTTATATGCCATTATGGTTTCCTTCTTGTTATTCTTATTTCCCCCATAGTACACTCTTCTTTTCTTGCTTAAACCTATGAGATAGGAGAAGCAAATAAGAAATGGAGAAAAATACAAGTGGAGAATCACATGATAGGTGCCAAGAATGAGAAGAGATCAAGTGATGGAGAAAGAAACAACTAGAGAATCAAATGACAACAATAAAGAAACATTTGGCTATTGAAAATGTAGATGTGATGCCTTGAAAACCTGCTGCAAACCTAAGTGATGGATCAAAACAAACCTAAGCACCTCCTCTATCAAATATAATGTTTAATGCAATGATGATTGATGGCATAGGTAGCATTGTTGACCAATTGCGTATGTTGAGGGTGAATGCAAGAGACTCCATGGCAAATGGTAGGTAAAGGTGCAAGATGCTAAGTGAAAATTCCATTGTGAAATCCAAAGTAAAAAAGGTTAGGTGACAAGTGGTTGTTGGTGATGTGTTATTGGGCTCCATTATCAATAGAAAGATAAATGAGGGTGGTTTGGCTTCAATAAATTCTACAAAAGGCATCTTTTTGTCCTCACAAGATTGGAAAAAGTAGGCTAAATCCTTGTGGCCTACTCATCATGATTAATCCTCTTCTAGTTGATTTAATGCGGTTTGGCTTCAATCAATTGTAGAAAAGGTATATTCTTGTTCTCACAAGATTATCACCACTAGGCTAAATCCTTATAGCTTGCTCATCATGATTAGTCCTTTGTAAGATTTTAATAAAGTGTTGGACCTGACCTACATCAACCCCCTTTCATACTTTGTAAGCTTGAACCAACAATTAGAATTAAACTAGTCCATTGGGACTATTTTTCACATTAGTAGCTAGTGTGAACTAGACATTTTGAAAGTGCTTATACACTTGAGGCTATGAGTTGAATCATTGCAAGTTGTTTTCATACTTGTATGGATTGGAACTAATTAAGTTTGAACCACTTGTTTAAAAATAATGTATTCACACTATGGGCATCATAATCGATTACTTTACAACTACTTATGTGAAACAACTTGATCTAAAGTGGATCCATGTTGTATTTCATTCAAAGGGACTAAGAAATGAGGGAGAGATAAACATGCCAACCCCTCTACTTGTAGGCTAAAATCTCACCCTAGTGCCCTAAAATGACATAGGGTTAGGTTTTGTGATGATAGTCTAAGACAATTAGCGTTTAGCTCTTTCCTATTTTTTCCTAATCTAATGTATTCTTGAGAGGAAATCTCTTAGCTAATACAAACCACCGTCATAGGACGAATCCATCATGGATTCATTCTCCCACTTCCCATTCGTGGTGGGTTTGCATAGTTAGCTTATAATCTACCATGTTTAATTTTACACATAAAAGCAGCTTTCTTAATTAATATGTTAAGAACTAGGTTCATTCACATAAATTAATCATGAACACAAAAGTAATAGAAAGACAATCCTTTTAGAAAATGTAATATTATTTAGAGGTGGATAATCATTGTCTTATTATATCAATTTAATATTCCATGGACAAGTCCATCAGAAGGTGAGAACCACCAAGCTAGAGCACCCTGGGCTCCTTGGTGCCTCTTAGTTAATACCTAATCCCAACGGAGAGTTCTCTCATGTTTGATGCGAGTCCTAGCATCTAGAGTGGGCAAAAACAACCCCTTGGTGAAGGGCTTTGTGACTAGCCTTGGGGGAGGTCTATTGTGCATCCAAAACTTAACATGTGTTGGTAAAAACTTTAATTAGAATACACAACCATCTAGCAATCTTTCCTAATGTGTCAAACAATCCTTGAAATATAGTATATGCATTGGAATCCATTCTAGGTGTCGTCCCTTGTAGTTTGAGGTTCTTGTCTAAGTTGTCATGAACTTAGGAGGAGCATCAATCAAGTATTTTGGGATAGTTTGATATCCTAAATTGAATCGAGATCCTCCATTGGGGATCTTTGATTCTTCTAAAGTTAAATTATAAGGATCCTTATGGTCTCTTTGAACCATAGTCCTCTCTTATAGACCTAAAGTTTAGTTGCATGACTTGTCTAAGGATGTGGAAAGTTTCCTCCACAAGGATTTTTGAAGTAGAATATAGTTCTCTAAACCTTGATCAAATCAATCTACCTTATTCATGAATTCATCTACCTTGTTCATCCTTTGTCTTGAGTTTCATAGTACGAGTGGCATCATACTAGTGTAAGTAAAGAACATCCATTGGCTAGGATGTACTTCTTCTCTCTAAATAAATTTTCCAATGGTGCGATCTTTAATAAAATGTGTTCTTAGGACGACACTCAAAGTTATTTAGTTTGGTCAAGATTGACTATGCTTCTTTGCTTTCTTAAACTATCTTATATATCACTTAACTTATCATCTCTTCTTTTGAGAAGGACTATAAAGTAACCTAGTATCCCTCGAATTCAATTTCTTTTAGAGGGACCCTAAACAAATTCAACTTAGTATCTTGAAATTTTAAAGGAAAAAATTATAATAAGTTATCTATCATGGAACTTCAGCTATAAGTTTCTTCCTTTATTCAATCCACGTTTCATCATCATAAGAATGGAATTTATTTTGAATATTGTAACAATGTCATGCTACACACTAACTAATCCCATCACAAGAGGGGATACTCCTTTCAAAAATTTCCTCATAGGTAATTAGTATGAAGTCCCCTACTAAAGTCTTAAAGTATCATAAGAATGCTCAAACTCCAACAATTTCATTACATGATGTACCTAACCCTTTTAGAAAATAATGTTGACTAGCATTTATTTATCAAAACTTATTCTTAAACATAGGAGAGTGCACTTGAGCTTGATTTGATGCAATAGGGACATCACTTGCACATGCCACCTCTTGTCCCCAATGCCCATGTTTTTTTGCTTTGGAGCCATCGTGAGCACACAAACCCTCTAATGTGTCACTCCTCCAACTTCTCTTTGGGCCATTGGTCTTGAAACTTTGAGCATCCTTGAATCTAGGCTTAGGATGGTGATGAGGACAAGGTTTGAGTAAATGGTATGGCTACGTTAGATGAGATCTTAACTATAAAAAAGTGAATATTGTTACCCGGGGGGGGGAGGGAGGGAGGATATGATCTTAGTACAATGGTAGAATGCTTTATGATTTTTTTTTGGAAGATGGGTCCTTCGATAGATTATGGGTGAAAGGGGTAGAGGAAAACTAAATACCATTTAGTTAAGCCAAAAAGCTTACTTCCTTAGCTATAAATAATCCTTGATGAAAACTCAATACCATCTTATTAAGCCTAAAAAGCTTTGCACTTCCTTAGCTGATTTTGGAGGTGTCCATTTCTACACATCCTTGACCTTGGCTAGGTCTATTGCAATTCCCCACTCAGATACTAAAAATCCAAGGTACTCTATCTACTTCTTAAAGAATTTGCACTTGCTCTTCTTAGCATAAAGCTTGTGCATTCTTAATGTTTCAAGCACAATTTTGTTCTTTATGGTCTCCTTCTTCTTTCGAATAGGTTAGCATGTCATTGAAGAATACCAGAATGAATTCATCAAGGTAAGGCCTGAAAATGTCATGCACTAGCCTGTTGAAAGTAGTTGGGTTATTAGTCAAACCAAAGGACATCACAATAAACTCATAGTGCATGTACCTTATATTGAAGGAGGTGTTTGGCATGTTTAAATATTAGGTTTGTTGGGTTAATGGATGAAATTGGTTTGATAAATAGCCTTTTATAGGTCAAATTGGGGGCTTTTCATGGACATTTATTGATGGAATCATTCAAAGAGATATGTGCATAATATACCTCACAATTTGGTATGGTTTGATCCTACTCTTACTTTCTTGTCAAGGCATAGGAGAGACCACCTAAATATAAAAACATGTGACATGGAAAAAGCTTAGAAATTTTCATTACTTGATCTACTCATTTGATTTATAGATGAGATTGTTTGTTTTATCCAAGTGAAGAATGGATTTGATATGCTCGTTTGAGCTACCCTCAAGACACCAAGATTAAGTCATGCTATGGATGGGCTGTAAAACCCTTGCAAGTTTGGGTCACATGATCACTTGAGGGGACAATTTCGATGATGATATTCATTGAGTTATCCCCAACAAAGCATCTTAGATTTAAGTCTCAAGTTTGTTAGAATTAGCCGAAAGATATTCTAAAGATTGACCATGGGCATAAACATTTGAGGATTAGCTAATGAGTAGATAGCCCAAGAACACCCTAAAGGTTGACCATGGACCTCAACATTTGACACACACACCATACAAACGCATAAAGGCCATGATGCGGTGGTTGGTAGAGGCCAAGAAGTTCTATCTTATAATACTATTTGCATAGGTTTTCATGGCCTCTATGAGCATATCCACCCACAGGTGGGTGGTGAACAAGGGAGCAACTATATATTGTGTGCTAGATGTCAACTGGAGGAAGCCCTCAAACTACATGGCCTGCCCATGCAACTGCCCCATCTTTGTCATCTTCTACCCTAGCATTGTTCATATAGTAGTCTCTCCTTACACCCCCCCCCCCCCCCCCCCCCTCCCCCCCTTGTGTGTGTGGATCAAGACAAATGGTAGTGGTTGATTGCCACATTTAAGATGGTTTTATTTCAATAGAGTGTTTTGTCAATATCATAGTTATCGCTTGACTACTCAAAAAGAGCATATGAATACTTCTAATGTTCTCTCGAAACAAAACATTTTTATTTTACTTATCACTAATGTATGTCATCACCACTAACACTAGAAATGTCCTCTTGAAGCAAAACATTACCATTCTCTTTCAAACACACACATTTCTCCTAATCTTTCTCTCTTTCACTTTGGGAGAATAAATCTAAATATGTGCTTACAATTAGGTATATTTTTGCACAAATCCCTATTTAAACCAACCCAAAACATCATGCCAACAAAAGTGTCCTTAGTAAGATCACTTCTTGTGGACCTAATAGCATTTCTTTGCTATAGTTAATAATCATCCCTTAGACATGCTTTGCAAGGACATTAGCTAAACATGACATGCATCTATCCTTTTCACCATCATCGAGACATGAAAAGAAATTCTTGAAATAGTTGGTCTCTCTCCCCACACCCCACACATACCCACATAACCTTTAAACACAATCTAATACTATTGAAACATAGTGTCAAATCTTCTTAAATTTCTACATGGTGGGAACAATCACAAGATGCCTTTAAAGCACAATTCCTTTAAAGCATATCCCACAATTCCAAGTTTTGAGAGAGAGAGAGAGAGAGAGAGAGAGAGGTTGGAAGGTGGCAAATTGGAAGCCAAGGAGAACTATGAAAACCTTTACCAATTGCCAAAGCTCCAACTATCCCATATTGATGTTTGCTATAGCTATCTTGGGTAGTGATTTGCAAGCAACAACACCGATTCATTAGAACCATCACAACATAGTTGATGGTGATTGCATTGTTGGCATCGAAGTCATTCAAGAGGTTTGTAGGATGTCTCCTTATGCCTATGGAATCCCTTTGCTCTTGATGCCTTGAGTGCTGCTTGAAGAGAGAGAGGACAGTCAAGCTATGGATAAGGAAGTTCATGTCCCTATTTGCAAGAGGTAGGAGCCACGCTAAGCTGAGACATCACCCTGATTCCTTACTTGCTTGGTGAAAAAGCATGCCCCCCCTTTAATGTAAACCACCTTGGGCTACCTGGAATGCCCACATCATGCTGTGTGTGTGTGAGAGAGAGAGAGAGAGAGAGAGAGAGAGAGAGAGAGAGAGAGAGAGAGAGAGAGAGAGAGAGAACGCATGTTGCAAAAATGAAATAGCTCAAAAATAAATTTTAAAAAAGAAAAAGAGAAAAAAGTGTGGGTGTGCATTGTATGCTTGCTATTTAGGGTTGGTGTGGAGCTTGGGATATTCTTCAATCTTATAGGCATATACTATAGAAGTGTAGATAGCATAGATATAGACAGTACCCATATACATAGATATAAATTTGTAATATAGTTATAGATGGTATAACTAAAGACATAGACTCTACATATTTTTTGTTTGGTATTTGTTTGATATATATATATATATTTACATTAAGCAAGCACTGCGACATCCTGGACATAGGTGCCACAGACGCATCCATAGACGACAGTTGCAACGATGAGGAGAGCGACGAGCATGATCATGAGGGAGCTTGATCGTTGTTATGCTCCATATCCCCATCGCGGCATCAAAGCCGCTCCTCAGAAGACAAGCACACAGAAGAGCCTCAGGCGTATGTACTCCCCAGCGCTTGCCAGTACGGCCACAGCAGATCCCAGACTTGTACAAGCATATTTCACGCCCCCATAGCAGCAGGGATCAGGACCGTGGGACCAGCATCCAGGCCTTTTGCAAGAATCGGCCGCACCAATGGGGACAGCAGACCCTGGACTTGCATCAGTATCTTTCATGTCCCCATAGCAGCAGGGATCAGGACCTTGGGACAAGCATCCAAGCCTTTTGCGAGAATGGACGGCTCAACGAAGCTCTTTCTCTCTTCCTCCAGTACGCCTCGCCTCCACCCATCCACGGGTATCTGTCCCTCCTGAAGGCATGCAGCAGGGAGAAGGCCCTCCTACATACCAGACATATCCAGGCACACATCACGCAACATGCGCTGGATCTTACCGGATTGCTCGGCCACCATCTCATTGTTGCATTGGCTAAATGTGGTGCGCTTGATGATGCACACAGTGTGTTTCTGTCATTGCCAGATCGAACAGTCTTTTCTTGGACAGCCATGATTTCTGGCTACACTGAATGTGGCCATGGTAAGGAAGCCCTGGATCTGCGCTCGGACATGCAGGAGGATGGTGTTGTCCCAAGCCCATACACTTTCGTTAGCCTCTTGAAAGCTTGTGCCAGTATCGGTGACGTTTCTGAGGTGGAAAAGTTACACACTGATTGCGAGGTGAATGGGTTCACCTCATTTACATTTGTGGGTAGTACTCTTGTGAGTATTTATGGCAGTTTGGGATGTATCACAGAAGCAGAGTGTGTTTTTGTCGATTTGTTGGAACATGATGTGATATCCTGGAATGCCTTGTTATCAGCATATTGTGGGCAGAAACAAATTGTCAAAGCTTTTCGTGTGTATCAACAGATGAAAGAAGAATGTGTGACACCCAATCAGCAGACATTCATGATTATCCTTCAAGTATGTGGCACACTTGTAGAAAATGAAATAACTGTGACCATAGAAGGCCGATCAATTGAGTTGGTATCCTTAGAGATAGGGAAAGCATTGCATGCTGATGCCTATCGCACAAAATGTGCAGCTAATGCATTTGTTGGCAGTATCCTTTTAAATATGTATGGCAAGTGTAATGGCCATCATGAGGCAGAGAATGTGTTTGATCAAGTGTCATTGCGTAACGTTGTGTTCTGGAGTGCCATGCTGTCGGCTTATGTTGAGCAAGGCCATGGAGAAAAGGCCTTACTCTTTTACAGGCAAATGCAATGCGAAGGTGTAGCCCCAAACCAGCAAACCTTTGTGATAGCTCTTCAAGCATGTGGTGCCATATCAGCAAAGGAAGAAAGCATTGATTGTATTGGGCCATCAAGAAAATGGGTAGCTCTGAAACTGTGTAAAGCATTACATTCTGATGCTCGAAAGAATTGCTATACTTCAGACGTCTTTGTGGGTAACACCCTGGTAAATATATATGGTAAGTGTGGAAGCATTGTAGATGCAGAAATTGTATTCCAGGATCTATTGGAACGTGATATTTTGTCATGGAGTGTGTTACTCGATGCATATGTCGGACAGGGCCATGAAGTCAAGGCCCTGAAGTTGTACAGGCAGATGCTCGATGAACATGTGAATCCCAATTGTGATTGTCTTTTGATTGTCTTGCAAGCCTGTAGTGCTCTTGTGCACAAACAATGTATTTTTCTAGAGCAACAACAGACCAAAACATTTTCTTTGGATATTGGCAGAGCGTTACATGCTGATGCTAAAAGGAAGGGCTTTACAAGTGATATGTTTATTCAAAATACCCTTGTGAACATGTATGGAAAATATGGAAGCATTATGGAAGCACAGAGTATATTTGAGGGTTTGCCTAAGAGTAACACGGTATCATGGAATGTCATGCTTGCAGCATATGTGGAGGTGGGCCAAGGGGCACGGACATTACAGTTGTATAGACAAATGCATGAGGAAGATGTAAGCACAGATCAGCACACGTTGGCAATTGCCCTTAAAGCATGCAGTGTTATAGTGGATGTACAAGCATATGATCGTGAAGAGGGGCAGCAGTTCAGGATAATGCTTTTGGAAGTTGTGCAAGCATTACATAGGGATGCCAAATGGAAGGGATTCTACACAAATCCTCACATTGCAACCACTCTTATTAGTATGTATTCTAAATGCAATTGCATTGAGAAAGCTGAGATAATATTTAGTGATTTATCGTGGCTCAGTGTTACATTGTGGAATGTAATGCTGTCAACATACATTGATCATGGCCAAGGGGATAAGGCATTATTACTGTATAGACAGATGCAACAACAAGGGGCAAAGGCAAACCATCTCACATTCGTAACTGCCCTCCAAGCACTCCAGCTCGTTTTGGATAAGGAAGAAGCTACTTTTGCAGAGATGCAACCTATCAGAATGATGCCTTTAGAACTTGGATGGGCATTGCATGCTGATGCGCAAAGGATGGGTTTCACTTCAGAGTTTTTGGTTGTTAACTGTCTTATAATAATGTATGGAATGTATGGAAGCATTGCAGAAGCTGAGAACGTCTTTGTTGAGGTTTATCAGCCGGATGTCGGGTCATGGAATGCAATGTTAACAGCATATGTCAACCAAGGCCAAGAAGAGAAGGCCCTATGGCTGTATAGTCTGATGCTAAAGGAAGGTGTGAACCCAAACCAGCAAACACTTGTGATTGCTCTTCAAGCAATATCTGGAAGAGTTGCAGCTATTCTTAGTGAGGAGGAACTTGTCAAGATGGCAATCATAGGTAAAGCACTACATACTGATGCCGTGAGGCTGGGCTTTGTTCTGAACATTGAGGTTGGTAATACACTTGTCAGTATGTATGGAACATGTGGAGATCTTGTTGAAGCAGAGAATTTGTTTTGTGCACTACCTCACCATGATCTTGTATCATGGAATATGATGCTCTCTACATTTGTTGAACAAGGAAATTTTGAAAAGGGCTTACAGTTGTACAGACAAATGCAAGCAGAGATTGTGGGCTCAAATGAACAGACCTTTGTTATGGCTTTTCAAGCATGTGGTAACTTGCCACAAGAAGGTATGGTTTGTATGATACAGGTGAAAAAAGCCGCATGTCTGCGAATTGGGAAAGCATTACATGCAGATGCTCGAAAACAGGGAATTGCTGCGAATGTCTTTGCTGGGAGCAGTCTTGTAAAAATGTATAGTAAATGTGGATGCATACAGGAAGCTGAGTGTGCATTTTCTGCAGTATCCCAATGTAATGTGGTGCTATGGAATGTCATGATAACAGCATATCTGGAACATGGGCAAAATGATAAAGCATTACAGCTTTACAGACAGATGCAAGAGGAGAATGTCAGTCCAAACCAGCAAACCTTTGTCATTATCCTGCAATCATGTCGTGCACTTGTGGAGAACAAAGTAGCTAATGCCTCAGATGGATATCCAATTGAAACAATGCAATTACTGAAAATTGTGAGAGCAGTGCATGCTGATGCCCACAGGAAGGGCTTAGTTACAAATGTATTTGTCAGCAGTACCCTTGTGACTCTTTATGGCAAGTGTGGAAGCCTTGTTGAAGCAGAAACTGTTTTTACAGGTTTGTCCCAGCTCAACACTGTGTTGTGGAATGCAATGCTCACAGTGTATGTAGAGCAGGGACAAGGCAAAATATCTCTAGAATTGTATCGCCAGATGCAAGAGGAACATGCAATTCAAGATGAGATTACATTGATGACTGTTCTGCAAGCCTGCTGTGAAGTAGGACAATTGGAGGCTTGTAGGAAACTGCATTTTGATGCTGTATCTACAGGTTATGAGATGAACATAGCCCTTGCAAATACTCTCGTTTGTGCTTATGGGAGTTGTGCAAACATGGCAGATGCTCAGGCAATATTCGATGGACTTGTCCAGCCTGATACTGTGTCTTGGAATGTGTGCATTGCTGGCTATGCACAAGAAGGAAATTGTAATGCTAGTTTTCACATGTTCCAGGAAATGCAGTTGGCAGGTTATGATCCAGACCAAGTGACCTTTGTGTCTCTTCTTTCATCTTGCAGTCACACTGGCTTTGTCACTGAAGGTGTTGCGCGTTTCAAGTCCATGAGCGAAGTGTTTGGTTTATATCCAGACTCGAAGCATTATGCCACTATGATAGACCTTCTTGGACGTGCAGGCGACTTTGAGAGGATAGAAAGTTGCTTGTTAGGAATGCCTATCAAGGCAGATTTAGCTATTTGGTTGTGCCTGCTAGGGGCGTGTTGCACACATGGCAACGTAGAGTTTGGAAAACAAGCATTTGAGCATGCGATCTTTTTACAACCCAAGGAATCTTCTGCGTATATAATTATGTCAAACATGTATGCTGATGTTGGTTGTGAAATTGTAAACTTGAGTAGCAAGGCAATTGACACCAGACCTCTGATTGACTCATAATGTATCTTTCGGTTCATGATACTTAGATTCACTTGGTGACACACTAAAAGTTATCCATAATCAGATAGTAGATCTCTGAAAATGTGGAAGCATAGTCTGTATAGTGAATAGATTTTATGAAGTGTACACAGTACCATGGTTTTGAAAGCGATCCATAGATAGTAGATCTGTGAAAGTGTGGAAGCAAAGTCCGAATACTGAATGCATCTAATAGAGTTCATTGTCACACAAGTGATTCATAAACTAATAGTAGATCTGGAAACAAGGGTGCACTATCACTTGCAAGAGCATTCCCTTTTCGTGTTTTTTTGTTTTTCACTTGAAAGAGTGTTTGGAGAACTTGGCTTTGCTTGCTTGCAGATGCTTCTTTCATAATATCATCAATATTCATGGCCACAAGTCAAGTGGTGGAATAAGCCAAGCATGATATTGCTCTATCACTTAGGTATTGAGGAGCTTAAAGCTTGTAAATACCTTAAATGGTGGAGGATAGGGATGTGAGCATTTTGTGATCCTTGTTGATTGGTTTTGAGAGTCAAATTCTTGGCCAGATGAAAACCCTTTTAATAGAGCTACTTAGATAGGAGGATTATATATATATATATATAAGGAAAACCCTAAACCTCATCCGTAAAACATAAGCATTAGAGCTTTGTTTCATCATTGATATCGAAGACCAGCTAAAATTATTCAGTCTATTAACACCAAACACATAAATGAGTTATCCAAATCTATAGTTACATCCTCTTACTAGTTTGTTTTTTCAATGTGTCTAAACTTCGTGTGGCAATGGCAAACACTATTTAAACCAAAAACAACATGATAGATTCTATTTACACAAACAAAACTGACTTGCCCAAATCATATCACTAATACGACCTTCTCCAAAATACTAATTCCCAATCATCATTGATGTTCTTTGCATGTTTTCAAGGACATTTCAATTTGGAATTTTAAATATTCTAAGGGCACATGATAGCCCATCCCATAATAAAACATTACAAGTAAATCATATGATTTATTGATGTTTTGCACGAGGGCATTGTTTCATTCATTGGTCATTACATCATTCTTGGAAATTTTCGAAAATAAGAAGCTCATTGAAAGTACTCTTCAAGCTCTACTTTCCACTTGAGACAAATGACTTTAATGAAATCTTCCACTTGGAATGTTTTTCATGAATGGAGAGTGATTACCTTTGCCTTTGGCCATTTCAAAATCTCTACTTACAAATGAGGTTCTCTCTAAGGTATTGAGGTATTCCAAGAGCATCCAAAAAGTCACTTGCACTCCATCCCCTCATCATATGCAATAAACCAAAAGTGATATCCATCTAGATACAAATCAATACACAAACACTTTACCACCTCCTAGATTCGCACCAGTAACATCTTCAAAGGAACATGCAAACAGCAACAATCATTAGAAAAGGCGATGCTGACAAAATCTCTTCTTAGATATCAGTGAACTAGGAGTATAATGTGCCTTTCCATGGTCAAGGTACCACCAATAGCATCTAAAGCCCTATATGCTCCATTTCCACTTATTATTTCCTTCACTAACTGGACCACATTTGATGCAAGAAAACACATATACTCCACTAGATCGTGTGTTGACATGAATTGTAGATGAGAAGAAGAGAGAGAACCTACCATTTTCAACTTTCAGAAGAGTTGCCTCACACCATACCCGAGAATAACGAGATCAAATTATATCTCTATAATCTCAATATTGCATATCTAATCAATAATTTGGATACATTCTCACACATAGAAACTGTTTCTCTCCTCTTACAACAACAGACTAGTAGCTTTGTTCTCTATGAGAACTGATCAGTAACGCTCATGTAGTCTCTTCATTTACACTTGATTGCATCTTTGTTCGTCACCCTTGATAAAATGAAAAATATGCAAACAATTGTAGAGCTCGGGGATTAATGATTCCCAAAAAAAAAGAAATCTACTACACTGATCCTTCACGAAATCAAAACCTATGCATATAGAGATAAACATTTGGCTTGAGCCAACACATGAAGCCATAAAGAAAGGGGAGGACGGAGTAGGAGCTAACTACAACTGGCCTAAGGACTTGGTTTTTAGGCTATGCAATTGTAGAGGACTCTTTCTTGCAAGGGTGTATACAGTGTGCATGATTCTATCCATCTCGGTGGTACATAGCCCAACAAGTATGGCATCAGAAAGCACAGAAAGGAGAACTCTGTTCTTAGCAAAAGTAAAAGAAAAGAGGAAATTTAGGCAACAGTGAATGTGATCTAAACTAAATCCACTCATGATTGAACAAGTCTAGCGACACAAAATCTTGGGATGCTTTCTTCCCCAATCAAATCATCAAGATAAAAGAAGCTTTTTTATTCAAGTCCTGGACGTAAAATTTACCATATTTCATTCTAGGATTTTGTGAAAATTAGGACGTGAGATGCCAAAAGTGTGTTCCTACGCGAAGCTCCCTTCAAAGTTGCGAGCATCTTCTCTTTGAGGATGCAAAGAAATTGTTTCAAAAAAGAGAGGAAAGTACATATGAAGGTGTCAAGATCATGTTTGCAAAATTTGTATCACTGCTGCAACACAAGAACTTAGCTTGAAGAGTATTTAAATCATTGACACGCCCTTATTTGCTTATTTCACATCATACAAACACCAACATGTGTAAATCCTCAATTGATATAATAATTCAGGCACCATTAAGGAAAAACTTTGCATGACATGCCTCATGGCGGCCATGGCTCACTTTTTACGAGCACATCATCAAAGTTTCCAGATCAAATGATCATCAACCATGCTGTCCTAATAGCTTGCCACAATGAGAACATTTGGACTCGGGAAAATACAAGTAGGAACAAAAGGTCATAGGGAAAATCTTTGCATGACATGCATCATGGCAGCCATGGCTCGCTTTCCAAAATACATGTTCATCAAAGTTTCCAAATCAAATGATCATCAACCATGATAACCTCATAGCTTGCCACAGTGAGAAGATTTGGACTCAAGAAAATACAGGTAGGAACAAAAGGTCAGATTCTGATCATCTTACTAGAAACTCACATTTTATGTTGGAGAGCCTATTCTAAAGTGGCTAATTGTAGCTAGATGATAATAAGTGTCAAACAGTGTCTCGCACATTTGTGAAGAGTTAGGCACATTGCTCTCCCTAGGAACCTCTCAATCCTCATGAACCACTGGCTCATCACTTTTGTAGCCGTACTTGAGCTTAGTATGTTTTGGACGAAAGCCATTAAAGTTGGAAGAGGTATAACTACATGTAGCTTAGTAGGTGGAGATGGAATGGATGTTCCAGGCCTAGAGACAAGCCATAGAGGTTCAACATGTGCAAAAATGTGACATGGTTGCAAATACATTGGGAGCCATAATCACTTCAGTATGAAGAGAGACAATAGGAAAATCACATGGTAAATGGTGTCAGGAGAGAACTCCCTTGTCGTTATTTACCTTAAATCTTCCAAATCTTAGACATCCCCTTGTCATGACAGCACGAGAATGGATGAAGAATTAAAAATACCACAATTGATAAAGTGAATCCAACCAATCAAACACATTAGAATGAATGAAAATGAATCGAAGAATGACATTTGATCAGGTTCAATAGCGGATTCAATATCCCCTGGCACTATAGGCTGCACTATTGGTAAGGACACCTATGTTCTTGTGGTGCTGTTTGTGGTGCTTGTGGCTCTTGAAGTATTTCAGATCTACAAGAGAAGATGCTACATTGACATTAGAGTCAAAACTACTGTGTATAACACAGTCATGGATCCACCTGCGCTCTATTATGGCTGATTTGGTAGCACATGCAGTAAGCATGCCACAACATGTGACCACATCAGGAAAAAAGTTCTCCCAATTCATTTGACTAAAAATGTCAAGAGGCACCTCTAAATCACCATTCTGGGCATGAGCAAAAATTAGTGTATTCCAAGTTATGACATCCCATTTTGGCATTGTGTCAAACACCACTCTTGCATTGTTTATAACTCCAAAATTTCCATATCCATTGACAAGAGCATTTGATAAAATTAGATCTGTCTCTAATCCCCTGTTGATTATACGTGTACGACTACTTTGGACATCAACTAACGCCAACTGGGCAGCAGCATCAAGAATGCAAGTCAATGTTACTCTACGAGGAATGGCTCCTTCCTGGTGCATAAAACATCTGTATCAAGAGCAAACACAATGATGCTTAGAGTGGAAACATTTACCTTTATTAAGGCTACCCTCAGTAGCACAAGCAGAAAGCAGATTGATAAAGGTTACATTGTCAGGAAGTACTCCCATCTCAACCACTTCCTTGTAAGTACTATATGCTAGAGTAAACAGACCATTATGTGTGTAGACTGCCAAGATTGCATTACACATATCAATATTTTTAATACGAGCTCTCTTGAATGTACTAAATGCAGCAGAAACACTGTTGCAGTTTCCCTACATTTGAATAAGAGAAGCTACAATGGAGTTTAATGAATCAAACCGTTGTAGCACTATGCTAGAATGGATGTTTTCTCCTTCCACCAGATCCATAAGGTTAGAACATGCATCATTCATAGCTTAGTGCATGGTTCCTGGAACTGTGTGTGCAGCTTGTACATGGTTGCAAATCCTCCTACTAATCTAGCATCTGCAACTTCTCTTATGAAGAACTATGGGCCTCTCAAAGTAACACATATGTACATATAACATCAGACAATCTCTTTGCCAAAGATAAATTGGCGTTTTGATCTGTCACCCACATCTGTGTGATGTTGGAACACCATAACTTTGGCCTTCCAGGTCTTTGTCATTACAAAAAGTGTTGATAACTATGAAATGAGCACAATGTGATCCATGTACAGTAGAATGACTATCAACAGTCCAACCCAGCCTCCCATTCTGTCTATGTAATCCGCTATCCTATCTATGTAAAAGTTAAGTCCAATCTCTGCTCTACAACAGTTTTGTCTTGTGAAACACATCACGCAGCTTGTGTTTTCCACCTTTCAGAAACCCTTGTTTTTCTCTCTCAGCCAAGCCCTCTCCAGCTTCAACTCTCCCTTGATCTCTGTTTTTCTTACATTGGATTATCATATTTTTGCTAGGCTTTTGCCCTAACTTCTAAAGTTTTGTAATATTTGTTAAAATCTTCAGATGTCCCTAACATCATCAGAACTGCCCCTAAACAAGTCTTATGACTTTCTATGTCTATACTCTAGTCATTATTACTGTCCCTAGACTGGCATTTTTGCTCCTCTATAAATTTTTAAAATGTGGCAAATCTGACCAGTCCAGCTGACTATTAGTCAGCTGGTTAGCCATCTCAAGAACCCAACAGATCTGACTATAATATGCTGCCCAGGATCCAATGAACCCAATTTAGTCAACAACATTCAACTTTTACTGCCGTGCCTGATGATCCTATTTCCACAGTTGCACACATTTTCCAGAATCCTTGCTATTTACAGCAGACCTAGTCCTAGTTTGTTGTATTCTCCTTCATGCATCAGACATTTAGATGTGGTTGAGCTATCAGCGATTCCACAGATTTGACAATGAAGCTTAGGTCTCTAATACCACGATGGTGACTAGAACTAAAACTCAAAGAGTCTAAAGGGAGAGAGAAACAAGAGACACGTGAGCACCAATGACAAACACACTTAGATGAAAAATACAAGATACTGGGTGTCTATGTATGTACTACGGACATAGAAGTGCACTGGGATAACCTTGATGACTGTTTTACAAGCCCAATGGAGAAGTGGTCCTGGCACCCAAGAGATGAGAAACAGTTCAGCTCAGCAAATGTGCCCAAACAAAAAACTCTGAGACCAAGGTACTCTACTCTAGTGGGTTCAATGATAGAGATACCATTGAGGTCTCCTAAGATTTCCAACATCTGTAAATACAAGTATCAGAATATTTGATAATCAAAAGGAAGTGATGGCAAGCATTTGCAGAGATATCCAAACATGCACAAGAAAGCAATCAAATATCTTCAAGCCATTTCTAGTGACTTCTTGCTTGCAACAGTCCACTTGAAAGTGCATATTTGACAGCATTGTAAAAGTTGATCTCTCTTTAGGCACCAAGTTGAAACACAGAACAGCAGCATTAATCCCCTGCTCAACATCTCCATGGAGTCTGCATGCACAAAGCATACAAAACCATGCCATGTATAGTTTTTCAGTAGTCAGACCAATGATGAATTCCTCTGCTTCATCCAAGTGTCCCGCATGACCAAGAAGATCAATCATGCACATATAATGATCACATGTGGGTACTATCCCGCAAACAAGTGGCATTGAGATAAACATCTTCCTACTCTCTTCCACCAACCCCGTAAAGTTGCAAGCAAGAAGAACTGAGGCGAAGACAGTCCCTGATACCTTCCGACTGCATTTGTCAAAAAAGATGCAATACCTCATAACCATACCCATTGTATGCATATGCTCCAATCATGGCAGTGAAAGAGTCAACATTCTTGCCCAAAGTCATTTGAAAAGCTTTCAGGGCATCATCCACTGCCCCACACTTTCTGTACATCTAATGCTCTCTAAGTACAGCATAGGCACTCTGAACTAGCTGTAACAACCCAAGATCACTACAGGCATTCAGAACAACAATAAAACTTATGTGGTTTGTATTCACACCTTCATACTGCGTCTGATAAAATAGTGCTATCGCCTCATCACTATGCCCATTCTCTGCACTCACTGTGATCATAGTATTCCACGAGACCAAGTTTCGACAATGCATCCTGGTGAATGCCCTGGCATCGGGGAAGCTCCCACATTTATCATACATATTAACAAGGGTTCCCCTGTGTCTGGAACCTGTTGAAAAGAACACTTGATCACGGCATTGTGGATAATCATGCCTTCTCTGCATGCTACCATGCTGCCGCATGCATCAATAGCAGACACAAAGCTGATTCTATCAAGCTGTGTGCACTTGAACTGCATCTGCTAGAAAAACACCAGTGCCTTCAAGCAATCTCCATTCTGAGTGTAAGCTGTGATCATGGCAGTCCAGCAGACAAGATTAGGATGCCGAATGCTCCGAAAGATGCTCTCTGCAGCCTCAAGATTCCTACGCTGACTGTAAGCATGGATCACGGTGCTCAACGTGCAGGCATCAGGGTTAGGTACTCTTTCAAAGACTCCCAGAGCAAGGCAGGCATGCCCGCACTGAACGTACACATTGAGGAGGATGTTCCATGAGTGCTGGTTTGGCTGTGGGATGCCATTGAAGACGGCCTGTGCAGATGCCAATGGGCCACAGACCCCACAGAAGTGTTCGAAGGAATTGAGAAAGAAGGTGTTGCGGTCATAGCCGTAAGAGGAGACGAGCATGTGCAGACGCCTGCATTGAGAGAGAGCCTTGGCCTTGCCATGGTGTCTGAGAAGCTCGGCAAACTTAGAAACGGCCTGGTCTTCCAGTTTCTCTTAGCTCAAGCACACGAGGGTTGTTGGCGGTTGCAGCAGCGACACGAGCACAGGAGCGGGTGCTGGCATGGAGGGGTTGCAGCCTGCCGTACGGTGATTTCTGTTGCCGTCAGAATCCAGGCTGATTTCTGCCGAACTCCAATTGTGTGCCGCAGCAAATCGTTAGTCGACGAGCCAGCTTCAATGGTGAGTATCTGATCTGATTATTATAATGAAGTTGTATGGACCTTTCGAAGGCATATAATAATCAAGGCGTATCGACCTTTCGGAGGCATGTGCACTTGGTGTGCTTGAGCTATTTGTTTTCTCATCTTATCTTACCCTTTAGACCAACCAACCGATCTGCCTTCAATAGAATAAACTTTTCAGATTTACCCATATTGTCTTTCCTTGACAGGATTCAACATCACGAGCTTCTACTAGACACAAACCGGATGCCGCATACCGGATACCTCGCTAGGTGCAATTTGGGGTGGGTGGGCAGTTGTTGCAGCTTGGGGTATGGGAAAAGCGGCTCTCCATTGTTCAACATCATGGGAGGGACTACATACTTAGCTAAGTGCACTTATGGGTAGGAGATTGCAAACCCAACATGTAGGAAAAGGGGCTTTTGACATTTTCCCATGTTGTTTTTCTATAATGTTCAACATCATGAGTTTCTACTAGAGAGGGTCTAAATACCTAGGTAGGTGTGATTGGGGGTGGGGAGTTGTTGGCCCGAGGTATGTAAAAAGTGGCTCCTTTCCCTTGTTTTTCCTTATAATGTTCAACATCATGAGCTTCTGCTAAGGAAGGACTACATACTTAGCTAGGTGCAGTTGGGGGCAGGGGATTGCTGAGCTAGGGTATAGAAATATGGTCTTTTTCCCCTTGTTTTTTCCCATAGTCTTCGACATCATAAGCTTTTGCTGTAACTCTAATGGCACCTAGCTAGATTGTGGTGCCCCTTGAGCAAAAGCTCATAATGTTGTTGTAATTCATAATACATGAATTGGAATCCTAGAACTTCCTGTGATAGCACAAAAGCTAAGGCAAACATTGAAACTACCTTTGAGCCTTGTCTTAAAGAAGCTTTAGGGGGTTGTAAAGAAGGGCAAACAAGTTTATAATATAGCATTGTGAATGGTGTTGCTATAAATAGAAAAGGAGGAATGGTTAGATCAATTGGCGTAATTAGTTAAAAATACCAACATATCATGGTCATGTACTGCATTGAGCTCCATGAGTGCCATACAATATATACAATGGAGGGTTGTCGAATTTTCCTCTGAATTTTATTTCAAAGGGAGCCATGCCCTCTCTTATTGACCAAAATGCACTTTCTCCTTGTAGGGGCTTTTGAGTTAGCATAGGTTTATGCCCTTTAGTGAATGGTGTCAATGCTACTTAGGTGGGACAAATTGAGAAGCGAAGAAAACTATAATGCTCATAAAACTAAATAGTAGTTTCAAGAATGTTATATCCTGCATGTTGAGGTATTAACTAAGAACATGGTTCAACTTGCACTCAAGGACAAATAATTGCCACAACCTCAAGGACAAATATTCTACCACTTCTTTCCCCTAAAATAAGTTGAATTGGGATTCTATCATTCTACCCTGAGTAGTATCCAATGTCTTCCTTTTGAAAAGTTATCCGTCAATCACGTCCACCTAATTGTAAGACTCTCCTATCAAGGGAAGTGTCTACCCACTTTCCACTTACTCTCCAATCACACTGTATGAACATATAAAAGAAAATTCCTTAATTACTTCATTAAACAAGGTTATTTGGAACAACTTTGAAGTGGATGCATAAAAACAATTGCAAACGCTCCTTAGTAAAAAAAAATTCAATCCTTCTTAGGTTCCACACCATCCTTACCTAGAATTAGGCCTTTAAATGCCTAGCGCATTGGGCTCATGGAGAGTTTTTCTCCATCTTAGGATTGACCATGGGGATTACCATCATGACCAAAGCCTCACTAGTCTCCATGCCATTGTAGGAGTAAACATTCATCTATGGATATCTCTTACCTCAGATGTTATTTTAGCTCTCTAGGTAGGCATTCTTTGCTTTTGGTGACAAACCCTTGATGAGGACCATGGGAAGGTATGTCATTGAAACCATTATTGTCTAACTAGAAGAACAAACGTTAATTGGTAACTTTCTATCAATCAAGAACATGACAACCAAGTTCTAACATAATCTTGGAAAGCTATTGTTTGCAAATAAATCCTAATCGATGTTCCATAACTTGGCAATAACACCTTACAACCCTTATTAATACCAACTCAAAGGCACTTTGAATACCTTGCTAACTATAATGTAGTTGTAAGGGTTGGTAAAAACCTCTTAATGATCTTTGTGGCTTATTGATATAATATGAAAGTTCAACCATCTAGAGTATTTGTGATTTTCTAGAAGTGAATGCAAGTTTTTTACTATTTAATGAAAATGTATGTTAGATAGTCATGTGTTTCTTATGTGGTCATCTCCTGCTTGTGAGCCTCAAGATGAGGACATTAGGAGCTCTAACATTGTATTTGTCTATCATTTTATGTGTTTTAGACACTATAGATGGAGGGTACATTAGTGCATTTCTTTTGGGGCACTTTTGGCTATTTTTAGGGTTTTGACCCTATTTAGGATTTTGCCACTTTTTGCATATATATAGGTAGCTTACCCTCTCACTTTCATTATCCATCATTGATCCTTCGTGATCAGCCAGCCCTCCTCATTCTCTCATCCGCTTGCTACCATTTGGCACCCACACTGATGTGTAGAGCTATGTGTTGGGGTTGATATTGTACCTTCAGCCATTACAATCACATTGTTCCTTCTCTCTCCTATGTTCTCTCTTTGTCTCTTTCTTTTGTTTGTGTTCACTTTTCTCTTTCCATGCACACTCTCACATGATACCAGAGCATGCGTGGGAGCCTAAGATTTCGAAGAGAGGAGCACTCTATTTGCAATTCCAGCCATCTTTGTCGCCAATTTGGGGGTAGTAGGCCTGGGTTTTGCTTCTTACAATGTTGGTGGCATTATTCCTTTACTTGTGAGGCTTTTGACAAGCTACGCAGCCTTTTGATAGTAGACTAGATGTCCATTATTCAGAGCTGGATGGTTTTTTTGGTCCCTCCCATTTGCATTTTACAAGTCAGCTTTGAGTTTTTATTGCACACAGTCAATACAGATATGTGTTTGTTGGGTAGCCCATCATCTTACACTTAGGCAGCACCAAATTAGGCTGGGTGATAGGTTTCTCTACCAAGCGGCCTCTCACAGTCCTGGGTGATAATATTTATTCCACCTGAGTAGCCTACTTTTATTGGTGGATATACTTTCTTTTGCTATGTTTTCTACAGTACAATCACTTCCATTGCTAGATGGATCCTTTCCTAGCTAGGCAATAGGTTTTCTGACTTGTTTTGATTGCATTTATTGTAGTCATATCTGCATTTTGTAGATTTTCCCCTCTCTGCTCACGTCTCTCTCACCTTGAATACTCCTAGTCTGCATTGCTCTTTGATTAGCACATCAACAGACTTTGTACAAGTGAAGGACATCCCAATTGTAGCATCTTCCTTGTTTTCTTGCAGATATTTCTTGAAGGACATCTATGGATGACATATATGCCTTGGGGGATCGTGTGGTTTAGGACCACCATCCTATCTCTCTTTCCCACTATATTCTTCCAGGGCTTCTAGTCCTCGATTGGCATTGATGGCATCTCTTGAGCAAGTGTCAGTCCTACCCTCTCTACCCACATTCGACAAGATGAATGGGATGAACTACCCTCTATGGTCGTGTCGTTTGGAGTAGCTCTTTGATGATTGTGACCTTTGGGACTTTATTATTGTCCCTATACCCCGACCTACAATGGATTCTCATGATGGTGTAACCACAGACTTGGTAGCTTTATTGGATCAATTGAATGCCAGAGCCTGCTCTTTTCTCCTTTTGAGTTGTACATATTTTGTGCTCATGCATGTTAGACGTATTTGCATCACTGCATAGGTTTGGAGGAGATTGACATCTCTTCCAGATCCAGACATTTGGGCATCCATTATCTCTTGCGTTGAAGCTACAACAGCTTTACGTCTTGTAGTTTCCCTTATGATGAGGGATCACATCCACAAGATGGAGGAGCTTCAAGATTGACTTGCATCCCTTGGTATAGACATTTCTTTAGAGGACTTAGCTATGACACCTCTCACATCATCTGTCCCGACATATGATGTGTTTTACACCACTCTTCTCACTTCTCGTAGCCAGAAGACTCACTTGGGAGGAGCTAGTCCATTGGTGCTTGAGCAGGATGTGCGTCATAGTGAGCTAAATTATTGTGGATCTTATGCAAATGGCCATGCTTATGCAACTTTATCTCCAGGTACAGGACATGCCAAGTAGAAGAAAGGGAATAGGGAGAAGTTGAAGTCATCTTTTGACTTTGACACAGATTTTGTGGGGAAGCATAAGGGATATCCCACATGTCCCCATTGTGGGAAGACCTAAGTACTAGAGGAAAGACTCTCAGCTTCATTTGGGAGTGAAGGGTGGATCTACATCGGAGCCTTAGACTATCTCTTCTTCGTCACCTACTATTACCATCGAGTCAATGTTTCTACACATTTATTAGGTGTACAATCCTTCTTCAACTACCTTGTCTTTTGAGCAGCCTTGGCTAATTGACAATGCTCGATTATAAAATACTGAAGAAAAAATGTGGTCAAAGGGAAAAATGTGTGACTTTTATAGACCATGCTATAGGAGTCCCCACCTAGTAGAAGTTCTTGGTCTAGTTATCCTAGGTCAGATAGATGGGTCAACCACCACCACTCAAGATGACTCCTCTGATAGTTCTTTTTAGTCGGTCTATGTTGGGGCTATTAGTTAGCAACTAGCTCCAGAACTTTGTCAGACAATACTGGGCCTATCCCTCTCATGGACTTCATGCTTTGATTTAGTAGGGGGTCGGATGAGAGCTGTGTTTGTGTTTTGTTGTGTATTTTTATTTGTAGCAACTTGATGCTTCTTATGGTTTACCTATGTGTAGATCAGTTTATAGGTTCAATGGGCTGATTCACCCTATCTCGTGGTCGCCAAATGAGAGCTAATTTTAAAGCTGAACTTTAAGAGCAAAAGTGATTTGAGAGCCATAAAAGAGGCATTTTTGATGAAAAATAAAGTAGTCACAGAATAAAGTGCCGAAGTTTTCTTATAGAGGGTATGATCACTACTGGTGGCATCTCTTCATCAGTGCATGTTAGTGGTGTTGACACCTTGCCTCTATTGTCTAACTATCCATTGAGCTATATTTTTGGGGCCCTACATGTTTTGGGCTTGGGCTTCCCTCTCGTCTTAGTTTCTAGCCTTCCTAGACTCGAAATTCACTTGTCTTCTCCAAACCAACCATCTTTGTTAACGATTTTTTTTACAAGAGCCACTTTTTTGATAGGTTGCCAGTAGGGAGGGTGACCCATTCCCCTTCCATTTGCAAGGCCCTCCGAGGTAGTTTCTATAGCCACACTTGTTTTCACTTGTGCACCATTTATCCCACAGGTTCCATCCCATCCCCCACCATCTCCTCTTGTGGTTCTCTCGTACCTCCCATCCCTTTCTAAGGCGGACAATATCGATTATGCAGCTATGGATTTTTTGGCTCTTTGTGTTTTAGAGGGGGCTTCCCACGACCATGAGGAGTTTCTTTAGGGTTTCTAGTCTACTTTTGGCTTTTCTTTTATGCAGAGTCATCTTTTCTTTGTCATTGAGTCACCATCCCCTACCACTTGGTCCTTGGTCTCTATTGTTTCTATGCAGAGCTTATGGCGCCTTCGATAGTTTCTCACTATCATCTCATAGTTGGGTTAGAGGCTTGGCTCACCCATCCATGACTAGAGTTTTTATGAGTGATCCATTCGAGGCCTCTCCATTTCCTTTGCCTTTTGGTGGCCTTCCGTTTGAGTGGATTTTTATATAGAGAGGGGGTCTTGCTCCTTGACTGGATTTCTTCATTGATAGACTTAATCGGCATTGGCACTCTTCCTACTACCCTCAGATCCACATCTCCTTTGGCTTTCTACCATATCCAGGATCTGAGAGGGGGTAATAACAATCATGTGTATCTTGTGTGGTCATCTCCTACCTGTGAGCCTTAGTCCGAGTTAGAAGAGGACATTAAAAGTTTTGATATTGTATTTGTCTATCAATTTGTGTGTTTTAGACACTTTAGATGGGGGTACATTAGTGCATTTCTTTTTGGGCACTTTCAACCATTTTTAGGGTTTTTATCCTATTTAGGAAATTCGCCACTTTTTGCCTATATATAGGTGGTGTGCCCTCCCACTTTCATATGATTGATCCTTAGTGATCATCCAACCCTCCTCATTCTCTCATCCCCCTACTACCATCTGGTGCCCACACTGAAGTGTAGAGCTATTTGTTGGGGCTAACCATTACAACCTTATACCTTATACCATTGCAGTTACATTGTTTCTTCTTTCTCTTGTATTCTCTCTTTATCTCCTTATTCTCTCTATGTTCACTTTCCTCTTTTTGATGCGCACTCTCACAAGTTCTTTCTTGGTGTGGAAGGTGGGCCTACTAAATTCCTTGCTGACTTTTGCCCATGGATTGCTCTTGAGATTGACATGTTAGGTTAGGACAAGTGAAAGATGTGGGAGGTAACTCATGGGTCTATGGTGATGATAGCCATGATGGCCATGATCACTAGCATATTCCACAATATAATAGATGTTGGCAAATAGACAATATAGATTTCTACTATGCACTATCAAAATTCAAGGGGTATTGGTTTTAATCTTATGTGTAGCTTGATGATCAAATGTTTAGGAGCATTAGGGTGGTGCCATAGCTAGTTGCTTCAATATAAATTTTAAAATGAAAATAATCACTTTTTACCTAGTGAGCACATGAAAGACCATATTACTCCAATCGAGATCATTTGACCTCTAGACCATTTATCATCCACATAAAGCACAGAATCATAAAGCTACAATCATGGGCCTTCTTCGTGTATAAACACAAATCCATATCACTGTTTCTTGTGAATGCATGAAAGCATCAAACTTGTGGTACCATTCCCTAGGTGCCTACTTAAGGCCATAAAGGCTCTTTCTCAACTTGCACACTAGGTGTTCCCTACCTTTGTCTTCAAAGCCCCTAGGTTGCTGCATATAAATCTCATCATGCAAGTTCCCATGTAAGAAAGATGTCTTGACATCCATCTAATATTTAGCTGCACAACTAAAGCCAAAACCAAGTATATGATAGTCATCTTGACTACTAGAGAGAAGACTTCATCGAAGTCAACACGATGCTCCTACTTAAAGCCCTTAGCAAACCAATCTAGCCTTGTAGAGTGGCTTGGGGTGTCCAAGGGTACTGTTCAACTTGTACACCCACTTTCATGGCAAAGCACACTTTTCACTAGGTAATGGAATCAAATCCCACGTATGATTTTTGTGCAATGAGTCATGATCCGATTTCATGGCCCTCTTTCAAGACTGACTATCACCTCTCCGCATGGCCTCATTATTAGATTGCCACAAAACAAGCTGTGGGGCCTACACATCTTGTCTAACATTATGATCCTAGGCCATTAGAGCATCAGCTATTTCATGCTATTTGATTGATTGTACAGTAATAGGAGGCTCCTCTTGAAATATCCACTGGGTACCTTAACAACATACTCATGCTACTTATGTATTTTCTCCTCATGAAAAACAACATCATGGCTACGTATGACCTTTTGAGCCTATGGATCCCATAGGCGATATCTCATCTCATCTGCACCCCCATAACGAAGAATGATACATTTCATGGACTTAAGATCCAACCTATTGCGCTTGTCCTTGAAAACATGATAGAAAGCCTCACAACCAAAGATATGTAAATGAGCATATGATGGAGGTTTCTAGACTATACCTCCTTTGCAACATGATAGTCAAGAATAGTGCATGGGGGATTGATTAATCAAATGTAAGGCAATAGTAACTACCTCAGCCCAAAAGTGTTGCAGTAAGCCTACCTAGCTAAGCATATCATAGATTTGCTCCTGAATCATCCTGTTCATGCACTCAACCATACCATTTTTGGGGTGGAATGTATGGGGTAGTCAACTAATGCTTAATTCCCCTCTCATCACAAAAATTCTCAAAGGCTTTAGATGCATACTCACCCCCATTGTTAGATCATAAGCATTTTAGCCTATATCCAGACTAATTCTCAAAACAAAAGCAAGTAAACATTAAAATGTAGCCAAGACATTTAACTTTTGCTTTATGCTGTGAAACATCAAGAGAAGAGACTGCAAGTATATAATTATCATTAGAATCAGTTTACATAACATTAATCCTCCAATCTTGATGTTGACTTGCTAGGGACAATGTTGTGATCATTATTCTTTTACTGCACTTTGCCCTTTTTCTTTTCCTTGTGCTTGCCATCATGCATTTTATGGCATTGTGGCCAAATATGACCCTACTTCCCACGATAATAAGTCAATGCAAACTTACAGCCACGGGACTTACTGCAAGAGATTATCTACGTGATTGAGAACGAGACTTCTGAGAGTCTCTCCCACATTGGTCTCAGTACCACTCTTTATCATTATTGCCTCTAATTGTTAAAGCATGAGAACAACGGGAAGCATCAACATTCTTTATGTTAACCTCTTCATTCAAGAGTGCGCTCTCTACATCTTGTAATTTCAATCCATTAGCAAGCATATTTGTATGCATAGCAATATAGAAGGTATCCCATGATTCAAGCAAAGTAATGAGCAAGAACAAGGGGGGAAGATTATCGTTAAAGTCAATTCGTGTGAAGGCAAGTGGTTAAAAATAGAATGAAACTCATTTAACTGGGTGGACATGGAGGTTTCCTCCTTCATACGAAGGTCCGTGAGTTGCTTCAGCTAATCTATCTGAGACGTAGGGCTCTTCTTGTCATAAACATTATGAATCTTATCCCATAACTCTAAGGCAGTCTGCCCTTCAAAGACAACATTACACAAAACCTTCTTAGAGAGTGACAAAACAATCATTGATTTACATAACTCATCCAATTCAACCCAACCCTTTGCATCAAAGCATTCGAGCTTTACACCCTCATATCTCAATGGATTAATATACAATTTCTCCACTAGAACCTGGCTAATTTTTTCATTCTAGTAGCTATAGTTTGTGCCATCCAACTTGTCAATGTTGAAGATAGCACTGCCATTTGACCCACCAGCCATAATGTAGTAAATCAAAGAACAATCCAAGACAAACATGTTGTTATAAATGATAGCAAAACATTCCAAATCAAAGCCACTACAGTGTGCGACAAAGGAAAAATTGCAAAGAGTAGGGATGTCTATTAACTGTCAAAGAGTGACAATCCTGTTAAAGCATCTATGCTCATAAATGATGCAAAAAACTACAATTACAGTATGCGAGAAAATAATGACAGTAGTAAATTCAAAGCCAAATATGAGCAATCAACTCATAGAATCCAATCTGTAACTACCAAGTGTATCCTATAAGAAGCAGGGTATGCACGAACAACTAGCAGCCACTAAGCATGCAACCGCTATCGAGAGATGTCAAACTCAATGTGTCAGAGGGGGATACATCCAATAGGCATAAATGTCATGTATATAGTAGATCTCAAAGATAACGGAAGAAAACTGCTAGATGCACAACTGACTAAGCAAGTGGAAAGAAGCTCAATACATAGCTAAGCAGGATGAATATATCACTAATAGAAATAGGTGTCGAGCTCAGTGCAAAGATCAATTAAGCTCACTAGGCAACAACTACAGTCAAAGAGCATTTGGAGAGCATAAACATAACTCAACCAAGTCCCATTGTCTCATTGAAGTAAACTCAAGCTTAAATGCGAATATCCAAAGCTCTATGTAAAATCCAAGTGTTAGGTAAAGAGAATATACCATATGAGCAAAAGAAGCTCAACACATCATGTGTATAGCATCGAGACATCCAAGATACATGTGACTTACATCTAAAAGCATAGGACCCAATATCTTCTTCAAGCTATTAATGCTACATCCAATGTAAGAGTCAATAGCATAAATCATAGCTAATGTCCAAGCATGAATCACAACTCAAGATCTCTCAATAAGCATAACACAAGCATGTAGCATCCATGTTACATACATAAATGCATCCAATGGAGAACCCAAATAGCATTCAAGAGCAAGAGGTATATGGGGGCATTGATAAAATAGTGTGTTATCCTATTATTACATCACTCAAATGACATTGAGAATTGAGCTATTTTCAGCTTAAATCAGGCCAAAAAGCATTCCAAGACATCAATGTAACAACAACCAATGATCTGGCATCAATATCTAGGCATACAAGCATTAGTAGGGCTCCAAAACTTTGAGAAATAGGTTATCCTAGATGTATTACAACAAATTGTCTACAATAACTAGCAATGGCCACTCTATACAATTCAAAACAAAGCTCAAGATCAACTCAAAAAACATCTCGAGACATCAGACAAGCATCCTCCAATGATCCTAGCATCATAACCTGAGTGAATGAGTATAAGTGAAGCTCTCAAAGTGGTTCAATGGTTGTCCCTGTTTTATGCTAGCATGGTGCCATGCTCGAATAGTGAATGGTTGAAGCATTCAAGCTCAATACCAATGCTCCAATCTAAGTACCAATGCCAAGGGGGGAGGCAAGCAATGCCCAGTGACTAATGGAGGATCCAAACAAGCAGTGAGCTGCCATGTATGTTGAAGGAGTAGCCTAAAGATCAAGCACAAATGACATTAGCTAGGTTGATAGTTTATATTGCTCCTGCTAGCCACTCTAAAGTACATAGTGGTGGTCAATCAAGCCTTTGTAGGTCCTAAATCAAGTCTAAATACCCTAAGAACAAGTTAAAGTCAAATGGTTACCTTAAATGGAAGAAGCCATGGTAGCCATTGGTGAAGAGCTGAAGCATTCAAATTTGGGCTAAGACAATGGAGTAAGAGAGCAAGAGAGGGTGACTCAAGATGTGGGAACTCCAATAGTCATAATGTGTGACTAGCCTTCCCTTATCCAAATGTCATTGAAAGAATAAAGAATGAAGTGATAGTGATGGGTGCCTGCCACCTATAGTGTACATGTGTGTGGGTTACTATTAGTGCAGTGAATACACGGGTGGCATAGGCATGGCACCTTTATCTCCAACATCTAGTCCTTATGATAAATTGATCACTGGTATTTTTTTATTCTCCTCCTCTTGCTCCTTTCTCTCTGGCTTGCGTTTGTGGCTTTCTTTGCTTATTCTCATTTTTCTTCTTCTTCTTCTTCTTATTCTACATGTCTCATATTTTCTTATGCATCCTCTTGAAACTACATGTTTCAAACATAATTGACTAATAGTAGCTTTGTGGCATGCTTGCTTGCAACCTTTGGGGCTAGAGTCTCATATGTTGCTAATATCAATTTTAGCTTTTTGGATTTTGGTATCAACTTTGACTTTTTTATTACCATAGCTTTGGCTTTTTTTATTAGACTCAAAACAATTTGCATTAGTTGAATGTTAGGGCTTACATCTAGAGTTCTAGACAAGGGACACCCAAAACCCTCAACTACCAACTCAACATTTACTTTTGTTAAAACATCTTAGTGACTAGCCAAGTGGAGCAAAAATCTCTCTTACATTGTACATAGGTGCCTCATATAGTTACTCATGAGGACGAAAATCCTAACCTTCAATTTATCAAATTACTTCACTACTACTTGGGTTAGCGTATCTTAGCTCTTTAGCTTTTTTATTAGCAAGGTTGACACTATAGCTTCATGATAGGGTCCGATGGTCTTCAAGGCTCTCATAAAATCATACTAAGCTAGCCATGTAATGAACAAAATGATGACAATCACAAGGACTTTCTCTAATTAACTCTTAGGTAGGAATGCATGATATTTTCCCTTCTATTTAAGATTCGATGTTGTAATTACTATTTGTAGGAGAGAATACACTTTGATAAAATAATTGTCCAACAGTTTGAATGTCCATTTGCCTTAAAATGAATGCTTAAGTCTAACAATAAGATTTTGTGTGTCAGAAAAGAGTTACTAAATCTAATTATTTATAATAATGTCATTTTTTATATTATAGAAGAAAGTGATTATTGTAACTAATGACTTCTTTAGCACTGCTGCATAGAATAGTACTAGTCAAAAATATGTAAATTAGAAAGGTGCCAAGATTTTTCACACATTTCAATTTTGAGAATTTAAAAGGACTATAAAGGAAAATTATCCTTTTGATAAACATGGTAGCCACAATGTCATTAAAATTAAAATTTGAGACTCATCCTACATTGTAAGTGATTTTAAGGTGAATTATTTCTCTCTAGTATCTAAATTTTAATTATTTCACACTAGGAGAACAAATTTTAAACAATTCAAGAATAATTTCTATTATGATATGAATAGCCAAGACTACTTAATCAAAACTAATGATGAGATTGATCTAAAGAATAATCTAAGATGTATATTGTTAAAAGTTGTAGGTTACTGCATGTCAATGCAAAATCTAAGTACGTAAAAAGATAGAACATCCAAAATGCATTGCAATGATGGAAGCATGTGTTGGGGGTTAAAGGCTGCCTATGCCTAGCTGCCTACATTTACTTGTACTTACCATTCACACATCTATACACTATAGGTGACAGCCACCCATCATTGTCACTTTATTCTTTATTCTTATTATGATAATAGAATAAGGGAAGGCAAGTCACACATTGTGACTTTTGGAGTTCCCACACTCTGATCTTTTTTGCTTGAACCTCCATAACTCTTGCTTTCCTCTTGATTTCGCTCATGCTTCCACTTCCACTCCACATTTCAACATTCATGAAACTTCATCAATCTTTGCAACTAGAGAAAAGAGCTTCACTTCAAGCTTTCATGGCTGCTCCAAACCTTCACTCCTGAGGCATGTATTGAATTTCCCCTTTAGCAAGGTTTGTTAAAGACATTTTTTCTGGCTTCCAATGGGTCCATTGAGGATTAGTTAGTGGAAGTGAAGAATAGTAGTAGAAGGCCCAAGATTAGCCAACACAATTTGCATTGATTTTTTAGCCCCCATATCTACTTGGATAGATTATGCTTCAAGCATTGTTTTTCTTTTTTATGTTGCTCCTACTCTTTGGTATTTCTCGTAGCATTGGAGGCTTGATCTTGAGCTCCATTTGAAGTGCTTATGCTTAGCCATTGATTATGTAATAGAGCAAGTCTGTTGAATACACTATTTATGGGGCAAGCTTGTAACTCCTGGATGTTGGTTTGATGATTGAGCAAGCTTCTTAGATTGTTTAGAGCTCGAATAGCTTGACATTTGAAGGTTTCTTTGCTGTAGCAAAGTTTGGATAGCAAGTATCTACAGTGAATGTCTATGTATTACATGCCTACAAGGGCTTCGAAGATTCTACATGTAGATATTCATACTTGGCATTGATCTATATGTTTGGATATGCTTATGATATCTTAGAGCTTCGTATTTAAGCTCATTTGAATGCATTTTGGTAGTGGCTTATTGATACAATGATTCTTCACTTGCAAGTTGAAGTCCTATTGTCGGCTTATGCTCTTGGATGTATTGATTCATGTCTGTGGGCACCCGTATGCTATGTACTTGATGTATTGAGCTTTGTTGTGCTTTTGGGCATTTTGAATTTGCTTCCAATGGGAGACACTTATATTTACATTGTAGAGCTTGGTTCTTTGAGTCATTGGGAGACTTTCTGTGCTCTCTTGGTTTATGCATACACTCTTCATTGTAGAGATTCATGACTATGGGCTGATTTTGCTTTTAATCTTGGATACCTTGTACCTATAATTTGTTAGTGGGTTGTCACAGTGGTGGATACATGCTTGATATGCATTGTTATATGCATCTATGTATGTAACACCTTGGATATTTTGAGGGTTCTTGGTACTTGGTGGTTTATGCTTTATCTTGCACTGGTAGTTGTATTACATATCCCAATTGCTACTTAGATATTCCTAGCAGTATAGTCATTTACTGTAGTTTTATATTGAAAACTATTTATGAGCAGTTTCTTTAAGAGGAGACGCTTTGTTTGAGCACTCTAGTGCTTCCTGCTTGTGAACAACAATGTATTAGCTTAGTCTCTTCCATGTTGTACTCTCTTTGGCTAAATTTTGGGACTAATTTATAAATATTAAAGTAGCGCATCTCTATTTGATTTGTAGACATAATGGCATGTGTTTCACATACATCTAATGACTGCCATTTTCAACATAGAGAAGTTGGATGGCAACAACTTCTAGTATTGGAAGGCTTAAATATGGTAGGTGTTGGTGCAAAAGAAGCATGTTAGGCCATTGAAAGCCAAGGGTATAAAGCCAAAAAATTGGGATAGAGTTTTTTTTTTTGGATTGTAAATATAGCCTAGGACATGTTTTCATCTCTTCATTTATGTATGTTTTTGAATTATGGTAGAATAACGAATCTTGGAAACTATTATTGATCTTCCGAGTAATGTTTATGTCAACTATGCATTCATCTAGTCTTGCCTGGAGGAATCAGATGATGCGGCTATTAGATTAGTTGTACACCCCTCACCTCTAAATCATGAAAGTCAGTGGATGATTAACAGAGGATACTGCTATATCGATGCAAGCCGTCTAGCTTATCTTCAAAATAATCTAAAAAGGGTGAAATGATGGAAAGTCAGTGTAAACTCAACCCTGTATACTAGGGGCAAGAAGATGAAACTAAACCCATATATCTATGAGGAAGTTACAAATACAAGTTGTAGGTTGCTCTAGCCACCGCAACTACGAAAAGGACGGATTTCTTGATCTCCCTAAAAAATATAGATTCTTAGATATCTACTCTTAAAATCCAAGTTACTTCATAAATGATGTATTAGAGTGTCATTTTTAGATTGTAGTAGGGAATCTTTTTTTGAAAAAAAAGAAAAAGATGAGCTATCTGAATAATGTATTTCTTCCCATTTGACTACCTTGTACATCCGTTGTAATAAAGATTGATTGATACTTTATCAATCAGAGAAATAAATTGGTTCAATAAATTAAGCGAGAAATAATTTGAGTATCAAAAGCTAATATTAATGCTATATAAATTTCGAAAAGTTTAACTTGGAAATTGTTAAAATTTTCCCAGAATCTCACACCCACAATAATTCCCAATGAAGCCCAAGAAAAAAGGAACCTTTTGAAGTAAGTTAGACTCCAGAATTTGATGGGAGAGGCAAGAATGTGGAAGTCGATGTAGAAATTTGGATTGAATCCATGGAAGATTATTGTACTGCTGCTGGAACTGTCCCAGCCAACCAAGCCATGATAACTAAGCTAAAATTAATTGGCGAAGCTCGACTCTAGTGAAAGTAGTGGTGCCAAGTTCAAGGTGTCCCTGAAAATACCATTACTTGGGATTTGTTGAAAGAAGTTGTAAGATGAAGTATTTACCTCTAGCTTATCGCACCCAGAAGATGAATGAGTTCTTTAATTTGAAGCAAATGGGACTGACCTTGGAGGCATATTACTCCAAGTTTCTTTCACTTCTTAAATATGCACCCTCCATGGATACTGCTCAACAAGCCAAGTTCTGCAATGGGCTAAATTCTCCTTTGAACACTCGTTTGAAATCAATACACCCAATAGACCTCCAAGATGCTTTGATTTGGGCTGCTCCTATTGTGCGGAAAGTACAATCAAAACCTAAATATAATTTTGGAGCTACAATAACCAGAACGAAGGAGGATTCAAAGATTAAGCAAAAAGAACCCAATGTCAATTTCACCAAGGTCAGAACAAAAATGCAAAATCCAATGTAGTTGGAAATTTTGTTCCTACCCAGGGAAATAGGGATGGTCTTAGGTGCTTTCACTGTAATGAGCCAGGACATTTCAAGAGAGATTGTCCAAATCTTGGTGGAAGCCATCGCAAAGCTACTCAAGGTCATGGTCAAATAGCTATAGCAAGAGAAAGAATGTCAAATATTACCCTTAAAGAGATTATTAAGGAGAAAGACTCTACTATGGAAGAAGATATTGAAAAAGCAATTGTTTATGCTACATTCCACAAGAAGGGTCCAAATCGTCAATATTCGATAATACAGACACTAGCTAGTCACGGAGGTAAATCATTTAAAGTTTTGATTGACAATGAAAGTACACACTCATTTATTTCACCCAAGCATGTTAAGAAGTTAGGAATAGGTACAGTAAATGTTATCAGAACTGCTTGTGGAATTAGCAAATGGAAAGGAAGTACTTTCTACATAGCAAATTGCCAAGGCAGAGTTTAACCTAGGAGAAAACATTTCAAGAATGAGGTCCATAATTCCCAATGATATTCTTATCCATTGTGGAAAAGGTCAAGTCACATTTCAAGATTTGAATGGTGAAATAACAACTACACAAGGTGAAACAGGGAAACCTAAGGTTCAATTAGCAAAAGCTTCTCAAATTGTGAAAGGCTTGAAGAAAGGATTGCCTGTTTACTTGATCAAGCTTAACAAGGTAAATCAAAATGGTCAGACAGAAGAAGAACATCCTGTTAAAAGAATATGCTGATGTATTTTCTGAAGAGCTAATTGAGTTACCTTTGGAAAGAGAAGTCGATCATGAGATCAAACTTGTTCCAGAAGCCGCTCCAGTTGCAAAAAGACCTTACAAAATGTCTATTCTTGAAGCCATTGAACTAAAAGAGCAACTCAAACAACTGCTAGAACAAGGGAATATTCGACCAAGTAGTTCGCCATGGGGAACCCCAATATTATTCCAAAAGAAGAAAGATGGATCTCTCTATCTTTGTATTGACTACCGATGGCTAAACCAGGTAGCAATGAAAAATAAGTACCCAATCCCGAGGATAGACGAGCTTCTTGATCGTCTAGAAGGAGCAAGGATATTTTCTAAGATCAATCTTCAGTCACGATATTATCATATTAGAATCAAGAATGAAGATATTCCTAAAATCGCCTTCAACACAAGATACAATCATTTCAAATTCATTGCGAAGTCATTTGGGTTAACAAATGCCCCAGCCACCTTTAACAGGTTAATGTAGGACATTTTCAAGCCTCATCTCGATGATTTTGTTCTTGTATTCTTTGATGACATCCTAACTTATTCTAAGGAGGAAGAAGATCATGAACCACACCTTCGGAGACAATCAGAACACACAAATTGTATGCTAAGAAGAAGAAGTGTGCCTTCTTCAAAGATGTTCAAGATTGGCCATCCCCAACCACTATCAAGGAAGTGAGAAGTTTTCTAGGTCTAACAGGATGGTATAGGATACTCATCAGAAACTATGCCCAAATTGCAGCACCTCTTACAGACCTAGTCAAAAAGCGAGTTGCTATTATCTGGATGACAATTAAATAATCTAGCTTTGAGCAGCTAAAGCATAGTTTGATAACTCCTCCTATCTTAAGGCTACCTGACTTAAGCAAGGAATTTGAAATTGTCACACATGACAACCCTCTTGCATTAGGATGCGTACCAATGCAAGAAGGTCATCCTGTAGCTTACTCTTTGAGAAAGTTGAAAGCCCATGAAAAGAGTTATGCTACTCATGACTTGGAGTTGCTAGCTGTGATTCACGCTCTCAAATTATGGAGACATTACTTGCTTGGAAATAAGTTTTCCTTAGTCACATATCATAAAAGTCTTATGTGGATTTTTACTTAGCCTGATCTTAAAATGAGGCAACGACGATCGATCGAAATTTTGCAAGAGTACGACTTTGAAATTAAGTTTAGACTTAGTAAAGAAAATGTAGTGGCAGATGCCCTTAGTCGTCGTAAAGCCTTCCTTAATGCACTTATTGTTGAAGAACCATTTAGGTTAGAAACTCTGGCTACTATGGTATCAATGCTGACTAATCCTATCATTGAGTTGACTAAGGATGAAGCAAATAAGGACCCGGACTATCAATAATTGTTTTGGAAAGTTCAAAATAAGGAACAAGATCCCAAATTTAAGACCAACTATCAAGAATTCTCTACAGATAAAGACGAAGAACTTGTTTATTTCAAAATGAGATTATGCATTCCTTCAAGTCAAACTCTCAAGAGAAGAATACTTTGGGAAGCACATGACTCTCCTTTTTCAGGATACTCGGGGTATGCAAAAACTCTTGGTGCTATTAGGAAAAGCTATTACTAGCAAAGACTCAAGGGCGATGTACTTAAGTATGTCACTGAATGTCTAAATTGCCAAACGGTAAAGTTTGAATGTGTCAAGTTACTTGACATTCCCCAGATGAAATGGGAGTTTATTAGCATGGACTTTGTAGTTGGGTGTAATGAAAGTTGCCTCTTCAATGGAAATTACACAAAGACTAACAAGAAATGCTAAACAACAAGAAATATTGAGAACCATAGCTTGCTATTTCTTTATTCAAGATGTCTTACAACCAAGAATTGCAAGAGATGTTGAAGCCATGGTAGCTTGAGAATCAATTGATGACAACTGCTGCAAGGAACTCACCCCTTACAATGGCGGGGAAGGAATTACCTTCAAGCTCCAAGAAGTGGAGATGCGGAAATGATTAAAAAAGATGATTTACATTGGTACACTCTTGCCTTTTATACTCTAGTTTAAAATAGGCTAATTACCTAACTAAGCTAGCATGAAAAAATGCATTATTACAATCCATCCCTGCCCAAAAGTTTTGTCCTCAAAACTTTGAAGACTGAAAGGACAAGTGAATGGTAAATGTGAAGAAATGAGAGACAATGCTGAATATCCTTGTTGAAGCTGTCCATTAAAGAAGATAATCTTCCATTGAAAAGAATCTCCAAAATAAGCTCAAAATAGTGAAAATCTAGAATGTTGTACTGAACAAAGGGTAATGATAGTAAATGACCCATAACTTTGGATAGAAATGTCGGAATGACAAATATGAGATATAAAAATGAAGTATGCTTCATAAGGTATCCATCTATATAATCAAAATCCAATTTTGATATCGATAGGTCAATTATTTTCATGACAGAAAATTATAATAGCAAGCTATCCACTATGCAATGAATTAATTATCTTCTTGAAGAAGCCATGGAAATTGATCTAAATATGAAGCATATTGCCAATATGATTCTTCCATAGACAATCCTTTCCACTTGACAAGATATTCCATAACAATAATGTTCCTTAGAACCTTCTCTCTCTTGCCAATAATCATTTCAGGCTCATAGATGATTAAGTCATCTTCATCAAGAGGAGATAGTTATTCAAAAACTTGTATGTCAGGGCCAATTTATTTCTTGAGTTGAGACACATGAAAACCATTGTGAATGCATGTGGTTGAAGGAAAATCAAGTTGGTAAGTGAGATCTCTAACTTTCCTTGTGATTTGATATGGACCATAATAGCGATGAGCAAGCTTATTATGTCCACCCTTGAGAGAAGCATAGTGAGACTTAGGTACTTTCAAAAATATCCATTCTCCATCTTCAAAATCCACATGCCTTCTTTTATCATCCACATATAATTTCATTGTCTTTTGTGCCTTCTTGATGTTTTCTTTGCATTGCTTCATTAAGGCTTCCATCTTTTCCAACTCTTCTCAAGAAAGAGGATTCACTTCGTCATGAAACAATGCTGAAGGTACTTGGACTTTATATCCATGCAATGCCTCAAATGGTGACAAACCAATACTCATATGATGAGTATTATTATATTAGAACTCCACAAGATGAATCCAATGATCCCATGAATTCTATGTATCATGGCAAAAGTGTTTGAAGAGGTAGATTTCTAACCATTTATTGACTCTTTCAGTTTGGCCATCTGTTTGTGGATGGTAGGCAGTACTTGGAGTTAGTTTGGTACCCATGGAAGTAAAAATGCTTTTTCAAAAATTCCCCATGAACCTGGAATCCGTGTCAGAAACAATCTTCATAGGTAATCCATGAAGTCTGAAAATTTCTTCTATGAATTGATCTGCCACCTGTTTGGTTGAATATTGGACTTTGGTAGGTAAGAAGTGGGCTGATTTTGTAAGACGATCAACCACAACAAAAATGCGATTCTAGCCCTGCTTAGTGGTAGGAAGTCCTGTAATAAAATCCATGCTGACATTAGTCCATTTACCATGTGGGATAGGCAAAGGCTGAAGTAGACCACTAGGCAATAAATTTGAATCTTTATTATGTTGGCATGGTAAGCACTGCATCACATACTCCTTGACATCTTTCCAAAGCCCCTTCCAATAGAAACATTTATGGATCTTATCAAAGGTTTTAAACAATCCAATATGTCCTGCCAAAGAAGAAGAATGCATCTCTTGTAAAATTCGAGACCTAAATGATGACTGAGGGGTCAAGTATACTCTCCCCTTAAACCAAAGAAGTCCATTTTTCCATTTGAAATTGGAAAATTCAGATCCATTTTCTTGCTATAATTTTTTCATAATATTGGCAGTGTGCTCATCTAAAAGATATTCTTCTTGAATGTCCTGGATCCAATCGTTATGTATGGTAGAAATGATAGAAACGGAACATGTCCACATCCTAGATAAGGCATTTTCCACTACATTATCCTTGCCTGCCATATAAGAAATCTCAAAATCATATCCTTGAATTGTAGCTAACCATCGTCTTTGTTTGGGAGAGAGATTTGACTGAGAGAGGAAATACTTCAGCACACGATGGTCGCTCTTCGCCTTAAAATGGCTGCCATAGATGTAGTGGTGCCACTTCTTGATTGCATGAAGAATAGCTAGCATTTCCTACTCTCATAGACATGGAGTTCTCTTTCTTTATCATCCAACTTCTTGCTTTCATAAGCAATAACACCATGGTCTTGGCATAAAACAACCCCAATGCCTTTGCCACTAGCATCAGCAAATATAGTAAACTCCTTGGAAAAGTCTGGGCACACTAAGATAGGTGCTCAGATGAGAAGACTTTCAGCTCATTGAAACTCATAATGGCTATAGCATCCCAAAAGAAAGCTTCCTTTTTCAATCTGTCAGTGAGAGGAGGTGCTACATGGGCATAATTCTTGATGAACCTCCTATAAAAAGAAGATAATTCAAGAAATCCTTGGAATGAAGTAGAATTCTATGGTATGGGCCTATCCTTGATGCATTGGACCTTCTTTGGATCAACCACAATTCCTTTCTCACCAACTATATGACCCAAGTATTCTACCTCATCAGCCATAAAAGTACACTTGCTTTCCTTTGCAAAAAGCTTGTGTCTTCTCAAGGTAAGAAAGACTTCTCTGACATGCTTCACATGTTTCTCTCTATTCTTGCTATAGATGAGACTATCATCAAAGAATACTAAGACTGATTTATACAAGAATGGCTACAAAATCTTGTTCATAAGAGCCTAGAAAGTTGCATGTGCATTTGAAAGTCCAAATGGCATAAATAGGAAGTGGTAGAGACCGCTTTCTGTCCTAAAAGTTGCCTTGTACTCATCCCCTGCTTTCATCCTGATTTGGTGATACCCTGAACTTAAGTCAATCTTAGTGAAAACCCTTACATCCTTGAGTTCATCCAACAAATCATCAATGCGAGGGATTGGGTACCTGTTCTTTATGGTGCTCTTATTTAAGTCTCTATAGTCAATACACATCCTAAATGACCCATCTTTCTTCTTGATAAGTAGTACCGGAGAAGCAAAAGGTGACTGACTAGGCTGAATAAACCCCACTTCCAGCAAGTCTTTAACCTGTTTCTCTACTTCTTTTCTCTCATACTTGGATAACCTATAAGGAGGTTTGTTGATGGGTTTAGTGTCAGGCATTAAATCAATAGGATGATCCACTTCTCACTGAGGAGGTAATGATGTAGGTGGCTGGAATATGTCCTTAAACTCTTCCAAAAGTTTACATAGACATGGATCTTGCTCCTCAGGTGAAGTAGATTGCTAACTTTCATCTGCCTTTGATAGAAGAAGTGTGAAAATGCAAGACGTAGCATTAATTTCCTTCTTCATCTTCTTCTTGTTGATTATTTCCACTTGCTTTCTCTCTATGCCATTAAGTTTTGCTTGCTGCCCATTCCAAGTAAACTCCATGAACACCTAATTTAGGTCCAAACAAAATTTTCCAAGATGTTTAAGCCAATCACAACCAATGATGATGTCAATAGGACCCATATCTAGGACAATCAAGTCCATCATAATAGTGCAAGACTATGATAATTCAATAGGAGTCTACCGGCATATCTCTTTGCTCAGCTCTTGAGCACCATTAGCCACTTGTACCTTCAGTGGGGCATCTATTTCTTGAGGTAGTAACTTTAGCTCATACAATGATTTGGCATTGACAAAACTATGTGTGCTGCCCATATCAATGAGAATATGAGAAACCTTTGAATTTATAATACCCTTGAGCCGAAGTGTATTTTCACCTTTACAATCCATCCATGCATCCTAATATATGGAACATAACATGGGCTGACAAGAAACCACAAAAGGATCATCAATCTCTGATCCACCAAGATCAAATGGACCACCTGGATCATAAGGGAAACTATTAACCGGCTCTAATTCCTCCTGTGTGTCCTGATCATCATGCTCATGCATCTCATCACAAGTAGGAACTACCTCTACTTGCAAAAGATTTCCTTCTTGTGTCTCCTCTTCATCAGAGTCTTCAATATTCAACATATTAGACTTTGTCATATATCCTTTGCACTTCTGCTTGTGCTCAGGAGACCATTTCTCCCCACATTTATAGCATAGACCCTTGGATTTGTCATTGGGAAGTGCCTTGTTGCTGTTATTATTGGGATATTGCTTGATTACACCTTCAGCCCTCTTGAAGTCTCCTTTTGGATCAACATTATATATGAAATTATTGCCCTGTTTTGAAGCATATGCTGTAAGGTAAGTTGGAACCTTGCTGTAATTATTTTGAAACTTGTTTTCAGATATAAATCCCTCTCTTTGTTGGCTGATTTGAATTGCTGTCCAAATATCATAGGCTGATTTGATTGATAATTCATTCTTGTTTTGGATTGAAATGAAGTCAAATCTCTTCTATATTTCTAGCTGTACCTTTCAGTATATTGAATGGTTGCATGGACATTTGTAGGCTTGGCTACCCCAACTTCAGCTGAAAGGTTTGGATCAAGACCAAAAATATGTTTGTTCAGTTTGGCTGAGTCAGAAATGCCTTCCACATACATGGAAATGTTTAAGAACTGGCTGGAATACTCCCTAATGGTAGAACCCCTTTGCCTAAGATCATACCATTTCCTTTCAAGCCTTTCCTTCTCCATTGATGACACGAACACTTGAATCATGGCTGATTTGAAGTCCTCCCAAGACTAAAAATTCTCCCCAATCTTGCTCATGTATCTCCACCACATATGTGCATATCCCTCTAGGTGTAGGGTTGCATAACAAATCTTTGCTTGATTATTGCGTGGATAGAGAGTGAAATACATTTCCAATTTGTTGATCCATTCCTCAAGTTTGATCGGTGAAGGATAATCTCCTTTGAAATTGGATATGCTAATCTTGTCCTTGTATTCCTTGTCATAATGATAGTGCTGCCCATTATGATTGGTATATCTAAAAGATAGCTAGCTATTAAAATGATCACTCATTGCTTGCTATCCATGATTAGGAGTAAATGAATGCTGTCCATTTCGATTATTTCCAAAATATTGATGACCAAACAATGAGTTCCCATGTGATTGTTGGTTATGAGTGGATATCCCATGTGGCAACATATCATCATGATCTTCTGTCAAGAATCGCGTGGTGGGGGGACTTGCTCAAGATGCTGCGCCGAACACACATAGAATGCACAAGGAGAAGCTCACTCAAGAGACAAGAAGAGAGATGGAGGCCAAAACGTTTTCTTGCTGATTTCTTCTTCTTCTTCCACACACTTTTACAATGTACACAAAGTATAGATAAGATACAGCATAAAGGAAAGTGGCCTACTAAGTCAAACAATGCATAACCGACTACACTAGTCGACTGGCGCTATAACTATGCCAGCTGTAAATAGGTGTAACAACCTGAATATAATAAGTAATGAGTCAGTGGCCATGTGAGAGTCATAATGATCATCGACGTGCTAAGTGTAGACGTGTGGACCCATCTAACCAGGCGGTCCATCATCAATGTCCACATGTGTTGAGCTTGTCATCTCAACATCTTCAGCATGCTAGAAATTGTCTCCATTCCTTGCTTTATCATATGCATACTGCCCTTGATCATCTCTTACATTATGAACTTGAGTATGTTGAGAACTGAACTCTTTATAGAAGGGATGACATCCATGTACAAACTCATTTCTATCATCATGTAGGGAATAATCTTGCTGTCCCTTATCTCTTGAATTAGTGCAGTTTGGTCTATTTCTATTCCAAGAGTTGGTATAAGGCTGAACTGTTTCATTCACCTTAGAAGGTCCTCCATGTTTAAAAGTGGATTGTATATGCTGGTGGGCTGCTGTGAACCTCACATTTCCATGAGTAATAGGTACATCTTCAGCTGGGAAGGTGGATTGCTTTGCAATTTGTTACCCATGTTAATGAATATTGTAGCCAACTGTTCAAATTTGGCATCCAACCTATGGTTTTGCTGCTCAATATGTGTAATTATCTTGCCAAACTTATCATCCATTGAATGGGTAAGTTGGATTGTACCTTCATTCCTATTACCAATTTTCTTTGATAGTAGATGGAAATCATTGGAGTCATGAGTAGCATTTACTTCAGTTCTAGGTCCATTGTCATGACCCTTGGCCATTGGATCTCTTCATTAGTTGTACTATTGCCCATAAATTCCTATCCTTGATTTGTGGCCCTTATGGTAGGATTTTCTTCAGCATTGTAATATTCTAATCCCTCATTAATGTGCTCCAATACCCGCCCCTTCTTCTTATTCCTTGCCATCATGGAAACTGTAGTAACTCAGGACTGCCTGTTAAAGAATGGTCAATAACTAGAGCTATACTCCTCCAATCTAAGAACTTGATAGCTCCAGACGAAGCTAATAACACATAAATATACTAGATTTACTAATCTTACAAGTTTGGAAGAGGTATATGGTTGGTTCAGATCAAAACAATGTACCCTGTCAAACTGTCCAGGTGCTGTCTACAATGACCACCTGTCACTAAATGACCATAACTTTTGAACCGTTGGTCCAAATGAGGTGCTCTATTTTTGAAGCTAACTTTGCCCTCTATGCATAGAATATAAGAAAAAAAAATTCAAATAATTTTTTCCATTCTTGTAACTGATTCTTTATGACTGTCCAGGATGAGACAACAACCTGTAACCACCTGTAAACTCATTGTTTAGACCCTGCTTCAACCCATTTGGTAATAGATCATTAAAAATCCCCTATGGGCATTGAAGTACAACATGTAGGCTTTGTCATCAACCTGTGATCACCTTTAAAGTACCTATAGACCTATATCTTTGTTCAAAGTTGTCACCTACTACCATGTTTTGCCCTGTTTGGTACCAAAAGTCTTCAAGTCTTTATCCACTCTTTCCCAAGTGGACTTTTGTGGTCCACCACCTGTGGTGAGGGATAAAAAGGTGCACAGGAACCTAAATGGGCTCTAAAACTCCGAAAGCTATGCAAAGTTCCTTCCGGGTTAGGTTGTGCACCCCTACGGAGTCATAAATAGCAAGGGAGGGTCACCTCACTATCATCTCGCTATCTCGTCCGACTTTGACCTTTTTCCTCAGGCGAAATACACATGGTAGAGCTAGTGTTCTAAAAACCAGGGCATGATATGCGTAGCTGAATTAAGATTTTGATATCTCCACGATATGCAGGAATTGGAAGGTAAAATGTATGTGAATGAGGATGAGAAAAGTTTACCTATAGTAATCAGTGACTCACTGATTTACTATGCTCGCCTTTTACAAATTTCTTGGGTATTCTCAATAGATTGAATCAGTAAAAGACCCCAAAGTTAGAGTTAAGCAATCCATTAGTAAAATTGAAAGAAAATTGTTTGATTAATGCTATGAAGGACCGATCAATCAAACAATGCAAAGAGTAATGATAGATCTCAATTTCAACAGGCTGATTTCAATGGGCTGATTCATCAATCAATTCATGCTTGGGATTCAAGATTCAATGCATCAATACTTGAGTATTATGATTCATTCAATCAATGCTGAAATTGAAGCTCAATGCAAGAGTACTACTCTACTTAACCTCTCCTTCATAAATAGGAAATGCAACAACAATTGATGAGGAATTTGAGAGATTAAAGAAGAGTAATAGAAGAACCTCTTTCAATGATTAAAGAAGAAGATGTTGCTTGAGTTAACTTCAGCCACCATAAAGGTTGATAGACCATATTTTTGAATCCAAAAAATGATTAAGAGAAGAATAGACTCCATAATCCCACACATTAGCTCCAAATATGATCCAAGAATGATGTCTAGATCAAGTCTTCAACTCCAATGAGTAGTATAGATGGAGATCCCTTGAATTTGAAGTCTCTTTGATAGAGATTTCAAATAAATTCTTCAACCCTTGTCATACTTGTAGTTCAAGAGAAGTTTGGCCTTCAATCTTGAATGCATTGCTTGGATTCTTCAAGACCTTGAATACTTGAAGTAGAAGAGGTCCTTGGAGTGATTTAGAGAAAAAGCCCTATGAAATGGAAGAGAATAATCCAAGAATTTGATGCCTAAAGCTTGCTACCCTGTTTTGACTCCATAGCCAACTATCCTTGAAGCTTCGAGTCCAATAATGGTTCAATGTCAATTGTAGATGCTTGCTTTCCATTTCTTGAGGCTAAAAGAGACCAAGATTGACTCAAAACTTCAAGAAAATACTGAGATCTTCATGTTGTACACTTTTAGCCATAGCTAGGGTTGTGAAGGAGGCTTCAGGGTTGAATAAGAGTGAAAGATCAAGTATGAGAAGGCAACCACTTCATGTCAGGGCTACCATTAATCCTTTTAATGAGGGAGAAGCTTCAATGATGAAGGAGATTGTTGATTTTTCCCAAGAGAAGCAAGGCTGAAAAATGGTGCAAACTGTGCTGGCCTCTTCCTACTCCATGTGATCATTATTTTAATGAATACTCAGCAATAGAGTAGTCTACAGGTTGCTTGAGACATCAGGAATATTCTCCAGTAGGTGGCTTGAAGAGAAATGATCATGGTAGAGATAAATAAGACGAAATCTCCATGGCAATTTTCAGCAAGAAGCTTGGAAAGAGGAAAGAGAAGCTTGCTCCAAAAAGTAACCAAGGTTTAACTCATGTAATCCTTGTTTTTAGACTCCAATTAGGGTCAAGAACCTTCAAAATGGGCCTCCATTTGATCAGACATACTATTCTAGCCAAGAACCTCCATCTTCCTCAAGATCTCCATCAAGAAACCTTCAAAATTAATCCTGACTTATTGTAGAGAACCCTGACTAGTCATGGTTTGAACTGTACCAAACCCTATGACTAAATCTTGGTACACCAGTTACCTGCTACCTGTCCTCCCTATGACTAAATTCTCCATGAAAGTGACTCTTCCCATGGATCAAAGTTCATGCTCTGATAGCAATGTAATGAAAGTTTCCTCTTCAATTGAAATTATAGAAAATTACACAAAGACTAACAAGAAATGCTAAACAATAAGAAATGATGAGAACCATAGCTTGCCATTTCTTTATTCAAGATGTCTTACAACCAAGAATTACAAGAGATGTTGAAGCCATGGTAGGTTGAGAATCAATTGATGACAGCCGCTGCAAGGAACTCACCCCTTACAATGGTGGGGAAGGAATTTCTTCAAGCTCCAAGAAGTGGAGATGTGGAAATGATTAAAAAAGATAATTTACATTGGTAACCTCTTGCCTTTTATACTCTATTTTAAAATAGGCTAATTACCTAACAAAGGTAGCATGAAAATTTACTTTTTACATTGGGTTACCTTCTATGCAAGGAGGATATAACTCAATGATGGTGATAGTAGACATGCTAACAAAGGTCACTCATCTTATCCTAACAAAAACCAATTACACAGCTTCAGATATTGTGAGAATTTTTATAAAATAGATTTTTGGAAGAGTTTATTTGAAGCCATTGGAATCCAACTTTGTTTCAACATTGCTTATAATCCACAAACTGATGGGCAGACAGAACGAGTTAACTAGGTGATTGAGGATATTCTGCACGCATATTGCAGTAAGGAACCTAAAAGGTGGATTCAATATCTAGCCTTACTGAAATTTGCTTATAATGCCTCTTATTATCAAAGTATTCAGATGACTCCATTTCAGGCACTATATGGTTAAGATTTTCATATGCCACTTAATTTTTATGATCCTTAAGGGTAGAAGCTTCGAGAAAAATGTTAGAAGAAATGAATGATCAAATCAAGATTATCAAACAATATATTTAAGCTGCTAAGGACCGACAAAAGGCATATACTGATCTGGAAAGGCAAGAACGAATCTTCAAAGAAGGATACATGGTCTTTGTCCATGTCCATCTTCCTTGTCTTTAGGAGAATTTAAGAAGCTAAGTCCAGGACATTGTGGACCCTACAAGGTTCTCAACAAGTGCTTAGGACCAAAGCGCTTACAAGATACAACTCTCTAAGAATTTAAAAATCCACAATGCATTTCATGTTTGCTTATTGAAAGCATATGTAGCTAACCCTAACCATATCCTTGATGATCAAGAAGCCGTAATACCTAGCCAAGGAGTCCTTGAGCTACAACCTGACAGAGTAATTGATGTAAGAGAGAGAAAACTGAGGAGTACCCTTAGAGAATACCTTGTCCAATGGAAAGTTTATCTTGAAGAAGATGCTACATGGATAGATAAGAATGTTCTTTATCAACAATACCCACGGTTTCTCTCGAGGTGACGACATCTAAATTCCTCTAAGGGGAGGAGGATGTAATATTCCCATGCAAATATAAGTTAGTTAGTAACAAGTTAGTAAGTTAACAAGTTAGTAGTAAAGTTAGTTAGTCTATAAGTTAGTAAAGTTAGTTTAGTTATAAGTTAGTAAGTAAGTTGGTTATTAGTAAGGTTAGTTTATATACTAGTTAGTAAGTTAATAGTTAGTAAGGTTAGTAGCTTATATAAGTTACTAATAACTTTAAAAAAAACTAATGTTAAAAAGGGAGATGTCGACTGATCGCCGTCGGTAGAAAGAAGGCATGCCTCATCATCATCATTGCCATCATCATTTGCATCATCATCTTCTTTATCATTTTTATCATCATCTTCATCATCATCACCAAAATTGGCATCGACAGTCTCACGATCCCCCTTTTCGAAAAATTAAAGATAAAAATAAAATAATAAAAAAGAGGGAAGCTCCCACTTTGAGTGAAGGAGCTGCTTTTAACATAAAGAGAGGGGGAGGGAGAGGCAATATGCACTCACTTTTGCCTATTTAAAGACATGCCCTCTACTCAGTTTGTAGGTGGAAGGAGACCCCGAGCGACTGTGAGAGGGAGGTAGAAGGATACCCCCTCTCCCCCCCCCTCCTCCCCCCTCGAGAGGCTGTGACGAGAGGGAGCTAGAGAGAGGGAGAGTTAGAAAGAGAGAGAGAGGGAGTTACCTTGAGAGGCTACAAGAGAGGGAATTAGAGAGAAGGTTAGAGAGGAAAAGAAATTAACTCAACCCCCCTGTCTCAATCTTTAACTCGACAATCTTCTCTTACGCTCTCCCATCCTGAATTCATTCCTCCTTCTCTATCTCTCAAACCCACTTGCGAATGATGGCTCCAAAGCAATGAGGTGCAAAGACCATGAGATCCACTGCAATCGGATTACCAAAGACATGGGAGTGCTTGAGGTTGCTGGAGTTGCCACTACCAATAGAACATCGAGTGTGGTGAATGCAAGTGCAAGCAAATACGAAATATTCAATGTCATCGTGTCAAACTAGGTTATTCACAACTTGGAAATAGGCTATTATTTTCATATTGCCACATAAAATAATAAGGGTTTTGTCAAAATTTTTCATAAAATGTTAGCTTTTGCATTAAATGGTACAAGAACTACTTGTTAAATTGCATGGATAACATCCATATAAATATTAAGTACATAAAATATTAACTTCCATATTTACACTTACACGAAAGGACAACTTTCATCTAGAGAGGGTAATTAATACATGCATAAACTATTAACTATTATCTATGATTTGTAGCTAGATTAATCGGGATTATAATCCATAGAATTATGATGGAAATAATTGTAGGTGGATATTACACGAAATAAGTAAAGGATTATATGTGCATTCAATATTAGTTAAATTAAATAACTCAATATATCTATTATCAAACACGGCAAGGTTAAGTACTGATTAACACTTGCAAAAGTCTATTTAAAAGCCATGTAAATCGTCTCGTCACTGTACTTTTACTAGGAAATTTTCTATTTCTTAGAACAGATCAATGCTAAGAAGATAATGGAAGGAATCTTTAAAAAAAAGTGAAGAACAACTTAATCCCTCCCAATCTATCTTATTACCTACAAACTCCCAAAAATTGAAATAGAAGGATATTGCATAATCTTCATAAATAGTTTGTGAAATGGTATCGCTTATGTTGGGTAAGTTAATCCCTAAACTGAAAATTCATATTTTTCTTAACAAAGTTGAAGGATTTGTACTCATTACTTCTTTATGGGGAGGAGGATACTTATTAGATTGTAAGGTTAACTTAGGTTAAGGATCTACCTTGGCCATGTGAAGCTGTGAGCTGCAAGATGGTGTGATTGTCATTGCATCATTATATGTTTGAAAGGATTGTTTATGTTTGCTAGAATCTAGATCTTTGATTAAAAATATTGTCAAACATGATAAAAGGAAAGATCGCACTAAGCTACCCCCAAGCTAGTTGACACTACTCCAAGGGGATCATAGTTATCGCTTCGAGAGGCTTAGACCAGCTTCATAGCATAGAAAGGTATGTTCATAGGGATAGTCTCAAGCAGTAAGAAATGTGGATACCAGGGGGGACTCTAGCCGTAAATTCCGCATTACTCCTAGAATTTGACAGGCCCCTTCGTGACCCATGATGGGATCTTGGAACCCTAATACTAGTTACAAGGGAGGAATCTTGGTGGGTGAAATACCCTCGTGGAATTCTGTATATCTTTTGTAGGATCGGAAAGATGAAAATTGTAATAAACTTCCAATATAGTAGAGGAATTCATTTTACTCAAGGTTTTTTTGAATTGTATGCATGTTTGTGAGATAAACTACGTGAATGAACATGTGATCTAACGGACTAATTAAAGAAGCTGGTTGTATATGTTTCAATAAATGTGTTGTAGGTAATTAAAAAACTAAAGAAGATACCACCATCAAAGGAAAGCAGGTGGACGTGACCCTCGACGGGTCCGTCCAATGGTAGGGTGGTCTCAGTTAGCTAGGAGCTTTTCTAAATCGATGATAGAAATAGGAAGACGACCAACTAGTTGCTAGGTAAAACCGACTTGCATTGTTTTAGGGGGACTAGAATGGGATTTTACCTTATGGGCAGGAGGGTTGACGTACCGCACTCCCCTTCATCTTCCATTCTCTTTGAACCAACTGCAGTGGCAAGTCCATTTTAGTTTGACTAATCTTGTACTCAAAATGACTGATGCTAGTTGGTTGTTAGGAGACCCGTCTGATTTTAGGAACCCAAAAATTCAAGTTGATCCCAGTGGGTTTGGCCGGAACTCTTCCATTGTGATGTAGACTCAGTAAGGTCTAAGTGACAAACCTCGTAATACTCCAAGGGAGCGTCGGGCGGTGTCATTTGGAAAACCTACTGATGGACTAAAAAAAGGTGTGCCTTGGAATGAGCCTGGTGGGCACCTCACAATTTTCTTTTGATTCTTTATAGAGTAAAGTTGAAAATTTGCCCCAAATTTGAGATTTCTAGATTTTGATATGCTTTTAAAAATTGCTTACGTTTGGCTAGATTCTTGGATTGAGGTGTATTTTCTAAGGTGGGGCTAATTTTCTGAATTGAATTCTATGCCCAAGGTTGGTAAGAAGACCATTAGAGCTTTCCTAAAAACTTTGTTGAATTTTTCATCCTCTTGCTATGTTCAATAAAGTTTTGTTGGAACTAAGATGTTTGGTGGGAAATATTTGGAATAAGAGATGTCCTAGATGTATCTGCAAAAAATAGATTTGTAAACCTTATAGAGAGGTACTTGTGGATGGCATTACTCAAAAAATGCCACTTTTACATGAGTGGGTGATGAGGGAATAGGTGGATGCCAAAGTTGTGGAGGAAAGATTCATTAGTTAGTGCAACATAGCATTTCATACTACTTGTACAAGTGCTTATAAACAATTAATCAATGTTGTTTTAGGTGTGGATTATTGTAGGAGCATCTACCATGTGGAGACTCCAAGGACCATTGGACCAAATCATGAAGCTTATTTGTTTTACATGATTATTGACAGCAGTCAGAGAGCATAAAAGAAGAAGTATGAGTGTACTATACCTTAGATGCATGGAAAGATATCTACAAATGGCACTTATTGACTATTTTATTATCTTGTTGTATTGGTACAATGTTCCTTAAATCTATAGATTGATCAACACTACAATAAAATGGAAACATAGATGCAACTACCAGACGTTCATTTTTGGGCATATTTAACATTATGTATCAAAATGGATGTTTAATGCATGAACAAAGGAGACATTCTTTATGCCCATTTACACACATATATACATGTCTAGAAAGTAATACTTTTACACACGGATGTACATGACTGTAAAGTGTTAAACTTATGATGTGTCTAGTTTCTATCTTTCTTTTCTAAAGAAGAAAATGACAAGACAATGTTAATTGTCAAACAGGAAGAGTGGCATAATAGTGGTAGTAGAATTGATAAAGTTGGACAATGGTAGCAAAACATAAAGGGAATTGCAAATCAAGCAAAAGGTGCAAGGAGTGCTATAATTTCCTGTTAATGTTTGGGGTCATATACTTGCTTATAATGGTATTTTGAGAGCCATGTGTAGCACTAATGCAATATTTTTGCTGAGAAGGAACCCTAGGTGCAGTGTTGTGTCTATGCATGCATATTTTTCTTTTTTGAAAAATTTGATATACATTGCAATACAAGAAGATATTCAACCTCTATGACAAGGATGAAATGACAAGATTAAGGAGACTTAAGGAGGCTCTTCAAGGGGAATAAACCCACATGATGTAGAAGAGGTAGTTATAGGGTAGTCCTTGGAGAGTCCTTGGAGCTTGCTAGCAAGATATCTCAAAGATTGAGGACCAATAATTTACCATTGATTGAATCTTATCCTCTTGTTGGAATTGTGCCTTGTTTATGGGAGAGAGTAGTTAAGAGAAATTTCATGAAGCTCTACTTGTAGAAGGAAGATTGTATTTGTAGATATGGTCTTTAATGTCTCATTCTAGTGAGGTGGTCCATGTAGACCTTCCTTACTTATATTGCTTTTAGTTATTTGCCAATTTTAGAACTCAAGATTTTACTCAAGTGTAGCATAGGTATCAGAGTGGTTGTGGTAGCTTCATTAGCAAGGATCAATATTGTTGCCATAATAACTACCCTCAAACATAGTCCACAATACCACTGATACCTAAGGCCCAAGCCAAACACAAGTCAATTTGACTTGTAAGAGTCATTATAGTCAAGGTTAATGGTGCATGGAAGGGTCACTTGAACTTTCAATCTGAGAAAAGCACAACTCTAGTCAATCGATCAAGTGTCTCTAAAAATAGAGCTGCTTGGTGAACTAGTCCATGTCCACAAACTTGGCACATTTTGATTGTTGGCAGTTAGTTTCTCTCTCCTCACAAGGTTCTCCTCTCTCTTCTACACAGACAAATCTCATTTACTTTTGTAGCAATGGTCCTTCTCTAACCTTTTACATCCATAGGCTCCATCATAACCTAGACCTATGTGGGGCCTTTATGTTGATGTAACTCTCCATCTCTCTCCTCTGTATAGGTCTACTGACCTATCTAGGGCTCATCTCTAAGGTTGAATCAAATACATTGCATGTTTGCCAAGTGTATGCTAGCTCTCTCTCTCTCTCTCTCTCTCTCTCTCTCTCTCTCTCTCTCTCTCTCTCTCTCTCTCTCTCTCTCTCTCTCTCTCTCTCTCTCTCTCTCTCTCTCTCTCTCTCTCTCTCTCTCTCTCTCTCTCTCTCTCTCTCTCTCTCTCTCTCTCTCTCTCTCTCTCTCTCTCTCTCTCTCTCTCTCTCCCCCTAAATGTAGCTCCTACTATCCAAGGGTGTGATATAATTGTTGTTCATAATTTTTCTTCAATAAAACAAATCCTTCTTGGGGGCCATTCCCTGTGCCTTAAATCCTCTTCCCCTTCTTCTATCGTCTTCTTCACTGCATAATAATTCTACCCCCTTGCAAGGGCCATCCCTCAATGTACAAGTAACATCCTTGCTCATGCCTTAAAAGAGCATTTTCCAAAGGGTTGTCAAGAGGGTTTTCCCCATCTTTGCTTGCAAGAGAAGGAGGTTCACATACCTCAAATATTGCAACTCATGGTTCATCGAGGCAAAAAGGAGCCATAAATACACTTAGGGATATAAAGGAAAATTTCCACACTTATTAGTTGTTAAGGTGTGATTCTATACAAGAAATTTCTAGTTTTAGTTGAGCTTTGTGAATCTTACTTTGCACACACATAGTCCCATAATTTGGTCTTGTATAGGATAGAGAAAAAGTTAGACAAATGAGCTTTAGTCAAATGTTAGATGCATTACACATCATGCCCAAAAAAATCCTATAGAGACATCATACATGAAGGATATGAAGTGGACATCAATGTGATGATCTCAATGCCATTATCACACCAAGGACGTCATTTTTGTGATTCAAAACAATAGATGCTCTCATATGAAGGCATGTGATTCCTTGCTTGTAATGAGGCACATATACAAACCACCCAAGAACTTCAGCTAGCACATAAATCTCTTCATCCATGCAATCTAGCAATGACATACATTACACATGCTCATACTACAAGCTCTCTTATAGTGAGAAATCAAGTATGCAAGGCATGACACAAAATTAGTAAGTTTCAAGGATGACACCAACTTGCATCAATAAGAAACCATGGCCCACAAACTAGTACTTCAATAGGGTTTACATATCTTGATAAGTCTTTTAAAATCATCTCTCAAACTTGTACTCCCCACGAGGCTTTCCCCAAGGAGGAAGAAGAAACAATTGGTGAGGGAGTAATCAAGGTAGCTGCTCTCGAGGCATGACAAGGAGGATACTATAAGGGCCTTGAGGATCCTCCATTGTCATTAGACATCCATTCCCACTTTTGTTCATTGTAGAGCTTAGGATAATTGTGTAAAAAGTTCCCAATCTTTTCCATGTTAAGCTAAAGTCCTTTGAAAGCCTTGACATACTTCATTTCCATATATTCTTCAAAGTTTTAGACCTTCCTAGGCTCATCCCCTTATTGCTACACCTTCACCATGATCAAGAGGCAAGAGTTTAGGCCACTATATCATATATGCATGGAGGGGGCATATGTTAGGGAGATACTAGATGACTTATATGGCCTTTATGATCACTACTAGAGATTGCCAACCATTAGCCATGTAAACAATCCCCATCACTCCATACCATCCCTTTATTAATTCCTTCATCTTCTTTACTAACTCTCTACATCACTCAAAAATCACTCTATGTCATTCCTCAAAAAACCACTCTATGTCATTCATCCTAAGTGTTGTGAATGTCATTTATGTAGATTTTTTTTTCTAATCTTATTTTTGTCTTTTCAAGATCACTATTATACTTGAAATTTGGATCCTTAGAGACTTGATGTATATATCAAATATATATTTGCCTAGTTATGCCATGGAACGTCATTTTATATGTGCATGTGCATGTAGGCACGTATGCACATGCACAAATGCGTGTGTGTGCATGTGCCCATGGGTGCACGCATGCACACGCACACACACACACACGCACACGCACACGCACACGCACACACACACACACACACACACACACACACACACACACACACACACACACACACACACACACACACACACACACACACACACACACACACACACACACACACACACACACACACACACACACACACACACACACACACACACACACACACACACACACACACACACACAGAGTGCACTTCTATTAAGTTTGAGTTAGGGTACACAATTTAAACAAGCTTGCATTTTAGCTCTTACATTACATGGACTACCCATGATGACTTAACCGGCAAGTTTAAACTAGCACATGCATTCAATCTTATAGATAAAAGCCTTAGAAAGAGAATCAAAAATACCTTGCCTTCATATTTCATTTTATTTGGATAGGTTTTAGGCTTTGAAGCCTATGATTTCTATGCATGCACGCATGTGTGCACGCATGAACACATGTTCATTTGTGTGTGGAAGCCACATGTGGGGGACCGAAATTGGATGGATGTGTCTTACACGGAAAGTATGGTCTATCTATTACCAAGATTTTTTGAAAGAAAAATGCAAAAATGTGTAGCTTATGGAGAGGCCCTTTGTAAAGAAAAGACCCTAGGCTATAGGTTAAAGATAGTCCATTTGTTTTTATAACACATAAATATCAAATGACCAATGGGTTGCAAGGAAGTTAAACCTTGAATACGATTGGTCCTTTTTGCATCATACAACTGACTTGGACAAATTTTGAACAAATTTATGCATAGCTATGAAGTCTCCACTTTGATTTTCATTTGGAACTATGTAGTAGGTTCATGCAAGGCAATACTCTTCCTTTCTTGGATGTATTGATATTTTCTAGCACATTAAGATGTGGAGTTGATTGTTTTGAGATGAACTCAATATTCTTTCCTTGGACTCTTTTCAAAATCTTGAAAAAAGAGAAATCCTATTGTGGATTTTGAGAATTGATTTGTTGAAAAAGGAGGATTTTGATGAAGTTGATATTAAGATGTGGCAATGCTCTAGAACTAGCCTTTACCTACTCCATCTTCTTCAACATGGTGATGGTGGCCTCATCATGGCACATTGAAGAGGCACATGCTACCTTGACATGCGTGTAGGAAGGCTCCCTCCAAGTGTAAGAGGATCAAGAACATGACTATTGAAGAGAAGCATGCAAAGCCATATTATAGATAGGCTCTCAAGTCCGATCATTTGGGCATGGCTAAGTTTGAGAGAACACTATGCATTGACCAATCCAGGTGCATCTCAAAGTGCAAAGCACAAATTTGTGAAGGGGCAAATATATTAAGGGAGTGAGCCCTAAAGTGGAAGCACAGAGAGGAAGCAAGAGTAAGACAGAGAGACACACAAGATGTGGAAACTCCAACAATCACAATGTGTGATCGACCTTTCCTTTATTCAAATGTCACTGAAAGAATAAAGAATGAAGTGACAATGATGGGCTCCCACCACTTGCAAGGTACAAGTGTGCATGTAACTAATACACGGTGTAGGTATTGTCACTGTAACTAAAACATACTGGCTAGGCACATGTGCCTTTACCCCTAACAACCTCCCACTTAAAGGAAAATGTACCTCTACTGAGGAGAGAACAAGAAATAAGTGACAAAGTACAAGTGTACATAGAGTACAATAGGATGAGGAAAGTCATCATCTCATCCAACACCCATCAACTTCCTAAGGAAAGCAAAATGCTTTGTTGAGAGACTTTTAGTGAGCAGATTTGCAGGATTTTGGTTAGTTGAGATCTTGACAAGCTCAATGGACTTGGCTCAATGACCTCTCTAATAAAGTGGTAATGCACCTCAAAGTGCTTTGACTTCACATGGAAGACTGGATTCTTGGCCAAAATGAATAGCACTGATAGGATCTAAATGTAGTGTAGGGACCACATCAGTAATGCCAAGGTTTACCATGGCCTACTAACCAAAGAGCGCCCTTGCAAGTGTCAATGGTGGCTGAAACATTCTCTACCTCTATAGTAGATAGGGACATGTATTTTTGCACCCTAGACATCCAATAAATAATAGCTCCAACAAAGGTGAAGACAGTGGACTTCCTATTGTCTGCATGTCCTATGTAATCAAAGTTAGTGTAGCCCACAACTCCTATATCCTAGCCACCATAATAGATGCACATAGCTATTGTGCCCTTCGGGTACCTCATGATACCGTTGTTGATGGCATCCCAATGTCGTCTGCCAAGTGTAGCCATATAGCATGCAATAACTCCCACTACAAATGCTATGTCAAGATGAGTGGCTATCATGGCATACATCAAATTCCCCACTACGGATGCATAAGGGATCTTGGCCATCTCAGACTTTTGCTCATCAAACTATAGACAATCAACCAAACTAAGCTTCGCAAAAGCATGAGAAGGTAAAGGACAACTAATAAGCTTAACATCTTGTAGATAAAACTGCTCAAGGACTTTATTATTGAGATGACAAGCTCAACACATGCGGACATTAATGATGGACCACCTGGTTAGATGGGTCCACACGTCTACACTTAGCACGTCAGTGGTCATTATGACTCTCACATGGCCACTGACTCATTACTTATTATATTCAGGTTGTTACACCTATTTACAGGTGGCATAGTTATAGCGCTAGTCGACTAGTGTAGTCGGTTATACATTGTTTGACTTAGTAGGCCACTTTCCTTTATGCTTTATCTTATCTATACTTTGTGTATATTATAAAGTGTGTGGAAGAAGAAGAAGAAACCAGCAAGAAAACGTTTTGGCCTCCATCTCTCTTCTTGTCTCTTGAGTGAGCTTCTCCTTGTGCATTATGTGTGTGTTCAGCGCAGCATCTTGAGCAAGTCCCCCCACCACGCAATTCTTGACATGGTATCAGAGACGCACCACTAAGAAAGGCTGATTTCGAAGGCTGAAGTGAAGGAGAAGAAGTAAGGTTCGAGCAAGAAAGCCACGGGTAAGAAGCTGTCCCATTCTTCCACTCTTTCTCTTGGACAGTGCCTGTGGAGGCACCAGAAGCAGGGCAGAGCAAAAATCTCAGATTGCAGTGAGATTTAGTGTGTGCAAAGAGCACTGTGTATTCTGCAGGATAGCCCTTTCGGGCTATTTCACTGCTATTTTGGCCATCCGAGGTCATTTCAAGCCCCGTTTTAGAGCCGCAAGGTCGCGGACAACAACTCAAGTTACCCTCCAATTTTAGCTGTGTCTACCGTATACAAGTGCACAGGTTACAAATTTCATATCTGTAAGCTCAAAGGTGTTTATCAGTGAGTAAACACAAGGTTTATCTGCAAATTGGTTGCAGATTGCATGTATTGTTGAGCAGACAGTGAAAAAGGCTGTCTGGTGTATCGCTGTGCACTATAGGTTGAGGGTTGCAGAAGATTTGCTTGCTGTTCGGTATTAGTTTTGTGATAATGGCAGAGAACAGTGGAAACCCCATCATTGAGAAGCTCGACAAGAACAACTACCCTTCATGGAAGTTCCGTGTCACGAACTTCCTTATTGGAAAAGGCCTCTATGAGTTTGTGTCAGGTGAAGAAAAGGAGCCGGAGGTGAGTGATCCTCCAGCTGCAGAAAAGACAAAGGCACGTAAGGAATGGAATGCAAAAGACAAAAAGGTCCTGTATTGGCTGTCTGCAATAATTGACAATAATATGTTGGGACATATCAAAAATGTAAGGAATTCATATGCAGCTTGGACCATACTTGAAAGTATGTTTTCCATAAATACAAAGGCACGAAAGATTCAACTTAAGCAAGAGTTGAATACATTGAAGAAAGGGAAGATATCTATCAATGAGTATGCACTGAAGGTAAGGAGCATTGCAGATGCCTTGGCAGCGATTGATGCAATGTCTGATGATGATGATTTGGTGTCGTCTACCTTGGGTGGACTTAACAATGAAAAGGCTTGGAAGTCTTTTATAACTTCCATATATGTCAGAAAGCCATTTCCAGATTTTGATGAGTTGGTCTCCCTTATGATCACTGAAGAGATCAACATGCAGAGTGAGACATCTGAAAGAAGTGGTGAACAGGTCCAAGCTTTCTACTCCACTTCAGGAAGGGGACGTGGCAGGTTCTCTTCAAGAGGCCGTGGTACAGGACGTGGTAGTGACAACCAGTAAAACAAATTGAATCAGCAATTTGGCGATATGCAAGTTTCAGGAGGTTGTGGTAACTTTAGAGGCAAGGGGAGCTTTAGAGGAAGAGGTGGATGGCAGAATAGAGGTTCTAAAAACTCTGGTATTGTGTGTCACTACTGTGGCAAAACAGGTCATATTTCAGCCCAATGTTATGCTAAGAAAGATGATATTCGTAGTGGTAAGTTGCAGCAAGGAAACTATGCATCATCTTCACGATAGAATGAAGACAAAAATGAATGTCTGTTTGTTATGCAGCATATGCTGAATGCTGTTACAGGAAAGGGAACACATGAAGATGTTTGGTATGTTAATTCAGGTGCATCCAATCATATGACCAGCCATGCAGAATGGTTTGGAGAGATGCAGGATTTGCAAAATGTAGGTTATGTATAGACGGGTGATGATTCATGCCACCCAATTTCACATATTGGAAAAGTTCCCTTGTCCTTGCATGATGGTAAGACAAAGAGTCTTTCAGATGTATTACATGTGCCATCTATTACAAAGAACTTGGTGTCAGTCGGCCAGATGATAGAGCAAGGGCTACAAGTCAGATTTAATGGAAAGGGCTGCTTTGTAGAAGACTTCAATGACAAGTGCAGGTTAGTTGCAAAGGGAAGTAGAGTTGGACGTATGTTTACTCTGGATGCTAGAATTCCTACTATGAATGCTGCTATGTATGCTAAAGGAAAAGGTGTTGTTGCAGATATTGAAATTTGGCACAAACGCATTGGACATGCAAATGTACAAAGGCTGAAATTAATGCAGTCCCTACATTTAGAGTTGCAAAATTTCATAAGGTATGCGAAGCATGTCAGTTTGATAAGCAGGCAAGACAACCCTTTTCACATGACAGAGATGTAAGCAGAAATACCCTTGATGTTGTGCATACAGAAATTTGCGGGCCCACACAAAATGTATCTCTTGGAGGTAGTTCATACTTTGTCACATTCATTGATGATTGTTCTAGAAAGCTGTGGGTATATTTTATGAAGGAAAAGAGTGAAGCATTTGAGCACTTTAGAATGTTCAAGGCTGCAGTTGAAAGAGAAACATGCTTGAAAGTAAAGTGCTTGAGGTCAGATGGAGGGGGAGCGTACCTCTCGAATGAGTTCAGTGATTTTCTGAGGTCTCATGGGATAAAGAGACAGTTCACATGCAGGTATACCCCACAGCAAAATGGGGTTGCAGAAAGGAAAAACACGCATATTACAGAAGTTGCACGCGCCTTGATGGCTGAAAAGAATATGCCTAAGCATTTTTGGTCTGAGGCTGTTCATATTGCTGTTTATATTCTGAACAGAACTCCCACACTTGCAGTTCATGGGATGACTCCTGAAGAATGCTTTATTGGCAAGAAGCCTGATGTATCGCACTTGAAGGTATTTGGCTGTGTTGCATATGTTCATGTGCTAGATGAACTACAGAAGAAGCTTGATCCAAAGGCAGAAAAATGTGTCTTTATTTGATACTCTTTAGAGCAGAAAGGGTATCGTTGTTATAACCCTGTCACATGTAAGTTCAGAGTGAGTAGGGATGTCACCTTTGATGAAATGAGCAGTTGGTATACATCTAGTGGTGATACATTGGATGATGATGATGATCATGACACTCATGTGCAGGCTGAAAAGCAAGAATCACGGACTCTTAGTGGACCAAAGACATCATCTGTGGTAGTCCTTGGTCTGGGAGACTAAGGAGTAGCTCTACATCTTCAGGTGCATCTAGTAGCTATATAGGTAAAGACAAAGGAAAGAATAAAGTGTCAGATGGAGTTGATGTAGTTCTTGATGGAGACTCCAGTGGCTCAGAGAGCTTGGATGACGAGCTTGGCATTCCTTTTGTCAGGACACAAGGTGTACAGAGAGCTCATAGTAATGTAAATGCTCCATTGAGTGATCACTATTAAAAGATTTGGTTTTGAAGGTTATGCAGCTCACCATTATGCTTATATGGTGAAACTAGTTGAGGATGTTGAGCCCACTTGTTTTGAGGATGTTGTTGGTCATGCTCATTGGGATGCAGCAATGGATGAGGAGATGGATGCATTAGAGGCCAATAAGACTTGGGATCTAGTATCATTGCCGAAGGGCAAGAAAGCTATTGGATGTAAGTGGGTTTATAGGATTAAGCACAATGCAGATGGTTCTATTAGTAGATACAAAGCTAGGCTGGTTGCAAAAGGCTATGCCCAGACATATGGCATAGATTATGATGAAACCTTCAGTCCAATTGCTAGGATAGCAACTGTCAGATGTGTGATTGCTTTGGCAATAGCCAAAGGTTGGAGGTTGCAGCAAATGGATGTGAAGAATGCCTTCTTACATGGTGATTTGTAGGAAGAAGTGTATATGGATCAGCCAGCAGGTTATGAAGATTTAGAGCATCCCATGTATGTGTGCAGCTTGAAGAAGGCGCTCTATGGGCTCAAGCAAGCACCTAGAGCATGGTCTGACAAGATCAGAGAGTATCTTGTCAATATTGGCTTTTATGTTTCTGATGCTGATCACTCACTTTATGTGAGAAAGGGAGATGCAGGTTTGGTCATCATAGTCATCTATGTGGATGACTTAATTATTACAAGTGATAGTGATAGTGGGATTGCTGAAGTCAAGGACTTTTTGAAGAAGAAGTTTGAGATAAAGGATTTAGGTGAGCTAAGGTACTTCCTTGCCATTGAGATGATCAAATGTGATGTTGGTATATGGCTGTCCCAAAGACAGTATGGCTTGGATACGTTGTCCATGGTATGACAGCATGCAAACCACTTTCAGTCCCATTGGAGCAGAATGTAAAGTTGAGTGCTGATGTTGGGGATGAGATAGAAGACCCTACTATGTTCAGGAGGATAGTGGGGAGTTTGATCTACATGACCATTACAAGGCCAGACTTGAGCTACGCTATTGGTCTTGTGAGTCAGTTTATGCAAGTACCTAGAAAGCCACATTTGGATGCAGTCAGACGCATATTGAGATATGTGAAGTCCACATTACATTATGGACTTTTCTATGAGGCAGGTACAGATGTACATGTGTTTGGATACACAGATGTAGATTGGGCTGGTAGTATGTCTGATAGAAGATCTACCAATGGATACATGTTCTCTCTTGGTAGTGCAGCAGTTGCTTGGAGTATCAAAAAGCAATCTACAATTGCTTTGTCGAGTACAGAGGCTGAGTATAGAGGTGCTGCTATTGCAGCATGTGAGGTAGTATGGCTACAAAAGTTATTGGCTGATTTAGATGTGTAGGTGAAAGGTACAGTTGTCATTTATTGTGACAACATGAGCAGTATACAGTTGTGTAGGAACCCTGTGTTCCATGCCAGGACAAAACATATTGAGGTACACTACCACTTTGTGTGAGAGAAGGTACTAGCAGGTGAGATTGACTTGGTGTATGTCAACACACATGATCAGATAGCTAACATCTTCACGAAGGCATTAGGTATAGAGAAGCTTCAAAAGTTTCGAAGCTTACTTGGAGTTGCAGAGATGCAGTTGAGCTTGAGGGGGAGTGTTGAGATGACAAGCTCAATACATGCATACATTAATGATGGACTGCCTGGTTAGATAGGTCCACACATATACACTTAGCCCGTCGGTGGTCATTATGACTCTCACATGGCCACTGACTCATTACTTATTATATTCAGGTTGTTACACCTATTTACAACTGGCATAGTTATAGCGCCAGTCGACTAGTGTAGTCGGTTATGCATTGTTTGACTTAGTAGGCCACTTTCCTTTATGCTGTATCTTATCTATACTTTGTGTATATTATAAAGTGTGTGGAAGAAGAAGAAGAAACCAGCAAGAAAACGTTTTGGCCTCCATTTCTCTTCTTGTCTCTTGAGTGAGCTTCTCCTTGTGCATTCTGTGTGTGTTCGGTGCAGCATCTTGAGCAAATCCCCCCACCACGCGATTCTTGACATTTATGGATGTACTCCTTTTGTGACAAGTAAAGGAGCCCCTTAGAGCGATTGTGTGTAATGCACATGCCAAGAATATATAAGGCTTGTCCCATGTCCTTCATCTCAAAGCTCTTCTTGAGTTGACCTTTCAAAACATGTAGCTCATCAATCATGAGCACTCCTAGGATTACTACACAAATATCCATGTGAATGCATAAAAGCATCAAGTTTGTGATACCACTCCTTGGATACCTGCTTAAGGCCATGAAGGATCTTTTTCAATCTGTACACTAGGTGTTCCCTGCTAGTTCTACAAAGCCCTTAGGCTGCTCCATGTAGATCTCATCATGCAAGTCTCCATGAAGTAAAGTTGCCTTGACATCCATCTGATAAAGATCTGAGCAACCAAAGCTAGTACTAAGTATAGGGTATTCACCTTCACAATAGGAGAAAAGGCTTCATCAAAGTCCACAACATACTCTTTCTTGAAATCCTTAGCAACCAATGTAGCCTTGTATGGTGGCTTGGGGCATCTAGGGTTACTTTTCAACTTGTACACCCACTTGCATGGCAAAGCATGCTTTCCACTAGCCAAAGCAACCAAATCTCACGTATGATTTTTTTTTAGTGAGTCATAGTCTGCTGATTGCATGGCCCTCTCCCAAGAGTGACTATCACCTCTGCGCATGACCTCATCATAAGTAAGAGACTCACAAGCATTTATCACCATAACATAATCCATAGAGGATGCAAAATGCTCAGGCATTGTCTATCTCTAGTCGACCGCCTGAAATTAGGCTATGGGGCCTATACATCCTGTGGAGCATCAGGGACTTGGGCCACTAGATCATGAGCCACTGCTCTGCAAGCTATCTAGCTAGCTGTACAGGAGTAGAAGGTTCCTCCTAAAATATCACATTGCGTACCTCAATGACATGCTCATGATGCTTATACATTTTCTCCTTAATGGAGAACAACATCATGGTTGCAAATAACCTTCTAAGCCTATGGATCCCATAGGCAATAGCCCATCTCACTTGCATCTCCATTGCTTGTCCTTGGGAACATTGCAGAAAGCCTCACAACCAAAGATATGCAAATGAGCTATGATGGATGCTTTTTAGACCATACCTCCTTTGCAACTTGATAGTCAAGAGTAGTACATGGGGACCGATTAATCAAGTGTATGGTAGTACTAATTACCTCAACCGCCCAAAAATGCTATGGTAAGCTTACCTGGCTAAGCATATTGCAGACTTCCTTGTGAAATGTCCTATTCATGCACTCAACCATACCATTTTGGGGTGATGTGTACAAGGTGGTCAACTAATGCTTAATACCCCTCTTGTCACAAAACTGCTCAAAGGATCTAGAGATATACTCACCTCCATTACCTAACCTTAGGCATTTCAGCCTATACCTAGACTCAACCAAAGCAAGCCAATGTTGAAATTTAGACAAGATATTTGATATCTGCCTGATGGGGTATGTCTACACATTATGTATATAGCCATCAATGAAGGTAACAAAGTTCTTCATGCCACCTAATGACTTGTAGGATATGTGACCACATACATCTGAATAAACAAGAGCCAAAGGCTCACCCCCCATGCATGTCATATGAGACTTTTTATGAGTATTACGTGTCTACCTATCATATAAAAAATTATCACAAGACTCAAAACACTTATAGTCAAGGGGTGGAAGATATTGCAAATAGGTAAGCATTTTCATTTGTTTCAAAGACATGTACCCAAGGCGACGATATGGCAAAGAGATGCATCTGGAATTGCATCCACTGCCAAAGCATGGTCAATAGACCTAGATACAAGCAAGGGGTAGAGAGTATTAGACTTAGCACCACGTGCAATGACAAGATTCCCACGGGTAATCTTCCATGAGGAATCACCAAAAGAGACAACATAACCTACATCATCCAAAGTGCCAACAGAGATAAGACTCTTTGTGAGAGCTGGAACATGATGTACATCATGAAGAGTGAACATGTTGCCTGGAACCAAACTGCAGTTGGGACATTACCAATACCAACAATATCTAATGCTAGGTCATTTAATTTACCCAATCGGACAGATCTAGTCATATTGTGATAGGAGTGAAACCACTCTTTATGAGGGGTAACATAAAAAGAAGCCCCTGAATCTAACAACCAAGACTGAGTATATCATGACAAAGCATTAGTCAGCTATGAAGCATCAAAAGAAGAAGCTGCTAGTGTGAAATCATCATGAGAATTAGTTTGTATGACATTAATCTCTTCAATCTCGATGCTCGACTCGCTAGGGACCGAATAACATCTTGAGGTGAAGTTGAACCCTTTATTACTAGGATCCCAACTACCTATAGATAACAATGGTGAGATCTTTAAGGGAAGGAAAGCCCTAAATAGAGGTTAGAGGGCCCATGTTACAAGTCAAAAATCTAACAACTTGCACTTGTCCTTGTGCATTCATGAAACACCAGGATATATACGCTGTGCAAACAATAAAAACCCTATTGAGGGGGTAGTGGGAGAAGCTAGGTGATGCACCTAATTCATTCTTCTTTAGCTCCCTTAAAGAAAGGTATACTAAGGAAACCATCACGAGTGTTGAGGATGAGCATGGTGTCTTACAAACACATGAGCACTTCATTTCAAGAATATTCGAGAAACATTTGCCATCTATATTGGGGAGTGAACCACTCCTCCCTCATGATTGCGAGGAGTGACTTGACAACTTTCTTGAAGGCTCTATGGTGCCTTTCTCACTTGCAGAAGTTCTCCCATTGGACAAACCCTTCTCACTTGAAGAAGTGTAGTATGTTGTTTCAAAAACTCTAGGATACCTATAAATAGGACATGGTGGACATGATGAATACAGTGCATAGGTCTAGCTATATGATCACCAATGCCAATGATCTCTAATTCTAAGTCATTATCCAAATAGATAGATCTAGTCATACTGTGATAGGAGTAAAACCACTCTTTATGAAGGGTCACATGAAAGGAAGCCCCTGAAGTGAACAACCAACACTGAGTATATCATGAAAAAGCATTAGTTAGCTGTGAAGCATCAAAAGAAGAAGCTATTAGTATGAAATCATCATCAAAATTAGTCTGCATGACATTAATCTCTTCAATCTTAACATTGGACTTACTAGGGACAATCCTATTATCATAATTTTTGTCCTGCACTTTACCCTTGCCCTTTTCGTTGCGTCCTTTGCATTTTATGGCATTGTGGCTGAATAGGACCTGCTTTCCTACAATAATGACAAGTCAATTAGGACTCATGGCCATAGGATTTATTACGAGACTATCCATGTGAGTGAGAATGAGATTGCTAAGAGTATCTCCCATGGCGGTCATTACTGCTCCTAGCATTATGGCCTCTAATTGTCAAAGCATGAGAGGTGCAGGAAGCATTGACATTCTTTCTGTTAACCTCTTCATTCAAGAGTGCATCCTCTACATCTGGCAACTTTAACCCATCAATAGGCATGTTTACACACATAACAATACAAAATGTATCCCATGACTCAGGCACAGTGTAACCAAGAGGAACAAGGGAGGGAGATTACCCTTAAATTCAATCCCTTGCAAAGACAAATGATTGAGAATGGAATGAAACTCATTCTAGTGGGAAGACATAGAAGTACCGTCATTCATGTGAAGGTCCATGTGTTGCTTTAGCCAATACATTTGAGAAGCATGGCTTAGCTTATCATAGGCATTGCGAAACTTATCCCATAAGTCCCATGCAAATTTCCCATCACAGGCAACATTATAGAAAACCTGCTTATAAAGAGGGACAAAATGATCATGGACTTACATATCTCATCCAATTCTATTGAGATATTTGCAATCACACCTATTGTAGCCTCTTTGTATAAGGTAGTTCTAGGCTTAGGACATGCAGGCAGTAAGACAGGCAAGACTGAATCCCATATGCACAAAGCGGGAAAACTACTACCCATCCAGCAACTATAAAGTGTTGTACTTGACTACCACTTTTCATATGGAATGAATACAATGTCATGATTCTTTGTACTTTTAGTTAAGTGCCTTGTCTTTGTTAGTCCTACACAAGATTATGTTTATGAGTCCAAGCTGCCATCTTGGAACCTAATTCACTTGTGTAACAATTTGTCTCTACTTGTCTATGTCATCATGAGTTTGGTCTTCATCTTCCAAGTACCATAGCATCTTCCATGCTCTAGATCCGCATTTTTTGACATGGTATCAGAGCCTAGTCGAGCATGGCACTACCTCTCCATCCTCTCTTGGTTCCTCTCAACCTTAGTCCATCTCACTATCAACCCATGACTTCATTTTCATCTTGCACTGTTTGGCAACCATAGCCAACCTACACCCACATGTCTTGGAGTTTCTTGATCTCCTTCTACAAGCTATATTTCCCCATGCTTCCTTCTCAAGAAATGTTCCTCTACTCCTGATGCAGCTTGTTGGTACATCACAATTAGACATTGGTGAATTCTAGCTCTAGCATTGCACAAATTGGAGGTTGCTGTCCATTCTACGCTATATGCTGGTCGTACTATTCGATCTCCTCCTGTACTTGTGTGGATCCATCACTAGTCATGGGGCAAATGATGCCTACCTTGTAAGCTTACTCTCCACCAAATCATTCATGCCGTAGCTGCCTATACGAGCTGCATGGAACAAAAAAACCAATTGGGTCAAAACCTTAACTATAGAGAAGCCATAGCTTTTCACCTTCAAGCCTTTTTAGCTTACCTCATCTTTATTCTCTCTCTCCTACCCAGCTAAGGCCACTCTAATCCATTGACTACTGTCTGAATTTCCAAGCAAGATTCATCACTCAATTAAGGAGGGAAGTGTTTCTGGAAGACTTGAAGATCAAGCATCCATAGTTCACTTCCATAGCCATAAGCACCAAAGCTTCAAGTTTACTTCGTTTCTCCTTTAGTTTCTCTCTCCTACCAACCAAGACAAACCATAACCATCCTAGCACTGAAGTCTCTAGGAAATCCTTACATCAAGGAGGGAAACCTCTTGGAGTTCTTGGAAGTTTTTTCTTTGTGAAGATTGGAAGACCTCAAGCAACAACATCAAAACTCAAGCTTCTCTTGTACTTCATCTTCTCACTATTTCTTCTCATTGGAGTTATCAACAGTAATTTTTAATCACTAAGTTACATTCCTTGGAGGTTGTTGAAGATCTGGAAGAGTTCAAGGAAGATTAGAAGGCATTTGTAAGCTGACACACAAGAAGCATAACCATCAAGATAGTGCTTGTTAGCACTAAGCATAGTGTGTTTTCACACTACCTTCTTGTGTCCTTTGACACATTAGGTTTCAACTCTTTTTGCTAGTAAAAAAAAAGTCAAGGATTTGAAGTTGAGTTCCAATGCCAAACATGAAGATTTTTAAGTGGGTGCTTCTCATGAAGAGTAACATGTATCTTATGGCCCATTTACACGACATAGAAGATGTTACTCTACCTACAGGAAGACATGGAGCTGCATATATCCAAATGCCATCAATGTATCCATTTGAAGACCTTGAAGACATGAAAGTGCAAAAGTTTGCAGTCATTTCTGTTGCCTCGAAGATAATGATATATTTTCTTGAGGGGGACATGAAGACTAATGCAAGTAAAGTGAAGTATAAGTACAAGATCAAAAAGAGCAAGCTAGGCTACACCGACAAGAAGACCTACAATAAATTGAAGATCTATGCGAAAAGAAATGTTGAAAACTACAAGGGCCTAACGGTCCTTGAACCAAATTTTACTGACTTTTTTAAGCCTTGTATTGCCTAGCCCAAAATGTCTTTATCATAAGCTTGTAAACTCCTCATGTAGCCATGTACTACAACCTCTGTACACTTTGTGAGACCCGTGTTACTGCCTTTGGATGTCCATCATTTTTGTGGTACCCACACTTAGCCTTTTTTGCAACAGCCTCTAGTGATTTGCCATGTTTATGGTGTACCCACACTTTGCAGGTGTTGCTCTCACTAAAGCCTCTACACACTTTGTACTTTCTGGTTGTGATTGAGGAGGGGTGTTGAGATATTTGCAATCACACCTATTGTAGCCTCTTTGTATAAGGCAGTTCTGGGCTTAGGACATGTAGGCAAACTAAATCCCATATGCACAGAGAGGGAAAACTACTACCCATCGAGCAACTATAAAGCATTGTACTTGACTACCACTTTTCATATGGAATGAATACAATGTCATGATGCTTTGTACTTTCAGTTAAGTATCTTGTCTTTATCAGTCCTACACAAGATTGTGTTTATGAGTCCAAACTGCCATCTTGGAGCCTAATTCACTTATGTAATAGTTTGTCTCTACTTGCCTATGTCATCATGAGTTTGGTCTTCATCTTCCATCCGCTATAGCATCTGCCATGCTCTAGATTCGCATTTTCTGACAAATTTAACCCAATCATTTGCATCAATATATTTGGGCTTGACACCCTCATGTTTCAAAGTCTTAATCTACATTTTTTGCACTAAAACTTGCTAGATTTGGGCCTTCCAATAGTTGTAGTTGGTGCCATCCAACTTGTCAATATTAAAGATAGCAGTATCATGAGAATCACCAGCCATAATGGGACCAAGAAAGTGCATAGAAAGGCAAAGAAGGCTATTGTGATAACCTACAAATCAACCCCAAAACCATTGCAACTCAAGCTAAAAACAAGGGATACTACCAAAGTAATGAGCTGTTCACAAACTGTAGGCAAGAAATTGTCAAATCCAAGTGACTACCCTCAAATAGAATGCATAGAATTGAAATGACAAGTAATAATAAATTGTAATAATATGAAAACAATAAATTATGAGCAACCAAGAAAAGAAAAGCCAAGAACAATTGGCATTGAAGATTGTCACAACTGCAGTGTGTTAGTAATCATACATGCAAGAGACATATACATAATACATATGGTAGGTCTCAAGGTAAATGAAGAGAACTGCTAAATGCATAACCCACTAAGTAAGGCTCAAAAGCATAAAAATACCATTGACAACACTCTAATAGACATAAGTGCCAAGTCCAAGACAAAAGATCAAATTAGCGCATGATAGGGTAACTGCATCCAATGAGTATCAAGAGAGCATGGGCATGTCACAATGAGTCTCACTGCCTCACTGTAATAAGTCCAAGCTCAACTACATAACCAAATGCTCTGTAGTACATCCAAGTGTCAAGTAGCGGTCCCCATTGGAACAAAAGTTAGATACTAGATGAGCAAAAAAGCTCAAAACCTCATGTGAGTGGCATCCATACACCTAAGATCCGAGTAACAAACATCAAGAGCATCAAACCCAATGTAGTCGATAAGACTCTTACTATAATATCCAATGAGGTAAATGATAGCCAATGTCAAGTGTCCAATATTCAAGATAGCTTAAGTGCAAGTCAAATGTGAAGCTTAATGTCCATCATAACACAACCAAGAATGTAGCATCCATATTAGAATACATCTAACAAATGGCTCATGTATCATCCAATGATGAGAGGCATGAAGTGTCTCAAATGAATGCTTGATATGAGAAATAATAGCCAAAGTCAATGAGATTGAGCTTCAATCTCAGCCCAAGAGCATTCCAAAAGCATGGATAAGTATGTGGCATCAACCATAGACATCAATGTAGCATGTCGAATAGTTGGTAAGCATCAACAAGCAATAGGCAAGAAGATACTTTGACAAAATAGCATTCAACCCTGCTTATTACAGTAGTGAAAACATTTGTAAAACTAAGCAAATGAGTGCTCAAAACAATCCAATAGCATTCCAAGATTTTGACATAGCATCCCCAAGTGATCTAACATCAAATAGACATCTCGGGAAGCATAAGCAACCTCCAAATAATGAGGGAAGGACTATCTAGAATTGTATTATAGCAAACTGTCATAAATTGTGAGCCAATGGTTGAACCAGGAGCTCCAATTGATGCCCAAACTCATGCCAAATGTGTTGGGTATGATGTCAAGTGATTGCCTAAGACTGGTGGGAGCAATGCCAAAAGCTAGAGATGAGCTAGGATGGATCAAATCTGATCAACAAGAGGCGTATCCCAACCAATTAGTGCAAATTGCATTTGCTGCCCTAGGCCTACTCCAGGTTGTGTTGATGCCCATGGGGCACAAGGGAAGCTTAAGGGGAGATCAATGAAGCTTTGGAACATGCCTAGACAAGCTGGGAAGCAAGTGAACCATAACACATACCACTCCAAGCTGAGCCATGGCTGCCATGAAAACTATTAATTGTAGGTATTCTCCACAAGTTCGGGTTGGGCTTGAGCTCTTGGGGAAGATGGCTCTAATACTAGTTGAAGGGAGTGAGCCCTGAAGTGGAAGCATGGAGTGGAAGCAAGAGCTATGGTGGAAGGAGCAAGAGCAAGAGAGAGAGAGACACAAGATGCGGGAACTCTAATAGTCACAATATGTGACTGGCCTCTAATAGTCACAATATGTGACTGGCCTTCCCTTTATTCAAATGTGTGTCTAGACTTCCCTTTATTCAAATGTCACTGAAAGAATAAAGAATGAAGTGACACTGATATGCACCCACCACCTATAGGGCACATGTGTGTAGGTAACTACTAATACATGGTGCGAGTACTGTCAATGTAACTAATACATGGGTGGCTAGGCATAGGCGCATAGCTTTGCAAGAAGTGAAGCTAGATAAGGAAGCAATAGCATCATTGACATTGGAAGACTATACTACCCTGCACAACATTAGAGGTAGAGGCAAGGGTGGTACTATCCTTTTGGTTTTGCAACTTATGTGGATCTGTGGTGGCAGGAAATATTATTGCTTGTAGTTTACACGGCCAACAATTCTCCACACAAGGCCAAACAATGGCGTCATCTCAAGGAACTATTGCATGATGTGCCCTGCGCTCCTAGCAAGTGAGTGAAACATGACATGTTTGCCCTTTGATCAGTCACATAGATGGAGATGCATGTTATAGGAAGAGGCTGAAGCATGGGAGCTCCTGGAGCTCAATTGTGACGTAAAGGATGTGGCTATACTGGCATTTTGCACCATTGACATCCCCTATACATGTCATAATCACCACGTTGGGGATACTTGGTGAGCATGCATGCTTGACAGATTCTAGTCTACTCAGGGAGCCTCGTGGATGTGCGGCAAACTTTCCTACTGTACATTAATCGAAATCACTACTTCTAATAATTTACTAATTCTGATATATTTTCATGTTTTTATTGCATGCAGATCACAAAGAGGCCCTCCCTTTGCCATTTTGTTTCAACACATCCTTTTTTGAAGACAAGCTCTTTCTAAAGAAGGTGGAACATAAATGGGCTCAAGCTAGAGACCCATCTTTGGCACCATATTTCAGATGGTAGAGGTGTTTAGAAGCATGATTCAACCAGAGTGTCATGTATTGCTAGAACTAGAAGTAATAGCCATGAAGGACCATGCTTTAAAGGAAACAATTAGAAAAATCTAGAAACAACCATCTAAGAGAAGAAAGGATAATGATATGGTAGTGAGAATCGAGGGTTATCTTTCTAGGGTACTCTCTAAGGTCCCTAATGATTGCGTCACATAGACATTGGTGAAAGATGTCGAGCTATTCATGAAACACAAGGAGGAGTATGCAATGCAAAGAGTAGAAACCCTATTGAGGGGGTAGTGGGAGAAGCTATGTGATGCACCTAATTCATTCTTCTTTAGCTCCCTTAAATCAAAGTATACTAAATAAACCATCATGGGTGTTGAGGATGAGCATGGTGTCTTACAAACAGATGAGCACTCCATTTCAAGAATATTCAAGATGCATTTGTCATCTATAGTGGGGAGTGAACCACTCCCTCATGATTATGAGGAATGGCTTGACAACTTTCTTGAAGGCTCTGTAGCACCTTTCTCACTTGCAGAAGCTCTCCCATTAGACAGACCCTTCTCACTTGAAGAAGTGTAGTATGTTGTTTCAAAAATGAAACTAGGTAAAGAACTTGGTTTGGATGGACTACCAGTATAGATGTTTCAAAAACTCTGGGATACCTATAGGTAGGACATGGTGGACATGATGAACACAGTGCATAGGTCTAGTTGTATGATCAGAGAGGCAAATTAAGGATTAATAACATTAATCTCTAAGTCTCCACTTAAGACTAAAAGGGCAAATTGACACCTATTAACAATGCTCAATTTTACCCAAGGTGATCTCCAAGACCTTGGTGCTTTGGATCAAATACCTAATGGGTAAGATAGTGCATAAGGCACTACATGTTTGTAAATGGAAGGTAGATCTAGGATACAATGTTGAATTTCAATTGATCTTACTCTAACTCACAAGTCAAGTCAATATGGACTTAGACAAGGCACATGATAGGATTAACTGGTGCTTTATTAGGCAAGTCATGAAGGCTTTCGAATATGGGTAGGTTTCCCTAGTATGATAAATGCATTCTTCTCAAATGCATCGGATGCAATTAGCATTAATGGCACTTTGTCATGCTCTTTCCCTTTGAAGAGATCAATCAGGCAAGGTTGTCTTGTTGCTCTACTACTTTTTATTCCGATTTGCTTCACAAGTTTGACAAAAGCACAAGAAGGAACTATCAAAGGCATGTTTCTGCTAGATGGCTTGGTTTGCCCATCTTAGTTTTTTGTAGATGATAGTGCATCTCTTGTTGCTACAGAAAAAGAATCTATGAATGCGCTCATTAACACATTCGATGAGTTTGTTGTGCCATCATATTTAATTATCAATAGGAGAAAAACTAAACTCAACTTGATCAGCCTAGAAGGCCCTCAAGAATGGATCCTGACCTATGGCTTTAAGGTTGTGAAACCTGCTGAGTCAATGAGATACTTGGGAGCCCCAATTGGTGTTGGCCCCATGACAAGGCAGAGGTTCAGTTGGTATTTGGAAAAAATATAGTAGAAGCTAACCAAGTGGTTTAGTGCCCCTTTCACCATTATTGGGAGAATCACATTCGTTAAAAATGTGCTCACCTTTGTGATTGTTTACATGGCCCCCCTTTTTTCTTTAAGGAGATTGGTAGAGAAAATTTTTATATAGTTTAGCTAGAAAAAAGACGAGAAGGAGGGCATGTCTCAGATTGGCTGGGATATCATCATGACAAGGAAGGATGAGGTAGGAGTTGGAATTGACTCCTTAGTAGATAAGGCCATTATATCATCTATCAAAATTGTTGCCAGGATGGACAAAGGAAAACCATGGTCTATTATCCTCAAATTTTGGATTTCTAAGTACAAGGACAATAGCCATGAGTGGTCAGGAGCAACGTGGAAAGATGTTGTTTGCAGTTATCAAAAGCCAATCCAACTATCCAAATAGCCCAAGGTATTGGTTAGGAGCAACATGTGACATTAGGGCCAAAAACGCTTCAAAAATGGCACTTGTAAGAAAGTGATTAAGTTGCTAATTAGTTGAGGTTTAGGAAGAATAAAACCTCTAAATTTGGTTGTCCAGATGTGATTAATGAGAGAATATTTGGTTCATTGAAGAGGTCGGCCATTAATTGCCCTCATCTTTTAATCCAGGTCAGGGGTCACATTTTCGGCCGTTTTTGTCTTGGAACTCGAGAGATTTTGTATTTTCAAGATTTTTGCACGAAAATCGAATTTGTTTGCTCCCGCGTTTTCTTTCTACACACTATTCTCTTTCGCCATTCTTTTTGTTGCATTTGCTTCCTATCACTGTGAGATTCTTGCTCGGTTCATTTGCTAAAATGTCTAGCAATACCTCTTCAAATAACACAGGCACAAGCACATGTAAATACAAGCTAACTGTTCAGCTAGATCCGATTTACACATCTTGGAGAAGTATACATCATCGAGTATTGATAGATGAGATCGAAGCCAATAGGTTGCGAACACAAGGAATGAAGCATATAGATTTGTGGATGGACAAAAATATTTATCCCAGGGATCCTTCTACAGGTAAACCACCTCCTTTTTTCAATGTCCATGACTATATAACATATGTTGGAGAAGGTTACAATGGGATGCTTGGCTACTGTATGAGGTTATACTCTACATCTTACACATATATAGCTCAAATGCACGAAATGAAAAAAGCACTAGAAATTGCACAAACAAATATTTTAGAGTTGACAAGTTAGATTGATGTTTTGAAAAATGTTAACAAGTCATTGCAGGATAAGCTAACACGCTTGAGAGAAACTCTAGTAGGATTTAGAGAGAGGAAGAGACCATTGAAAAATATAACCAACTTGTGTGAGAGAGCAAAGAAAAGGAGACTAAATCTTACAAAGAAATATGTCTCTAACATATTAGGCATCAATATCCGAGAGAATGAGGAAAGAATCGAACTTTTGAAGGAAACCATGAATAAGAAAGATATTTTGAGGATTCTTAAGTCACCCGAAAATGCAGATTTGAGAGGTCCAACCGACTTAAAAGGCACGGTGAAAGCAAATGAAATTGTAGAGACGTGTGATACTGTGGGTATAAGTCGGAAAGGTTATCGTGCTATCTCTGGATTATGGTTTAAAAATCTTAGACGCAATAGGGTAACTGTATTTGGATTGCCCCGAGCCCTTACAGTTCTGACTGCAAGAATTGCCATGAATCGCAAGATTCCACATGTTTTTGGAGATTACATTCACATCGAAAGGTTTATGTCCTATGAAAAATTAAAAAAAATGCAATTTTTTATTACAATGTGTTTAACAATATATGGGTTGATCTAAAAAATGTGCAAATTGCAATGGTTCACATGTATCAAATCACAGTAGAAGAAAGTTATGGCGTTCTAAAGTTTGCCTTGAAGTTGGATGAAGCACAGATTCAAAAGGGACAGAAGATGGAAAGAATTAGCATTTGCCTCATGAACATGGCATTGGACCATAGCAATGGTGAGGGCCAAGCTCCATTGCATAAGATCCAATCCGAGATGGAGATTTGGTGGATTGGTGCAGCCCAGGTACCAATTGAAAATCATCAAACGTTGAAATGGTTGTTCAACCATACAGGTATTCCAAATATCATTAAGTCTCAAAGTGAAGGAGAAATGTTGGTAGTTGATGGGGTTGGTAATTTTAATGTGGAATGGCATATGAGTGCTGATTTAAAAACTATCAAATGTATGCTTGGAATATGTAATGGTGCAAATGCAAAATATCCTTGCATTTATTGCATGGAAAGTGTTGGATCCAAAGATTGGAGTAGTTTGCGACCAGTAAGAAGAGCCCCAAATAGAGACTCTATAGATTTGAGTAAATTTAAAAACATAGAAGACATCTGGGATCCCATTCTTTCAATCTCTCTTAAGAATGTTCATATTTGTACTTTGCATGCAGAGATTAGAATAATCGATAAGCTTCTCAGGTTGCATCTTGACTACACATATTCCATTAAGCCATTATCTTTATCAGATGAGTGTATTAATAAATGTGAGGCATTACTATCGAAAATGGGATTTCATGGAGGCCAAGTTCACTTGAGAAAGGATCCAATACTTTCAAGAAAAACAAGAGATATCTTGGCCGATGTCTCTATGGGAGGCTCAAAAGCTAGACGATTCTTAGGAAACCGTTCAGGAAAGCAGGTGAATGCGGCTTGGGAGTGTTGGAGAGAGCTATGTGAGATCACAATGAATGTTGCAAGCACGCCGAGGCTTGCGTTTCTTAGAATGGAGGTTTGGATACACCTTGATGTTTTTCTGAAACTCCTTAGGCAACATAAGACAACATATACATATGCGGAAGAGTTCAAAAGATCAATCACAAATCTTGTTCAGGCAATAAAAGAGGCATGGGGAGAAAAAGATATCACTTTTTATCTGGTAAAGTAATAATGATTTAATATGGGTTAATTTTGACAGGTTTTTCAATTGGTATAAAATAAGTGTTACTTTGTATTGCAGCATATTCTTCATATTCATGGGCCTTACTTTGTGGAGGAGCATGGCCCCTTAGCAACTTATAGTAGCCAAGGCATGGAAAAATCCCACTATCAAGCACGCATAAGTTATTTTCGAAGCACAAGGCATGGGGGAGGAGTTACATAAAGCAATGCTTTGGAGGAGCTATTCAATTGGTTTTTTCGACGACAACTTCAAAGAATGCAGATAAAAGATGGCAATGACACATGAGCAGTCACACTTTTATATATAAGATAGAATATATACAAAGCTAGCTTTCCAAAACTCTCACATTCTCTTCCTCCTCAGGAATCTTTCCTCTATAACGTAGAAATTTTCTTCTCTTGTAGCCAGCTATAGATTTTACATCAGTTTGGTTTGGAGCCAAGGCATAGGATGTGAACACCAAAAAGTATCCTGTTCTAGAAGCAGAGTAATCTGGACCATAGCCAAAAATCCTAATTGCTACAGTATTTTCCAAAAATATTACTTTGTGGGCATTATATTGTAATCCTGAGAAACCTAGAAGCCTTGTAAGAGCTTTAATACAAAGTATGGGCCATGCTGCATCCTCTGAGAAACTACTATGAAGTACTAAAAAGGAATTAGGGTCAATCCTAGCTAAGTAGTGGCCGAGTGCAATGTCTTTCAATGTACTACCACCAGCTCTCGATCCTTTGCCACGTCCCAAGAAGTTATCTGAATCAGAAATCTCCAACTGCAAATAACACCCATACCAAATGAGCGTGAAACTCAAACCTACCAATGTGTAAAAGCAAATTCAAAATAATCTTACCACTTGGTTTTCATCGTAATCCAATTTAATTGGATTCCATAAATTTATTGATGATGATGTCTCATTGGTGTTTATCAATTCTTTAACGTATTCAGACTCCTCTCTTCCAAAATTGGAAATCCCAAGTTGGCTTTGCATGCAATCGAACTCCTTATCAGTAATATTCAACTCTTTCTCAGCATCTTTTGCCTTTTCAAAACAAAGAGAGAGGGCCTCACCAGCATCAATAAACTTATCATCTACAGTTTCTTTATCAAGTTTGAGTATCTCTTCCTTTGATTCATTCTCTATGTCAACTATTCCATTTGCAGCATTAGAAGCCTTTGCAATAATGGCTAGACAATAATCTTCCCTAAGATTGAAAAGTTTTTGAATATCTGACAGTAAAATGTACCCCTTCTCCTTGAAAGGTATAGATGGTAGAGAAGGAACAGTATAGTGAGAACTTTCATCAGTTGCAGGGTTTGCATTTCCTTGGCTCTCCTCAATGATGGTCTCAGCTTTGAAGTGAGAAACATCCAACTTCTCAGCAATAGAAGCCTCAAAATCTGCATCTACAACCTCCTCTGTTTCCTTTTCATCTGCCAAGTCATCTAACATACAAAAGCTAGCAGATTTTGCTCCTTCTAACTGTTGCTCATCAGCTTTTAGAGGATATTTGACAAGGGTGAAAACAATAAAAGCAGCAGACTTTGACATAATCTTGCAGTTCTTGGAATGAGTGGAGCACAATATGTCTCTTGCATAAAACCTGTCTAGAGAGTGGGCACCACACCTCTTAGTAAACACTGACTTTTCATTGCCTGTTGACCCAATGGGAACATGGACATATTCCTTTGTATCAACTTCAATAGCAGGACCTGCTAGATTTTCAAACTCCAAAAAGTCCTCCAAAAAATATTTTTTACAATATTGCAAACACTGTTAGGGTCCCAATCAGGATTAAAGACATTCTTAACAACTCCATAGAAAGAGAGATCCATGCCATTCTGAAGGATAAAGTCAAGAAGCCTCTCTGATGGAGTGACATCAGTAAGCTCTGATACTCCAAGAACTCTCATTGCAGCCTTTCCATTCCTTGGAGATGTGCTTGGCATTCTGACATTGGTGGCAAAGCATGGGGAAGAAACAGAATGCATAGGCTCATCACATGTTGAAGCCCTTGAGCCTCTAGAAAGCCTTCTCCTTTTCCCAGTCCCTGGCAGAACCTTGGAGCCCAGAAAATCTGTAGGTTGAGACATATTTCCAATGCTTGCACGATACGGCGCGATGAGACTCAAACGCTAAACACGGATGTTCGTACTTGCGCCGTATCGGAAATGCAAACCAGAATCTCTGAAAGCAAAGGGCCGTGCCCGAAATGACATGACAATGTAAAATCCAAATCAGTGCGATCACTCGCCCTTGTGCAGTATCGGGTTAGGAGTCTAGAAACGAACGCCATGCCGAAGTAAGACAAGAATAGCTAAGCTCGAAACGACACGAGCAGGCCAAAGCAAAAAACATGAACACTCGCTCTTGCATCGTATCGGGAGAATAATGAGAAGTCCGCAAAGGCAGCCGAAAAAGTCGTACAGATGGCCGACACCTCCTTATGTAGGGCATGCAATAATGCCACGTGGCACTAGCCGTTGGGCACCGACACATGGCACTAGCCATTGGGAGACACGTGGCTGACAAACATGTGGCAAACACGTGGACCGATCATTAGTCGACACGTGGCATATAGACGTTAGGCGGACATGTGGCACAATCAATGAGAGACACGTGTCCGACACGTGGCATGGTTGACGAGGATATATAAGGGACCCTTTTGCTTACGTGTACACTTTACATTCTCTCGAGCTCTCGCGCCGCGCTTGCCCGAGTGATCCCAGTGCTGCGCCTATTGCGTCCCTGTCCTGTCGCGTCATATCGGTTCCCATCGCCCGATACATAGCGAGGGTGCTCCTGCCTCTTTCCTGATTTCCTTATTTCGCACCACTTCATGGTTGTGTGTTCGATATGGAGCGAAGGTCAAAAAGTCTACCCAGGTTTCCTCATTTCGCGTCGTTTCTTGGCCTTTTTCCTTGCTACCCGTGGCGTTTTGTGGATGCTTGTTCGATATGGAGTGAGGGCGTCCTTCGGTGGTCTACCTAATTGCCATCTCGCGTCCTTCGGGCTTTCTTCTCGTGCTTTCCTCATCTCCGATACGGCACGAACTCTAACATACGTCTTGTTCGTTTGTTCCTCCTCGCGTCGTATCGTGCCTGCTGCCCTCTTGTTAGATTTTCCAGAAAATTCCTATCTCATTTTTGTCTTTCTGGCTCTTTTATTTCCTCCTCTACATGGCAAGGACAAGGAAAACTGCAAGAAAAGTTTATGTAGATAGGAAGGAAGTTACAATTTGATAAATCTGAGGAGGAACTCTCTTCAAATATTGCTGAGACTGGGCCATCGAAGGCCCCAAAACATTTTGCCACAGAGATCCCCCCTACACCAGGTGTTGGCCTGGCATCTTCCATGGAGTTACAGCATTCCAATTCAAAGAATGTTTCTTCTCCTGAAGTTGAAGAAGCAAAGGGTGAGACTTCCCCTGTGAAGGATTCATCCCCTCCAATTGCACCCGAGCCTACTTCTGCTGGAGCCAGTGAGCCTTCCAAGCCACAAAAGAAAAAGAGGAAGTCTCGGTTCTTCTACATGCAGAGGTGTTTCAGTGAGATTAGAAAAGCCCAGAGAGCTACAGAGCATGTGATTCCAAAGGTTGCTTTCATAAGAGTTGTAAAAGAAATCTCTGACAGATTGTCTAGAGTGGCAACTGTCTCTGGTCCTCATAAGAAGTGGCAACTCTCAACAATTCTTGCTCTATAAGAGGTTGCAGAAGATTTTCTCATTGATTTCATGAACGATGCTTACATTGCTGTTGCGCATGCTCATAGAATTACCCTAATGAATAAAGATTTTAGCATGATCAGCAGAATCAGGTATAGGTTCGATAAAGTGTTGAGGCCCTTGCCTTCCAATGATCAAAAAGCCTTTGAAATCCTTAACATTCCCCCGAAATTGTCCAGGAAAGGGAAAAAGCTAAAGGTTGAGGATGTAACTCACCTTTACTCTACAAGGGGTGCCACTCAGCAACATGAGTCTATCTTGAGTGAAAAAAGGCACGAGGTCTTGAAAACTGAAGACGAAGTTTACAAGAGGAAAGCCGCATCACTTGGTCCCATCAACCACGAGAGGATGGGTAAAGTGTATGGGTAAATACTTGTGAATGTTTCTGTGGAACTTGAGGAGGATTACCTTAGTATATCTCCCGAGGACAATCCCATGTTGGAGAAAAGGGATGTCCAACTATCTAACTCCGTTGTTTTTTGTTGCATAAGGTAAGGCTTATAGGTTCAAGTATATTTTATTTGTAACTTGTATTGATTTTGATCGATTCAAATAGCTTTTGCTATTGACTGCAGGGCATTCGTCTCCTCTCTCACTCTCGATATCCGTAGAGCCATATATGTTGTTGATCCACTTCTCTCAGTGGAACTATTTGCAAGATCTGGGTCTAATATTGCACCATTCTTTTGTACTTTTGATAGTGTGACAAATTACCACATCTTTTTCCCTTATGTAGAAAGGTATTTTTCTTTTCTGTAGAGGAAAATTTATATTCATTTGCTTTCACCCTTCTGCTCACCTCTATTTTGAATTTGCAGAGGGCATTGAAGTCTTATCTATATTAACTGTCTTACTAGAAAAATTATCTTTATGAACTCTCTCAGTGGTGTTCATGGCCAAGCACGAATGTATGTTGAAAGAAAATTACTTGCTTTGATTGTATTTACAAAAAATATTTTGAACTAACAAAGCTTCCTTTTGTAGTGCTGGTAGACTTATTTCTACGTTTTTGGATACTACATATGAGGATCTTGCTGATCCTCAAAAGCCTTATACGTTTCTTCTACAAGAAGTACCATTGCAAAGCGATGTGCATTCTTGTGGATGGAGAGTTATATCAAATATTTGTAGAACAGTGGATTCAAAGTTGTTACAAATAGAAGGAGTGAATGTAAGTTATTAATTTCATTTGATTTTTGTGTGACCCTTATCATGATGTCTTTTCACTAACTTATAACATTTATTCTTACAGTGTAGAGACTATCCTGATTCGTATGTTTGGTGGATAAGGGAGAGATGCATTGAGTTGATTTTGGACAAGGCAATCACACCATATGATCCTGACTCCCCTCTTCCTCCCAAAACTTCAATGGCCAAGGGCACAAGCAAGGGAAAGGGCAAGGGAAAGGGTAAAGGCAATGGTAAGGGCAATGGCAATGGCAATGGCAAGGGCAAGGGCAAGGGCAAGGGCAAAGGCAATGGCAATGGCAATGGTAATGGTAAGTCAGCCACAAAGACCACTGCTGCGGAGTCTAAAAGAAAAGGAATGCCAATGCTTTCTCCTCTGAAATTTGATCCATCCCCTCTTAAACCCCAAGAAAAGAGAGTACCTGTGAAGGTGAAATTCTTTCAACAATCAAAGAAGAAAGGCCCTATGAGAAAAAACATCTTTGAAGAAATCGATAAAGAAGCCACAAAGCCAACAAAGGAGAAGGCAGCAGATAAATAATCAAAAGAGCAAACATAAGCATACACAAGCCTTATTATTTTAGCTTTGTACATTTATATGACATTTTTGTACCTCATGATGCAATGAACTTTTTCACTTATAAATCGAATGTAATGTACATTTATTTCTATACATTCGAAAGGCAACTTTCTTCATGATAGCTTATGAGTTTCCACTAAGAAATATCTTAATGACAGTCAATTAAGATAAATTCCTGCAAAGTTTTCATTCTCAAGGCTCAAAACTCACAATTTTGGGAGACAAACAACTCGTACAAGAGAAAGAGCGCTCAGTTCTTTTACCAATTGTTACGCCATTCACTTTGAACTTATATCTAGGGGATGTATTGTCTAGTAATCCCAAGGTATCCCTCACATCTTTCAGACTCCAATTGGAAGTAACATTCACCTCCTTTACTTCTTCATGCGGCAAAACGTGCACCGCAAGTTTATACAGTGTGCAATCTGTATCGGAATCCAAGGGAACCCAAATACCCAATCTTAGTTTGTATCTTGTAATCAAAGCCCAAAGCAAGAGTTTGGTGAGGGATACTATAAGCCAAAGCCAAGGATTGAGGGCATGCACTGCACCTCAAGATATCACCCTTATGGTCGCACTCTCTAGATTTCCAAAGCGTCCCTATAGTGTTGTCCAAATCCTCTTCCGAAAAGTTTCTACTTAGCCAGGATACCTTCGTTCTTTGTAAATTTGCTGTTTTGAAGCAAGCCACGAAGATATGGAGGGGTACAAACCATATGGAGGGGTACAAACCATGATAAATGTATTCTTCTTGAGATCCTTCCAACTGTCATGGACTTTTGAATATCCTGAGATATTTTGAATTTGAAACTCTGCACCGTTACCTTGTCAGGAATCTCCCAGTTTAGAGATGAAAGGCTTGGCAATGGCAAATCTTTGATATTCCCATACCTATCCGCTTTAGAGGGAACCACATACTGTGCATAATATATAAAAACCTTGCATTCACTAAAAAAAGACACAGTTTGATCGACATAAATAATGTCTGCCAATACCTTATGAATGGCATGGAAAGTTCCACTTAGGCTTTCCACAGGTTGCCATTCAATACTTGTTGACGGAAAGATATCTGCAATGACAAATCGGTTGTTAGTACTTGCCTAAATGGAAAAAAATTACATACATTATTCAACTAATAACTTACAATGTGTTTGTTGGGAAACACGTTCATTTGGAGGCAAGTGCATATCCTTGGCCATGTAAACATGTTGCACCTTGACAAACCACCCTTCAGGCATAATTTTGAAGGCAATGATATGCCCCTTCTAGTGATGTTTTATATCATCTCATTTTCTTCTTTTCACCTTATGAGAGCCCTTGCAAGATGGCAGCATGGTAACCCAATCGTTTACAGTAAAGGTTTTGGGCTCCCAATTTCCATCTGCTCCCTGGCTATAGACTGTGCAAGTGTGTATTAAACAAGAAGGGCGCCTAGAGGAAGCCATGAAAAGAATGAAAGTGCAGAGAAAGAAGCTCAAAGAGGGGTAAATTAACTAAAAAATAGCGTCAAGAACACAAATGAATATGTATTGGGCGCCAAAAAGAATATTGAAAGATCTCCCGACTTTCAATAAACTCATTATTAATTTCATCACATCTCTGTCACGTATTTTGTCAGATTTGTGAGTAAATAAGATCTTTGGGACTCCAAAACATGTCAGACTTTGGGGGTTTTGGCTAAAAAAGAAGAGAGAATCACGAAATGGACTCCACAATCTCTAAAAAAGAGGAGACAATAATACCATATTCTTACACATGTGGCAAACTCTCTTTGGCCTATTTCTTAATCCCATGATTAACAAAAGTGTATTTTTGGAAGTGTTTTTGGCCCTAATGTCTCTCAGCCCAACTAGACTATAGACCATAGAAGGAATGGAGAGTCTTCCTTGAGTTCATATATGTGGCTCAACTCCTTTGCTTTTGACACCTCGATAACCCTTGTTTTGCAGCTATTATTCACTACCCAAGCCGCTTGCATAGAAAGGACTAAAAATATGGTCCGGTCTATGGAATGGTGAAGAATGGAATTGGATCCCTCTCGAGCTAGTCAAGGACACCTTTGACTTAACTCACAAAGGGCACTAGTGGGTGCAATATTTGTTTCTTTTTATTAGAGATGATTGGCCTACATCAAACATGACCCAAGAACACGTCACCAGTCGGACCACCTGTCCGGTCCGATTCCCAGAATCGGACCCATCCATAATCGGACCACTAGGAATCGGATCACCCGGTCCGATCGGACCGCCCAGAATCGGACCGCCTAGAATCGGACCGATTCCTCGAACACCTACCCGCCCGATTCTTGAGAATCGGACACGCGGACCTTAAGACGACCACTCCGCCCTGACATACCTGGTCCGATTCCCACAATCGGACCACTGGTAAATCGGACGTCCGATTCCCAGAGTCAAACCAAAACAAAACCTGACCCATCCAGGGACACACTGGGGCACTCCCCTAGCGACCCACCCCCACGTGAGCGACAGGAAGCAGCATAGGACCCTGGGACCCGTAGAGCGGCCAGGACTAGAGTCTCCCCTCCCTTGTTTGCACTAACTAGCTAAGTTGGAAAGCAGCTCATAAGATGTCAAGAAAGGAAACACTTTAGGCCTCCCTCTCCCAAGATTCCTCTCATTCTTAGTGAGAGATGGAAGAAGCACTTCCCATTTGCCACGATGTTCACTTGGCAACAATGTGGGATTAGGAAGGTTTGGGTTTCATGCCCTCTTACAAATTGAATCTCTTTAGGTGGCATTTCCTGCTAAGGAAATTACCACTCAGAGCAAGACTTGCAAAGAAACTTGCACTGTCCCCCCTCTGCCCCCTTTGCAAAGGCATGAGGAGGATGAGAAACATGTCTTCTAGGATTGCCAAGTCATACCTCTATGCCAAAGAACTAGGAAGTGGATGATAGGAGCCAACTTCATGATAGATTTTGGGTTTGCAACAATGATGTATGGTGATCGTGGAGCACTTAATGAAGCATCTTGAAGGCCGGTCACACTGGCATCAATAGTTGACGTGAAGTTCATTTGGTACAAAAGGAATCACATCATCTTCAGAGGGAGTCAACTAAATGTGTATATATTTAAAAGATGAAATTGTAATAGTCTTACAAGCAGTAAAATATTGTCATTGGGTGTTTAAATTTTTTTGTAAGAAACTGAAAAACATGGTTTAGTTTTGTCTTGAGGCCACTAGCCAATTGCACCATTTTACCATGTGATGTTGTAAATATTTATTTTCTTTTTGAAATGAAATAGCATTATAAAAAAAGGTGTTTTTTGATGTTAAATGTGATTACTATAAGAGATGGGTGAAAGAAAAGAAACATAGTGTTCTCAACATGCATACAAGTATTGTCCATAGAAAACTAAGCATTAGTTGTCAAGTGAATGCCAATATTTTGGAAAAGGATGTGCATGGGGCTACTTTCTATAGAAGTTTAAGGATTAGTTGTCTAGTGAATGTTAATGTTTAGGGGAAGGGAAAATAAGTTGTAACAATCTACAAAGTGAGCAATAAGACCTCCTACTTGCAACTATCTTACATGGTCTATTTTATAGAGAGAAAAGTGAGGTGTAAACTTGTACAATGGAAAATGCTATAAGCATGCTTCAAGTGTGAGGATGGAGGGTCTTGATGTTTCACATCTTAAAGGATTCACGTAAAAAAGAATTTGGGGAAAACTAAAAACGAAAATGTTCAACATGAAATTTTCTAGTAATAGACTCTTCTTGGCTTTCGTAAAACTTACATGCAAAATTTGAAAGAGCATTTTAACATGGCTAAAATCTATTGGGTCCTTGCTAATGCCTTATTCCAATCTTAGGTGGGATCAATGCAATAGATTTGTGAGGGTTGTAGGGGCCGGGGCACTTGTTCTCTTGTGATAGTTCCTCCTCCTATTGGCTTTGCATGTTTGAAGATCTTGTGCATATTTAAATATGGAAACATACACAATTCCTACTCCACGCCTCCACACGATCTATGCAAAGAGCTTTTTCAAGCTTATCTTATTCAAAAGTAGAAAGATATACATAAACAAAGCAAATCTAACCATTGAGAGACTAAAAGAAAAGGAAAAGAGGAATTTATCTCTTTATACGAGCTTTGAAACCTATGGAGCTTGCCTTGCCTTCCTTCAAGCCCACCTCCTTTTAGACAAATAAGAGAAAGAAGAAGAAGAAAAATAAGAATACCTCCTTTGACAAACAAGAGAATGAAGAAGAAGAGAAATAAGAATAGAATGAAGAAGATGAAAAGAGAAAGGGAAAGAATAATAAAATGAACTCACCTTCATGTGTGTGGAGAAGAATAGTGGATTAGGAATCAAATGTGCTTTCTCCATGAAAACTCTCAACCATGACACCTCTCACATGGGAGCTCACGATCTCATCTTGTATCTTGTCGATTAGAGTGTTTCCCTAGTCCCTCTCTCACTATGTTCATCTCAAAACAAGGATTCAAATTGATTTGAAAAGAAGGTGGGGTTTTAAAAAAGATATTCGAAAACTTTAACTTGTGCATTTTTGCACATGTTCTAACAATTGGTTTTGATTTAAACATGCCTAGAGGCTATGGTGGATATGTGTGCATTTAACAAGAATTTGCAAGCCCCAAGCATCTCGTATATATAAGTGGAATTTTTAATAGATAAGTTGACGTGCTTATAAAAGCGCATCACACCTTTGCATCTTTGCTCCTATTTTGTTGTAGTGTTTGTTGGGAAGGAGTCAAAATCAAAGAAAATGAAGTGGAGCCATTAAGCTAAATGATGGCCACAACTAGTAGCCGTGGCTAATTATTTTGGTTGGTGCACTAATGTGGGGCTAGAGCCCCCCCCCCCCCTCTCTCTCTCTCTCTCTCTCTCTCTCTCTCTCTCTCTCTCTCTCTCTCTCTCTCTCTCTCTCTCTCTCTCTCTCTCTCTCTCTCTCTCTCTCTCTCTCTCTCTCTCTCTCTCTCTCTCTCTCTCTCTCTGTGCAACAAAGTGTAGGTGAATCTCTTGGGTAAGAGGCTAGGCCATGCTAATGACCACCACCCCCTCATTTATGTAGTTGTGAAGGTCTCTAAGGTCTTCCTACCATGTATGGTAGGTGACATGGGCCTTCAACCTAGCCACCATTAAAGGGGGAACCCACATGCATGTGGTAGTCTAGGAATTATTGCAAACAATTGTTGTTTACATGTTTTTGTCAACAAAATAAATAATTTCTAAGGTGGTATTTCCCTTTTCCTTAAGACACTCCTCCCCTCTTCCATGCATATTACCCTACCCCCTTGTAAGAGGCATTCTCGAAGAGATAATGGATAGCCCTTGCTATGTCTTTTGAGAGCACTTTTCCAAGTCTTATAAGGAGGGATTTTCCCATTGTTGCTTGCAAGGGAGGAGTTTAAAATGCCGCTAATTTTACAATTCATGGTCCATCACCATAAATTACCTAGGAGTATAAAGGATATTTTCCACTCCCTTTAGCTGTTGTTAAAATGTGCTCTAATAAGGGTGATTTTAGGTCTCACTTGAACTCTTTAACTCTAACTTTAAACCTTGATAAAGCTTGGTAACTTATTGAGAAATAAATATCTGGGGCGCCTGCTTTTTTTAGTTTAGTAGATTCAAAACAATAACCTTTTGAGGTAAATTCCATTTGCTTCTCAGACTAAAGAACTCATAATCCATCTTAATTGATTTGAAGGAACTGGGAGATATTGTCCCAAAGCTACTTCCTTCCCATGTTCTTAGGTCTAAGAACCTTTGGTTATTGCATTGTGATGCTACCATTGCTTTCACCAAAGATACAATTCACCCATTAAGCATAAGTAGGCAATCATTGATTAATTTACAATAGTAGAAAAATAATCCCCTATGGTTGCAATTTAGGGTTATTGACGATTCTTTTTTCCCTCCTAGGGCAGCCAAAGATTGCCTTTAGTCCCCTGGCATTAAGGCTCCATATTATATAGATTTACAAGGATTATACGTTAATAGTTTCTTGCTTTTACTAAGCCCTTATCGGTTTATTCAAAATACCTCTAAGAATTGACTTTTTGACAAGTACGATTGATGAATAATGATCTTGTAAGCTCCTATGTTTGAGTCATAAGAGCTTATAAATGATATTTGAAGCTCCTATGATTGAGTCATTTCCTAAGTTTAAGCATAAAGTAATTATATGATTGTATATTCTTGTATTTCTTAAAACTTTTTTCTCTATGAAAAGTATTAGATTCCTTTTCAAATTGGCTCAAAATTACCATCTTGCCCCCACACCCAACAGCTTTGTCCCAGTAACTAGGGCTCATCTTTGAGATTCTTTGGGCTACCATGGACTCGTCGGACATGCGTTGGCATGCTAGTGAGTACGAGGGGGTTAAGAGGAGTGATGATATTGCGGCTACTAAGGCAGCCTTTGAGAAGGGAGGGAGGGATAAGGCAATTATCAAAGTAGGATGAATTGATGGTTATTTAACATTAAATACAAACAGAATATTGATAAAGGTAAGGGGGGTTGCTAATAAAGTGAAGAAGACGATGATTATTGACGATCACGTTGGATGACGACGGAAAGATAGCGAGGGGACGTTGAGGCCCATATTGACGGCGTTGATCTCTCTCTCTCTCTCTCTCTCTCACTCACACACACACACATTTTAAGAAGTTTGAATTATTGAATTGAAATATTTACAAATGGAAGGCTTTAAAAACACACATAGCTACAAGACTAGAAGAAGGGAATCGCGAGCACGAACAACTCTGGTGGTATAGATAATATCTATCCAAGGAGAGGCCATCTCTTTGAGATTCACATTTGCTAAAACCATTGAACTAATTTGCCATAATAACAACCCTTAGCACATAGTCCACATGACCACTCATACCTAAAGGCCCAAGCTACACACAAGTCAATTTGACTTGCACGAGTCGTTGAAGTTAAGGTTAATGGCATGTGGAAGGGTCACTTGAACTTTCACTTCGAGAAAAGTGCAACTCTAGTCAGTTGCTCAAATGTCTCTACAAATAGAGTTGCTAGGTGAAATGGTCCAAGTCCATGTACTCGGCACATTTTGATTGTTGGCAGCCAATTTCTCTCTCCTCACAAGGTTCTCTCTCTCTCTCTTCTGCATAGACAACTCTCGTTTGCTTTTGCAGTAATGGTCCTTCTCTATCCTTTTGCATCCATGGGCCCAAACATAGCCTATACTTATGTAGGGCCTTAGTGTTGACATAGGTCTCTCTCCTCTATGTAGGACTGCTGACCTACATGGGCTCGTCTCTAAGGTTGAATAAAATACATTGCATATCTGCTAGATGTGCCATAGCTTTGTGTATGTGCGCCTGTGTGCGTGCACTCGTGTGCAATGTAGCTATGGCTATCCAAGGGCATGACACAATTTTTGTTTATATAAAAATTTCAATAAAACAAATCCTCCCTTGGGGGAATTCCCTTGTGCCTCAAATCTCCTTCTTGTTCTTCTATCATCTTCTTTATTGCATAATGATTCCACCCCCTACGAAGGGACATTCCTTGGGCTACAATGAATATCCCTTCTCATGCCTTAAAATGACATTTTCCAAAGGTTTATCAAGAGGGTTTTCCCCATCTTTGATTGCAAGAAAAGGAGGTTCACATACCTCAAATGTTATAATTCATTGTCAATCAATGTAAGAAGGAACCATAAATACACTTAGGGATATAAAGGAAAATTTCCACACTTATTAGTTGTTAAAGTGTGGTATTATACAAGTAATTTCCACTTTTTGAGCTTTTTGGCATCCTACTTTGCGTGCACATAGTTCCATAATTTGGTCTTGTATTGGATAGAAAAAAAGTTAGACAAACAAGTTACCTTTAGTCAAATGTTAGATACATTACACATCATGCCCAGAAAGTCCTATAGAGACAACATACGTGAAGGATATGAAGTGGACATCAATGTGATGATCTCAACGCCATTAGCACACCAATGACGTCCTTTTTGTGATTCCAAACAATTGATGCTCTCATATGAAGGCATGTGATTCCTTGCTTGCAGCACATACACAAACCATCCAAGAACTTCAACTAGCGCATAAATCTCTTCATTCATGCAATCTAGCAATGACATACACCACACATGCTCATATTGCAAGATCTCTTATAGTAGAAATTTGGTGTGCAAAGGCATGACACAAAATTAGTGACACTCAAGGATGGCACCAACTTGCATAAAGAAGAAACCATGGCCCACAAACTAGCACTTCACTAGCATTTCCATATCTTGATAAGTCTTTGAAAATCATCTCTCAAACTCGTACTCCTTGAGAGGCTTCCCCCAAGAAGGAAGAAGAACAAACTGATTAGCAAATCATTGGCATTAGCAACAATATCTTGCCTTCATACTTCATTTTAGCTCGATAGGATTTTGGGCTTTGAATTGTGTGATGTGTGTGCATGTGTGCACATGTGCACACATGAATGGATGTGCATTTGTGTGTGGAAGCACACATGTGGGGGCCAAAATTGGATGGATGTGTCATACGTGGAAAGTGTAGTCTATCTATACTAAAACTTTTTGAAAGAAAAATGAAAAAATGTGTAGTTTATGGAATAATCATTTTTAAAGAAAAGGCAATTAAATTCATGCACCTTAGGCTCTAAGGAAGTTCCTCTTTAAATATCCTTAGTTCCTTTGTTTTTACAACATGTGAACATTAAATGAATGATGTTGCAAGGAAATTAAACCTTGAATATCATTAGCCATTTGGATCCTACAATTGATTTACTCATATTTTTAGCAAATGTTATGCATAGGTATGAGGTCTTTGCTTTGATTTTAATTTGGGACTATGCAATATGTTCATGCAAGGCAATACCCTCAATAATTGTAATGGACATGTATTTACCCTCATCTAAACCTTATGCACCCTTGATAATATGAGTAGTGCTAGAACACTCTTCCTTTCTTGGTTATATTGATATTTTCTAGCACATTAAGATGTGGAGTTGTTTGTTTTGCGATGAACTTAATATTCTTCTCCTTTAACTCTTTTCAAAATCTTAAAGAGAGAGAAATATTTTGCAAGAGATGGGTGAAAGAAAATAAATCTTGTGTTCTCAACATGCATAGGAGTGTTGCCCATCTATACTATTAGTTAAGGAAAGGTGGGGGGCGGGTGCCACGTGTCCAGCACCCACCCCCTGCAAAAATTGCGCCCGCATTGGGGCGAGCCTAGGCGCGGAGCGCCTAGTAGAAAATTAAGCACTAGTTGTCTAGCTTTTGGGAAAGGACGTGCATGGGACTATTGTCAATAGAAGTTTGAGGATTAGTTGTCCAATGAATGTTAATGTTTTGGGGAAGGATAAATAAGTTGTAACAATCTACAAAATGAGCAATAAAGCCTACTACTTGCAACTATTTACACGGTCTATTTTATAATAAGAAAAGTGAGGTGCAAACTCGTAAAATGGAAAACACTATAGTAATGCTTCAAGTTTAAGGACGGAGGGTCTTGGAATTTTAAATCTTAAAGGATTCTCAGTAAAGCAAAATTTGGGGAAAACTAAAAGACTAAAATGTTCAATATGTAATTGTCTGGTAATACACTCTTCTTGGTTTTTGAAAACTTACATGTAAAATGTGAAAGTAAGTGCATTTTCACATGACTAAGATCCCTTGGGTCCTTGCTAGTGCTTAATCCAATCTTTGGTAAGATTAGTGCAAGGGAAATGTTGAGCTTGCGGGATGGGAATAGACTAGAGATTGTAAATACTTATTCTTAGATCTTACATCCCTAACTCTAGTGTAGCTTCATAATTGTAGGTCTTGACTGAAAGGTTAATAGGATGTATATAGTTCTATGAAGATTTGCTAGTATGTTGTTAACAATGGCATTGTTCATGATATGTTAGTTGTGAATATTAACGATATGTGTTGCTAATGTAAGTAGAGTGGTCTCCACAAGCTGCATTGGTGAATTCCTTGGAGAGACGTATATGTAATGGCAATTTAGGTATAGCATAGGGGAAAAAAAGCGTGAAACATGAAAAATGTTAGCGCCCCATTGCACCTTAGGGGCTACGCTTACAACACTGTCCAAAGGGATAGAGAAAGAAGGCAGAGTTGCACCTTCGAAGCACTAGTAGGGGTAGCATTAATGAGGTTTTCATCAATTGGCTGGAGTGTCTCCTATCAAAATTGAAGTGGTTGCATTTTGCAAGGGGCATGTTGAGGTTATAGTAAGAGACGAGTCACGCACATGTCCATTTGACCTGTACAGGTTGTTGGGGTGAAGTTATAGGGAGTGTGGCCAAGAAACTAGACTTGTTTTCTCTTGAAAACAAGGGACCCCAACAAGTAAAGCAAGCATCACCAAAAATAGAGGGATTAGCTCTACTTCAAGAAGCTTTCATGCGTGGCAACATGCAACAATATATATCCTCTTTTGAAATGCTTTTTAGTGATTCGAAATCTTCAAGAAAAGGGTGCAGCCCTAGGGCCAGCGGGGGAGTAGAGTTTACCTCCCTCGAGGAGTCTTGGGTGCAAGGAGGCCCTCATAACCTTTTTGTTATGTGAAACATATATTATGAGAAAGAAATACTCACATAAACTTTCAAGTATAGAGGGACGTTAAAGCCTGAAGTCAAGATTCAATATGTAGGGCCAAATGTAGGTAGAAGCAATATGCATGGAAGGGGAAAAGCTTGATTTGACCTTTGGACAAAGGGGGGAGGGGGCGAGAGTGAGGACCCTACCCGAGGTGGCAACGCGGTGTGGTAGCAGAGGGGCGACTTCGTCGTGCGCACAAACGCTGCGAACAACACACACACACACACGTGACACAACTACATCGATAAGAAGAGGGCGGCATTGCAGATATATTACGTAACTATTGTCCTTGAGGGCTTGGCCATGTTTCAGCGCCCACGCGCCAAAGCGGCCGCTAGGCTAGCGCCGCCCTTCCTTCCAGCGGCTGCCCTGCTGCTGCTGCTGCTGCCGCCGCCGCCTCAAGGAACGAACGGCCAGGATCTTCCAGCCGCCCCGCCAACCTCGGCCCCCCCACCGTCCGATGCACCTCCCTCTCCCTCCGCTTCCGCCGCCTCGCCGCCGTCACCGATCACCCCCCTAAGTCCCCCCCCCGCCCGATCCACCCCGCCCCCTTCAGTCCCTCCGTCAACGTTGACCCCACCCGCCGCGCCGCCAGTGGCAACGACTCCCTCTCCACCCGTCGTCTCGCCTCCCCCTTCCTCAACTCTTGCACCCCCGCCGGCAGTTTTATCCCCCCCGGCCCCCCTTCCGGCAGTGTCCTCTCCCCCGCCGCCGTCAATTTCAGCGCCGCCGGCGGTAGTGTCAGCTTCCCCTCCGTCGCCCCCACCGACGGCAGGGTTAGCTCCCCCTCCGTCAAGCCCGCCGTTGTCCCCACCGCCGTTTACATCCCCTCCTGCGCCGAGTCCGCCGGTAGGGTCAAGCCCCCCGCCGTCATCCCCACCGGCGCCGCCTGTCGCTCCTCCTGCGTCGAGTCCGCCGGTAGGGTCAAGCCCCCCGCCGTCATCCCCACCGGTGCCGCCTGTCGCTCCGCCTGCGTCGAATCCGCCATCAGCTCCACCGTCCCCGGCGTCTCCTCCTCCGTCAAGCTTAGCACCGCCTCCGCTACCGCCGGCTATTTCACCACCTGCGCCGCCGCCGTCTGAACCGCCGCCGCCACAGGCCCAGTCGCCACCGTCGAGCCCACGGTCAGATGTAGCGGCGCCGCCCACTTCTCCTCCTGAAGCGAGCTTCCCGCCGGCCCCACCTCTGTCACCATCCAGCCCGCCACTAGCGCCCCCTCCGTCAATTCCACCGCCGGCCGCCTCTCTTCCGTCAACATCGCCACCGCCGCCGCGCAAACTAGGGTCGTCTCCACCGCCGCCGTCTCCTCTCTCTCCGCCATCTCCACCCGATGGTACGACAATCCCTCCTCCTCTTCCTCTTGGACCTCCTCCTCCTCCTGCTCTTACTACTCCCTCAGCCCCCCCTCTCTCCGAGCCCATCCCGCAGGGCAAGAAAGGCCTCACCGGGGGCCAGAAGGCCGGGATCGCCATTGCCTCCCTCCTCGGCGTCGCCGTCCTCGGCCTCATTGGCATCTTCTTCAAAGTTCAGCACGACAGGCGATCATCGTGGTAGAGCGGCGAGCCCCCTAACATTTTTTTGTTCGTTTTATTTATCTATTCCCTCATTGCGATAAGCTCACCCTAAGACCAGCTCTCTCTTCAAATGGTAGAGAAGTATAGTAGCTGTCCCACTTATGGTGTAGATCTTGCCCTCAAATTAGCAAAAATCGCTCAAAGGGTGACAATTACTCTCTTGATTGGATTCTTGATGATGAGCACATTTGAGCTCACAAGCTATGTGATTCATCAAGTTGAATCGCCCTAAGAGGTGATAGTTACTCTCTTGATTGATTTCTTGATAACGAGGACAATTGAGCTCACATCAAGCTGTAGAAAACACATTGAATTGTGAGTTTATCAACAAATCTCTAACTGGAGTGGTTCTTACTTACCCAATACACAATACATTAGACTTGTAACAAGCAAAACTTTTGCAATTCTTTTGATGTGCTTTCCCAATGCTAATTTTAAGCTAGTAACAACACCGTTTTAACCAACATCAATCATGCAATAGAGCAAACAATGCTTTGATCATGATCCAAATTACTTCTTCCCACGACTACAACACCTCATCTAATTGCCATGCAAAAGTTAACCTCAAATGATGTAAAGTAGCTCAAAAGTGTAACACTTCAATGTATGTTTACTTTCTTGATAAGTTGGGCTTATTCCTTGAAATAAGCTCCACTTTCTCACCCACACACAATGGTTTGGGCTTTAATTGAAGTTGGTTTTCCCCCCAAGTAATGTGTAGATTTTTCACTCACTTGGTCAAAGGGTGATATTCTACTCTCTTGGTTGCTTTCTTAAGGGTGTAGCTGAGCTCATAAGAAGTTGTCCAAGACATGTTGAAGTGTGAATTTATCAACTTGGTTCTCAAGGATATCTAATTGAAGTGGTAACATTCATGCCATACCTTAGACTTGTAACAAGCAAAATTTTACTTTTGTGGTGTGTTTCCCCAGTGCTAATTTCTTATCAACAACACTAAGCTAAATTTATTTTCCCATCAATACGACATATATATATATGTGTGTGTGTGTGTGTGTGTGTGTGTGTGTGTGTGTGTGTGTGTGTGTGTGTGTGTGTGTGTGTGTGTGTGTGTGTGTGTGTGTGTGTGTGTGTGTGTGTGTGTGTGTGTGTGTGTGTGTGTGTGTGTGTGTGTGTGTGTGTGTGTGTGTGTGTGTGTGTGTGTGTGTGTGTGTGTGTGTGTGTGTGTGTGTGTGTGTGTGTGTGTGTGTGTGTGTGTGTGTGTGTGTGTGTGTGTGTGTGTGTGTGTGTGTGTGTGTGTGTGTGTGTGTGTGTGTGTGTGTGTGTGTGTGTGTGTGTGTGTGTGTGTGTGTGTGTGTGTGTGTGTGTGTGTGTGTGTGTGTGTGTGTGTGTGTGTGTGTGTGTGTGTGTATAATGTACATAAATAACTAATGTTTGTTGAACATTTCTTTACTATTTTATTAAAATATCGTGTAAAATTTAACCTCAAAATAGTTATGAAATAGTTCAGAAGGGTAAAACTTCATTCTTCATTTGCTTTCTTCATAAGCACATTATTCTTCAAATCCTTCTTATTTACCGACAAACTTACTAAACACATTCTACTTGAACTTTTAATTGAGGCATATTTGAAGCATCTTTTGATTTTGAGAGTCGCTTGGAGGTTTGCCAAATCCTAATTTAGTATCTAAGGAAAATATAGACCCTCTATTTGAAAATATGGACTAGCGACTTGGAAAATGTTCCATGCAAGGTCTTCCCTTGCCAAATGACTGCTTTTGGTAGGCACATGTTTGGTGATGATGATACAATGGTTCAACATGATCGTATCAAAGGATGATCTCTTGAAGCTCCATGAGCTATTTCTTGAAGTGTTTGGTTCTAAGGTATGTTTATGCATCCTTTTTCGAATAATGCAACCATTCATAAGCATTGATGATAAAAGTTATTTATAGCCTTAGTTAGGGAGACTAGCATTTAGCCACCAAAAGCACTCATATGCAACTAGTCTACCTTTCTTAAAGACCATAAAAAGCTTCAAACATCTACAAGACAAAACTTATAAAGTTCATCTATTCTTTTCTTGCTAAATCTCCAACTGCCAAGGATTCTAAGAGGTTTCCGATGGACCACACACTTCCCAAAACACATCCTCTTATTATACCCCAAGTTCTCCAAGATTTTTCATTGATATTGACTTTGTCCCCTAATAGGGCTTGCTTGCATGTGATGGTTGCATGGAGGCCAACAAAATGCATTGTCCTGTCAAACCGTTTTCGTTTCCGTTTCCTTTCAAGTGCATGACATTCCCTAAGTACGTGAAAATTGTTTTCTTCTTTCCTCTTCTAGAAAACACAATTAAGTTGAGATGTCCACAAATTTCAGAGTTCCCATTAAAAATATCGATTCTATTAGATGATTTTGTCAAATGTTCTTGCATCTATGCTTCCAAGAAAATTGAGTCATTTGAGAAGTGCCTACTCTAGTCTTACTTGACTTTGGTGAGATACTTCAAGCCTCTTATGAAAATTAGGCCTTCCCATAGCTTTGGAGAGCTTGGCGTCCACTGATGAACCCAAGTTGTCTACCCTTGCATTGATGTAAGTGAGTAGGCAAATGGTATTTTTGCATGTTGTAGATATCTTGAATCATCTCTACTTCTCTTTTTATAAGGTCAAACTCAAGGGATCCTACATTTTCCAATGGAGCTTACCACAATCCTAAAGTTGCTCCCACCTTAAGATTCCCTTGCCACAAACATGTGTTGGAATTTGACGGTCATCTCTAGTAGGACATACTCAATAGTTGCATCGTGAGTCCAAATGACTTGGAGTAATGAGGATCCCCCCTTATTGCTACTAGCCTAAGTAGCTTGACTCAAAGCCTCTCTCTAGCTCTTAGCCAAAGCTCTTATCACTTTAGAGCCTTTGACAATGTGTGCAAGCTTTATTGCACAAAACTTTTCTTCCCAAGAAAGAATTTGGTTTTTGTTAGTAGACCTAAGTTGTGACTCAAAGTGAAGCATTTAAGAATAAAGCACCAATGTTGTGAGTCAACTCTCTACAGCAAACTCAAGGTCAATCTCTTTCACTTATCTTGACAGCTTTTCAAGGTCTAATCCACTTGCCACTTTTAGGGTCATAAATTGGACCCAAGAAATTGCTATCCACTTTCTTTCTTCTCCATATGACCAAATATTAACCTATAGGAAATGCTTGAATCTAGCCCTAGTTCAACATTCAAGAAAAGAAAAATTCCCCCCCCACAAAGTTGACATGAATGAAAGGATGTTTTGACCCCCAATACCTTACCTATGATTTGCCAAGTCTATCCATTCTAGCCTAGTAATTTTGTTTTCACATTCTCAAATAACCATCCAAAATGTTGTGTATTTCAACCAATGTATCTTAACACAAACCATAACTCTACAATTCTGAATCAATATTCCCCTTAACTAGACAAGGGAACCTCATCGCGTGACATAAGAAGTAGCTCGGCCTCAGTTGAGATGATCTTTGAATTATAGGCAATTGGGTAGTCTTCTTAGACATGTAGTAGGTTTTGAACATTGGAAAGGTTATCTTGAAGAATCTTTGGTTATCATCTACAAACATTTCCATCGCAAAATGGAGTGCCCCTAGGATTGCAACACCTTTAAGGGCACCATGTCTCAATTTTCCTTCTATAGCTCTTAGGCTTATTGTGATGGCAAGAGTACGGGAGCTAGGGTGCACCATTTCCTAATTGCTCTACATAGACTAAAGCCCCTTGAGAGAAATCCATCCATGCAGACTTTCTCTTTTTTATTTTTGAAAATGGCCTCCAAAACTCTTGTAGAATTGAGCCTCAAACCATGGCCTCCTTAAAATGTGCAACAAAAAGCACCATTCTAGCATATGCCTTTCAAAATCCATGTTTATGACAAAGTATATTTGTAGGGAAAATTAAAGCATTGTAAATCTTGAATCCTTCATAAATGTTCTTGTAGTGATTAGGGCGAAGTACATTTGGGTAATGAATGTGATTTTCTAGGCTAGGGCTTTAGCTTCTATGTTATCTTTAATGTAATTAAAGTCTCTAGAACCTTGTTACTAATTTTTGAATGAATATGATCAAACCCCTATTCACAAATTCAAAGACTTCCTCTCTCCCCCCAACATGGGTAATCAGTTCACATGAGTGATTGCACAAGATCCTAGAATGTTTTATAGAATTTGACTAGGAGTTTGTCATGCTAGGTATATTAAGTGCTATTTGTTCACACTTTGCATCTATAATCAGTGGCCTTTTAGCACCTTTGTGGTAGTGCCTTCCCATGACCTTAGTTGGGAGAGTGCTATATCTCACTCTTCTAGTTTATAATCCACGTCTTCTAGCTTGCCCTTAGAGTTGTTTTCAATTGCAATCGCTAGAATGGATGATGGTGTGATGGTCATGATTGGAGACAATGGGGCTTCCACAGGAGCCTTGACTTTGGCTATCATTGATGGAAGGTGTAGGGTTTCTATTGCACTCAGACCTAGACCTTGGCTAGTGCCTACTTTTGTGAAAATTCCCAAATCAAGACCCATGAGCACTACTTTTTTTGCCATTCTTGACTGCTCCACTAATCTTCTAATGGCCATTGATAAATCTTCTACTTCTTTCCTTCTTAGCTTCCCCTCTTCTTCCTATTGTCTTCACTTTCATTCCTCCTCTTCCCTTTGTAGAAATTACACGGCACACTAGATAGAATTTGAGAAAGCATTGGAAAACACATAGCAAATATGAGAAGAATAAAAACTACTTTAATTTCAAACAAAGTGATACAAAGATGGCTCTGTCCACCCGTATGCTTCCACTGTGAAGCTTAGATAGCAATCTAGACAGATGATAGGTGAAGAGCTTAAAGGTAGCTAGAAGAACTCTAACTGGATGAAAGATAGATTGACGATGGCTTTAAAGGGGTCTTCATTTTATAGCTCAGGAAGGTAGTTTGGTTGGCATGTCCAACCATATTATGAATCTTCCCTACTCAGCTAGGGAATATTCTCTTTACTGTGGTTGGGCCTGGAGCACTAACCTCCAATCCTTGTCAGGGGGGCCGGGCTACTTTCGTGGCCCCCGTACCCCAAAATAGGGGCCCTTGATAACTCCCACACCCCGCAACTTGATGCATTGTGCCTCAAGTTGCTACCAGCATAACTACTCTATCTAACCCAAAGGCTAGATCCACAAAGGTCACCTTTTTGCCATCCGATCACATAGACCTCATCTAACATATAAGTCAAAACCCACCCAATGTCCGTGCTTGCACATGGCCTCTCCTCATAATGGGGGCCTTACAAATTAGGGTGGGGCATTGAGCATATCTAACACCCCCCCTCAATGTTCACTACATTCTTGGGCCAATGTTGAGTCGCTGAAGATGAATTTGAAGGAGATCCTTTGTAAGAGCTTTGGTGAAGATATCGGCTCCATTCTTCTCTATTGGATAATAGACCAACTTTACTATTCTATCCTCGATCAAGCCACACACATAGTGATACTGGATCTCAATGTGTTTGGTGAGTGCATGAAAAATTTGAATTTTGGCAATGGTGATGCAACTCTGATGGTCACATCTTAGCATTGTTGGATCTTCATCTTGTACTCCCAAATGCCATAAGATCTTTCTTAACCATACTGCTTCATATGCAACACAGCAAGCTACCTTGTACTCTACTTTGGTAGGAGACAATGCAACAGTTGGTTGCTTCTTACTGATCCAAGAGAAGATTCCTGAACCTAAAGAGAGACAATATCCAGAAATTGATTTCTTGGAATCATTGTCACCTGCCCAATCTAAGTTACAGTTCCCCATAAGAGCATTTCTGGAACTGTATGTAATACCATAGTCAAGAGTTCCCTTCAAGTATTTGAACACCTGCATCCTAGCTTTCCAATGACTTTCTCAAGGTTTATTTGAGAACCTGCTCAAAACCCCAACAACAAAACTGATAGCTGGTTTGGTGTTACACAAGTAGATGAGATTTCATGATATTATCAAAATGATTTTCTATAAATTATTATAAAATTCATATGCATCTGTTTATTATTAGCAAAATGAAACAGAGATAGTCACTTTTAGAAGAAAATTATAAAATATTCCCCTCCTTAACAACGTCTACCATTTTTTTGTTATTATGATCACATGCGTTTTTAACTAAATAACAATAAATATCGTGAAATAAAACATAATTAAAATATTTTCTTAATGACAGGTATCTAATCATTTTCCAAGTGAAAGATTTTTTTCGTTGAATATTTAATTATTAGATTACTCAGGTTATTTTCCTACGCGACAGTTCATATGCATTTTCATTAAAATACATTTATAATCGTTTAAAGCCAAATAAAGCAATAAGCTTATAAAATATTAATTTTTTCCAAATAGACGAGGTGTTACCTCTCTTAAGTTTGTTGTGACGGGGGTCTTGCCAATTCCTACCGCATTATTTTCTCCATCGGCCGTGTTCCTTGCTTCCCTTGCTTCAAAGGTGATTTTTGAATTTTTGTGACCTCATGGAGCCATCGGATGTTAGGAAAAATTGACGTGGTAGTTTAGGGAGAGTTGGTGGTCATCCAAAAATTTTTTTCCCGCGTTTTGCCTAGCGATTTGGTCATATGAGATGAAGGTGTAACACGGGGTAGAGAAAATGAAAATGAGGTAGAAGGGGGGGGGGGTATTTTCCTCTTTCAAGGCTCAAAGCTTCAATGGATAAGAGAAGTAGTGAAAATTTTCCATCATCAAGAGGTCTTCCTTCTTGCTTTTTTTTGTGAAGGAGAGGGGGAGTATTTACAGGCATGAGGGGGAGCATACAGTCGACTAATTCATTTGGCTACTTATCAAGAGCCAATTGAACTTGATTAAATATTCATTTTGATTGCTTACCTGTTGGATGGTGGCATGGGGATGATTTTTCAATGCTTTATCTTCCTCTATATGTGTAAAAAAGGTCATATATTTTGGTCTATTTTTTCTAAAATGTTTTTTTTTCTTCAAAACAACTTTTTCTGGTGGTTTTTGGTGTAGTTACTTCATGACTTATCTAGTATATAAAGTCATGTCATACTCTTTGATACTTAACTTACTTAATATCATGCTCATTCTTGCGTGTTCTTTATCTACCGATTGAGGCCTTTTTGAATTGTCTTGCGGTTACGAAATGAATGCGATCCTCGACACATCAAATGGAATCATGAATGCCAAATCAAATATAATGCGCGAAAAATTATATGATCAAGCCATTGTAATATTATTTACGAGACATCTTTGCTTTTTGGTTGGCTGGGATCATTGAGACGTCTTCTCATGTCAGATTGCGGAATTGATTTAATGTGTTACTCGATATCAAGAAAATTAAGTGCGGTCACTTATGTGACAATTGGATGAGTAATTTTTAAAATGCCTCAAGCCTGAATTCGTTTCTTGATATGAAGCATTGTGACGAGAATATTATATCCTCTCCTAAGAGGAATCGAGGTGTTCTCATCTCGAAAAGAACTAGGGAAACTATTTTTCTAGATTTGTATCTTCTATCCAGGTGGTATCCTCCTCAGGATAGACGTTCCACTAGATAAGATACTCATCTAACGGTTCTGTTTCTCAGAGGTTTCTCTTTTACATCTAGAATGTTATCAGGCTGGAGTTTTAGGGCTCCTTGACTAGGCATTACAATTTGCTAGTCATCAAGAATATGATCTTGATTTGCCACATAAGCTTTCAAAAGACTAATGTGAAATACATTGTGGACTTTCACATGATCATGAAGTAGTAGTTTGTAGGCATTAGCTCCTAGGCATTTGAGAACCTTGTATGGTCCACAATACCCTGAACTCAACTTTTTGAACTTTCCTAATGACAGATAACTCTTCTTTGGGCATACACGGTGAAAACCATATCTCCCTCTCGGAAGATACGCTCTTGCCATCCTAGATCTGCATAAGCTTTCTTTGGCAGCTTGGATGTCTTGTCTAATAGTTTTGACTTGATCATCCATGTCTTCTAGCATTTTCTTAGAAGCCTCAACCTTTAGGGTTGGATCAGAGAAATTCAATGGCGTCAAACAATCTTGCCCATACAATGCTTGAAATGGAGTCATTTGAATACTCTCGTGATATGACACATTGTAGGAAAATTCTACTAAGGGCAAATACTATATCCACCTTGTCGATTCTTTGGAACAATAAGCTCTCAGTATATCTTCAATGACTTGATTAACCCACTCTATTTGACCATCAGTTTGGGGATGGTAAGCTGTGCCATGAAGCTTAAAGACTTCTTTCACAAACAATCCTGCAATATTTGAAGCTTTGTAGTTGGTCTTGACTAAGATAAGATGAGTGACCTTTGTCAGCATATCCACAATCACCATGATTGAATTATACCCTCCTTGAACAGAAGGTAAGCCAACTACAAAATTCATATTGATGAACTCCCATTTCATCTATGGAATGTCAAGTGGATGGAGCTTGCCTGGCATTTTGACAAGCTCAGATTTCACCCGTTGGTAACTTAGGTATTTAGTAACATATCTGAGTACATCATGCTTCAGTCTTTCCCAGTAGTAACTTTTCTTGACTACATTAAGAGTCTTTGCATAACAAGGGTGTCGTGAGAATGGGGAAACATGGGCTTCCCATAATATCTTTTTTTTCAGCACTTGACTGAGAGGAATGTAGAGCCTTATCCTGAAATAGACAAGTCCATCATCCACAGTGAAATTTTGGTATTTGACTCTGATCTTAGGATCAGTGTCCTTAACTAGCATTTCTCTAAGCATTAGATGATACGTAGGATCCTTGTCTGCCTCTTCTTTGGCTAGCTCAATGATTAGATTGCTAGGCATCGATATCATGGAAGCTAAAATCTCTCCTTTAGATGGCTCTTCCATGATAAGTGCATTTAGAAAAGCTTTATGACTTAATGCATCAGTAATCACATTCTCTTTTCCACGTCTGAACTTGATTTCAAAATCAAATTCTTGCAAGACTTCAATCCACTGGCGTTGCCTCATGTTGAGGTTTGGTTGAGTAAAGATCAATTTGTGACTTTTGTGGTCAGTGACCAAAGTAAACTTGCTTCCAAGTAGATAGTGTTGTCACCATTTGAGAGCATGGATCACAGCTAATAGCTCAAGATCATGGGTGGTGTAATTCCTCTCATGGATTTTTAGCTTCCTTGAGGAATAGACTATCAAATGACCTTACTGCATAAGCACACAGCCTAGTGTATGAGAACTTGTGTCTATTACGACCTCAAACTCTTGACTTAGGTTAGGTAGCTTTAAAATGGGTGTTGTTACCAAAATTTTCTTGAGCTACTCAAAACTAGCTTGCTCAATGGGCGTCCATACAATAACAATTTACTTTTTCAGCAAAATTAATGAGAGATGCAGCTATTAGGGCGTAATTTTTGTTTAAAATTCTATACCATCCAGTCAGCTGCCCTAAAAAACTTCTCACTTCCTTAACTGTCGTTGGTGGTTGCCACTCTTGAACATCTCTAACTTTTGCTGGGTCTACAGAGATTCCTTCAGCAGATACTATGAATCTGAGATATTCCATCTGTCTTTTGAAAAAGGCACACTTCTTTTTCTTTGAATAGAGCTTGTGCACCCTCATTGTGTCCAGCACAAAGCACAATTGCAGCTAATTGTCTTCTTCTCTCTTGGAGTATGTTAGGATGTCATCAAAGAAGACTAGGACAAACTCATAAAGATAAGGTCAAAAAATATCTTATATTAATCTGTTAAATATAACAAGGGCATCAGTTCGACCGAAAGACATTACAAGAAATTCAAAATGACCATATTTAGTACTGAAGGCAGTTTTGGGGATATCTTCTTCCTTGATCCTTATTTGGTAATAACTAGATCGGAGATCAAACTTGGAAAGGATTTTTGCCCCTTGCAGCTTATCAAGTAGCTCGTCTATTCTTGGGATCGGATACTTATTCTTGATTGTTACCTGGTTTAGTCCTCGATAATCAATGCAAAGGCGAAGAGTTTCATCCTTTTTCTTTTGAAATAGTACTGGGACTCCCCATGGCGAATTACTGGGTTTGATGTATCCTTGATCCAATAGCTACTTTAGTTGCTCTTTCAGCTCAATTGCTTTAGGAATAGATATTTTATACAAACTCTTAGTGATTGGAGCAGCTTGTGGTTCAAGTCTGATCTCGTGATCGACTTCTCTTCGAGGTGGTAATTCAATTAGCTCTTCTGGGAAGATGTCATCATATTCCTTCACCCAATATGACTATCCCTTGTCTTGGTTATTATGCTCAACCTTATTTAATTTTATGAGATACACGGGTAATCCTTTTCTTAACCCTTTTATTATGCGAGATGATTTGGCTAGTTGAACCTTGGGTTTTCCTACCTCACCTTGGGCCATCACTTTTTCCCCCTTTAGGTTTTGAAAAGTCACTTGGCCTTTTTTGCATTGGATATGTGCGTCATTGGGGATTAGCCAATCCATACCTAATAGACATTTGTAGGCCTCTAAATTCATGATCCTAAATCCCATCTCGGAGAGATTGCTTCCTAGACTAAATGTCACTTTGCAAGTTTGCTGAGTAGACAGGATTTCTTTTCCATTGGCAAGTTCCACAAACAACCTAGATGTAGGTATTGTTTCTATACCTAATTTCTTGGCACACTTTGGTGACATGAACGAGTGTGAGCTTCCACAGTCAATCATAATTTTAAAGGACTTACCCTGATATTCTGCTGGTGTTTGAATCACTGAAAACTGCCGATTTGGGCCTTTCTTATGGAGGGTGGCGTGATTTGATGTCCTCTCCATACCATCTTCCATAGTTGGGTTTGCCTCTTCTTCAAGCTCTCTAAGAATTACAACATATGCTTTTCCTTTTGCAATTGAAGCTTGGTTTTGACCTCTATATTATCCTTGGCGAGGAATTCGGCCAAGCTTTGGGCACTGTCTTTTAAAGTGGCCTGGCTCATTGCAGTGGAAACACCTAGGTACTCTTGAATTACTTCCCATAGATATGAAGTTTCTGACTACATTTGTTTTGGCCCTCTTTCTTTGACCAGGCGAATGTTGACCTTGGGCTCGCTTAACATAGCCTCATGAAGTCCCTTTGTTTTGATTCCAGAGCCTATTATTCCTTGGCTTTGACTAAATCTCTTGAACAAGAGGTGCGGCACGAATCAAAGAATCGTGTAGATTAGTTGGGCATATAGATTCAAGGCGTGTGTTCAAAGGAGCATTCAATCTGTGACAAAACTTAGACACATGCTAAGTAATAGTCATGGAAGGCGCATATTTAAGCAGTGAGATAAACTTTGAGTAATATGCCTCCAGGCTCATTCCCAACTATATTAAGTTAAAGAACTCATTCATTTTTAGCGTGTGATAAGATGGTGGCAAATATCGACCACGCACAACTTCTTTCAGCTTTTCCTAGGTAATAGTTGTCTCAACAAGTCCATGGTCTTTACACCATTGTTTCCACCATAGCGATCATAACCTGATTAGTAGGGGTAGTTTCCGTGGCACTAAAGTAGTCCTCCATGGTCTCAATCCAAATCTTTACTTCAACTTCAAATTCTTTGCCCTTGCCATCAGATTCCGATTGCTTAACATGCTTAAGGAGAAACTTCTTCTCCTGAATTTCAGTCACAGACTAGTGATAGCTGTATTACCATGGGTTATCATAAGTTTCATGAATTAGTTTAGTGCTTAAACTTTTCAGCTTCATTTCCACATTAACATATCTTACTAGTTTTGTAAAACAATGAGGGGCCAAAGAGCACAACATTTTACAAAATCTAGCCGTTGTTATCTTTTATTATCAGTAGCCATATGCTATGATTTTTACAAGTAAAGGCTATTTACAAATGGCAGATGTTTATAAGTAGAGATACATTAGCATTGATAGGTTAGGCTAGATGCTACGTACAATTTTCAAAACAAGATATCATTATATCTTTCTTTTTCAAGGATGTATATCAATCACATTCATGTAGAAGAAAGTAGGCTGATTGCTGCTTATGTCCAGAAACCTATGCTGTGGAAATGGCAAATCTAGAAAACCATGGATACGGTAATCTCGATACTTGCAACGTCCTTGGATTATGATCATGTCGACTAGGATTACCTTCAGTACCTTGTCATAGACATAACAGTCTAGACGTATCTGCCAACCACTAGTAATTATAAGTGGATTCCTTCTGGATGATAAAGGCCTCAACTACTTTTAAATTTTCTATCCATTCAAGGCATTTTAGATTAATCTGCATGTTGAAGAATTGATCGGCCTCGATGTAACAGTAACGCTCATCCCAAAACCATCTTCTTTCGCGATTCACAGGGGATGGATCGTAAAGGCAATCAAGTGTCCTCATCACTTCTCTTCTCCACTCGTCATCTGTGGAGTTCAACGCAGATGTGTACATTGCTCGAAAAACAAGGAACTGATTCCAGGATTCATTATTCTGTCAAAGTTTATCCCTTAACAATTAGGAGGCTAAATATTACTTAGAATAGTTGGTCTTAAAAACCATAGATATTTTTAATTTTAATTATGCTCTGATACCACGTGTCAAGTGCCTGCCTAATAATTCCCTGGTAGCACGTTTTAGTGGTTCATCGGGGAACTATCCTAGATGGCTTTTCTTGGCATTCACGAGAATGCATGGGGTCTATCGTCTAGGTTTCCCAAAGTCCACCCCGTAATGAAAGGTATCGGCCATCCCCATGAGGATCAACGTGCAAGCTCGGGGTCCTAATTTGACAACTGAGGTCTCGATACATTAGCTAGCTCCATTGGAGGTGTCCCACAAGGGCTTTTCGTCCGATTGGAGTGATCATAGTTACCCTTGGTTCATGGAGTGCAACGCTTTTTTCCAGTAACTGGTTAGGATTCAGTGAACCTTAATGAAGTTCTGGCATAGCTGCCGCACCTTTTCCCTAAGATAATTTTTGATCAGGGTTTTAAGACCTGACCCTAGGTAAGTCATGGCTCGACTCTGCCTAATTTCTCCTAATTAATGTTTCGTTCAATCTCTTGAGAGAAGCTCCCACCTTACCGGGACCACCCATCCGTAGGATGGATCTGTTAGGGATCTCACCCACCCGCTCTCACAAATGGTTTTCTTTAGTTTTCTAATTACCTATCACATTAAGTTATGGCATATAAGAGCAGCTTTTTTAATTAACCTGTTATCAGAGGTTCCTTCACATAATTTTACGGCACAACACAAAGATACAAAAAATAGTCTTTTGGCAAAACATATTTATTTATTATTTCACAAAGTTATTTATAATAAATTTTCCCTTCTGCTTATGCAGAAGATAAACCTTCGTTCAGTGGAAAATCCCTTCTGTCTACGCAGAAGAAAAGAAAGCCTCCAAGTTTTTCGTCCCTTCACAAGTACACCAGGGGACTCCAGGATCCTATCCTGATTCGTGTGAGGGTCAGGTAGTTCCTAGGAGGGATCGAGAGGTTTATGGCCAGATCCCCCTAGCACTCCCGCCTCCTCCTGCCTAACAGATTCCTCACCGAGCAACCTCTCACCGTCAGGGCCGGTCCAAAGCTCCTTGCGACAGTACAGAACAATCCCCCTTGGAGCAGGGTTCCGTGTCTAGCCATGGGGGAGACATATCATGATATTTCCTCTTATTATCATAATTATATATTTACAATCAGATCTAGTTGTTGCAAGCAAAATCAATCTTTCATGTGCAACCATCAATGCATGCACAAATAGAAAATAAACAACAGCAAGTGTTTTTAGCATAGGCCGAAGCAGCCCCACCCAAATCTAGGGCTTCTCTTTTTAAGGCCCCACCTTATTCTTAGGGTTTCACTTCCTACTTGTAACTCTTTTTCGAGATCCGCAAGTTATTTCACAAATTTTATTAATTATAAGAAGTCTATTTTATCCTTATGAAAAATTTGGTATTTTTGACCTAAAAGATAATATGGGTATTTATGCCTATGGCAAGAAATTCATGTGCTGCCCTGCCCTAACCCGCGCTTAGCAGGATTTCAAATGCTTTTCCAAGTCTGTTTATACTTTAGAATTTGTATCGAAAAATTCTTATCAATGTCCAACAAGTCCTACAGACTTTCGATATTTATTTAATTTCATGATACTGATAGTTTCACGGTTGTTGAGTATTTCATATTTATTTTCACTTTAACATTCACGATATTTTAGGTTAGGTTATCTTGGTGATTCATACGCAGGTCTTTTCATGATATTGACTCTCCCGCTAATATAATTATTAATATTAACATTACATGTGTTTTCAGTAAATGAAAAATAAATTTTCTTTAATTCTACTCATATTCTATGGTTTAATCGATGATGTCTGACCATTTTTCGAACTTTCAATGTTATCTAGAAATATCAATTTTATTTTAGCTATATCGTAAGTGCAATGCTAATTGTTTTTATGAAAATTTTATTCCAGGCAATGCAAAAATCATAAGTGCAAATTTTCTTTCATATTTCAGACATCGAATTATATTTACACACACTTAATTTATGCGTGTCTAGTATATATTCTCATATACAATTTTTTGTTGATTTAATGTATTGATTATTTCATGATATTATCTAGAATATTTTCCATTAATTATTATAAAATTTATATGCATCTATTTATCATTAGAAAAAAGAAATAGAGATAGTCACTTTTAGAGAAAATTTATAAAAATTTCCCTTCCCTAACAATATATACCATTTTTCTGTTATTATGATCACATGAGTCTTTAACTAAATAATAATAAATATCACGAAATAAACCATAATTAAAATATTTTCTCAATGACAAGCATATAATCATTTTCCAAGTGAAAGAGTCTTTTTGCTGAATATTTAATTATTATATTACTTAAGTTATTTTCCTACGTGGTAGTTCATATGCATTTTTATTAGAATGTGTTTATAATCGTCTAAATCCAAATAAAGTGACAAGCTTATAAAATATTAAATTTTTTTGAACCGACGAGATGTTATCGTTCTTAGATTTGTTGTGACGGGGGTCTTGCCAATTCCTGCCGTGTCATTTTCTCCATCGGCCGCGTTCCTTGCCTTCCTTGCTTCAAATGTGCTTTTTGAATTTTTGCGACCTTGTGGAGCTATCAGATGTTAGGTGAAATTGACGTGGTAGTTCTGGGAGAGTCGGTGGTCATTCAAAAAAATCTCGCCAGTGCGATTTGGTCATATGGAACGAAGGTGTAACAGGGGGTAGAGAAAATGAAAATAAGGTAGAAGGGGGAGGGAGAGGGGGGTATTTTCCTCTTTCAAGGCTTAAAGCTTCAATGGATAAGAGAAGTATATGAAATTTTCCATCATGAGGAGGTCTTTCTTCTTGCTTTTTTCGTGAAGGGGAGGGGGTGCATTTATAGGTATGAGGGAGAGTATGCAGTCGCGATTGATTCATTTGGCTACTTGTCAAGAGACAATTGAGCTTTATTAAATATTCATTTTGATTTCTTACATGTTGGATGGTGGCATGGGGATGATTTTTTAATGCTTTCTCTCCCTCAATGCATCAAAAACATAATGTATTTTGGCTTATTTTTTCAAAACATATTTTTTTCTTCACAACGGCTTCTTCTGGTGGTTTTTGGCCTAGTTACTTCATGACTTATCCAGTATATAAAGTCATGTCATACTCTTTGATACTTAACTTACTCAATATCATGCTTGTTCTTGAGCATTCTTCATCTATCGATGGAGACTTTTGCAAATTGTCTTGCGGTTACGAAATCAATGGGATCCTCGATGCATTAAATGGAATCACGAATGTCAAATCAAATATAATGCGAGAAAAATTATATGATCAAGCCACCCTAATATTATTTACAAGACGTCTTTGCTTTTTGTTGGCTGGGATCATTGAGGCGTCTTTCCATGTCGGATTGCGGAATTGATTTAATACGAGACTCGATATTAATAAAATTACGTGTGGTCACTTATGTGATAGCTCAACGAATTTTTAAAATGCCTCAAGCCCGAATTTATTTCTTAATATGAAGCACTGTGGCAAGAATATTACAACTTTTTTCTCATCATTCGAAGATGATGCTTCCTCCTCCTTGAGAGTAGGGACAACTATTGAGATAGGTTCATAGTGGACTACTTCTTCGCTAGACGATAAAGTGGAAGAACTTATATTCTCCTCCACTGTATGTGGCTGCTCCTTGAACACCACATCACGGCTTGCTATGATCTTCTTTGCCTCTTGGTCATACAATTTGTAAGCCTTTTTCTCATCACTATAACCCAAGAAGATACATTTTGTGCTTTTTTTATTTAACTTGTTTCTCTTATCGTTTGGAACATGTGCATAACATTCACATTCAAAAGTTCTAAAATGTGAGATAAATGGTTTCTTACCAGAATAGGTCTCATGAGGAGTTTTGCCCTTAAGAGCCTTTGTATAACTCTGATTGAGAATGTAGATTGCAATATAAACAACTTTGGCCCAAAACTGGTTAGGCAATCCCTTTCCCTTAAGGATACACCTTACCATTTCCACAATTGTGTGATTTCGACGTTCAATGATGCCATTCTGTTGAGGTGTATGAGGTGTTGTCAATTGATGCTTAATCCCTTTGTTGTTGCAAAAGTCTTCAAACTTTGAGTTGAACTCACCACCACCATTTGTTCCAAACTTCTTCACACTTTGCCCTATTTCATTCTCAACAAGTTTTAGCCGTTCTTTACTTACCAAAAGCTTGAGCCTTATCATGAAGAAAGTACACCCACATCTTCCTATTGTAGTTGTTGACGATCAACATAAAATAAGAAGATCCTCCCAAGGCTTTTCTAGAAATTTTACCGCACAAGTCAGCATGCACCAACTCTAGAGGAGCCTTTAATCTATTCTTTCTTTCTTGTGGAAATGTCTTTCTCTATTTCTTGCCCATCATACAAGCTTCATATGGTTCCTTCATTTCGGTTACTACATGTAGGTGAGCAACCATATTTTGCTTATGCATCTTCTTCAATACTACAAAACCAATATGACCTTTCATGCCAAAGTTTACTTGTGCTCACACCAATAGCGGCTGTAATAGCATTTAGCTCATACAGGTTGTTCCTTCTTTCTCCTTTGCTAAAGACTTTGCCAGTACTGTCATAATTTATGCACCTATCTTAGTGAACCTCATCTTATGGCCAAGATAAGTTATAGATGAAATTGATATAAAATTTATCTTAATCTCTCGAATATACAACACATTTGAAAGATTTTTGAGCTTACCATTTGTAGTAACAAAGGAAATAGTAGATGTGCCCTCAACAGGGCATTTTGCATCATTCCCAACCGTCATAGTGATGGATTCTTGCAAAGGCTTCATAGAACTATATGGACCTTTCTTGTTGGTCATGTGACAGGAGACACCACTGTCCAATACACATGAGTCAGTGTTAGATATTTCTTGCACCAAGGAACACACTTCCTCAATGGTTGCCATGAATAACTCCTCAATCATATTGGATGTCTCTTTCCCTTTAGTCTTCATATTTCCATTCTTCCATCTGCCTTCTTGACACGACAATTTGCAATTGCATGTACTTTCTTCTTATAGTAGAAGCACTCTCCTTGAAACTTTTTCTTACCACCCTTCTTCTTTTGTCACTGTTGGTAGAGGAACCACCTTCGCCTTTTGCATTGGTGGAGAATGCAACATCTCCACTACTGCTACCTTCTCAAGCTTTAAGCCTCAACTCCTCCATTAGTAGTGCACACAATCCTCAAATGTCAAAGCTTGGTGTCTCACCTAAGTGTTTAGGGAAATTATCAATCCATCAAACTTTGGTGGATAAATCTGAAGATACCTCCAAGCTAGCTCCTCACTAGTCTTTTGTATCCCAGTCCCAGCCATCTAGTCACATAGATTCTTGATTTCAGTGATGAATCCTTCATCTGTCTCTCCTTCAACAAACTTCTTTGTTATTAGTTTATTCTCCAAGTTCTAAATCCTTTTTTGCTTTCACATTTTGTACTAACTCCTCAGTACGTTCCAAGCCTTTGATGCCTTGGTTGTATGCTGAATCAAGGTTAAAACACTGCCAAAACACTTGTAACTAAGGCACACAATGCATTTGTGTTCCTTCGTTTCCAAGCTCTGTAGAAGATTTTCATTTGGAGGAATCATGACACTCAAATTTGATGGGTCGAGAGTGGTTTGTGGTTTTGGATCAGAGTCCCCAACACCATCTCTAGAAGCTCATAAGAATCAAGGATATTTGTGATTTTAAACTTCCACAAAGTATAGTTTGTACCATCTAACTTGCCTTCACTGAAGGTTGGTGGATGAATCCTCAGTGTTTGAATTTCTAGTACAACATCACCATCGCTTGATGCACTAGCATAGCTACTTGATGCAACAAATGACATTTTTCCTCTTCATTATTAAAGCCCTTGCCTCTCTTGTACTCTTCACTCCTCAGAGTTCCCTAGGCTCTAATACCATGTAGAAATTACATAGCACAACGGATTGAATCTAAGCAAGGAGTAGAAAACACATAGCAAATATGAGAAGAATAGAGACTGCTTTAATTTCAAATGAATTGATACAAAGATGGCTTTGTCCACCCATGCGCTTCCACTGTGAAGCTTAGATGGCAATCCAGACAGATGATATGTGAAGATCTTAAAGGTAGTTGGAAGAACTCTGACTGGGTGAAAGATATATTGACGATGGTGTTAGAGGTGTCTTCCTTTTATAGCCTAGGAAGGTAGTCAGGTTGGCATGTCCAACCATATTATGAATCTTCCCTAGTTGGCTAAGTAATATTTCCTAGAATATTTCCTTTACCATCAGGCCAGGGGCACTGCCCTCAGACCCCTTTCAGAGGGGCCGCTGGCCCCCTTGCGACCCCCTAGCTAGGGGATGCTTCCATAGTCCTTGGACCCCAAAATCGGGGTCCTTGATAACTCCCACACCCTGCAACTTGATGCATTGTGCCTCAAGTTGCTACCAACATGACTAGCCTATCTAACCCAAAGGCTAGATTTACAAAAGTCAACCTTTTGCCATCTGATCACATAGACCTCATCTAACATACAAGTCATGACCCACCTAATGTTCGTGCTCACACATGGCTTCTCCTCATAATGGGGGCCTTACAACTTAGGGTGGGGCATTGAGCATATCTAACACCCTTTGCGATTCCTCTTGAGCTTTTTTACAACCTTATTCTCTTTTGATATAGCCTTCATGTAAATCAAACTCCCTACTATCCTCCTGAACATAGTAGGGTCTTCTATCTCATTCCCAACATCAGCACTCAACTTCACATTTTGCTCCAATGGTACTGAAAGAGGCTTACATGCTGTCATACCATACTTGGATAACATATCCAAGCCATACTGCCTTTGGGATAGCCATATACCATCATCACATCTGATCACCTCAATACCAAGAAAGTATCTCAGCTCACCCAAATCTTTCATCTCAAACTTCCTCCTATTTAGTTGCTAATTTAATAATAATATTTTTGCTCCTTCTCGTGTCATTAGAGGTGGCTAATCTTGGTAGCTTTGATAGTGCTTTTTGCTTTGTTGCTATTTGGTTCTAATTTTAGCTTATTGTGGATCCCAAAATCTTTTCCTTCTCTCCTTCGATGGTTATTCTAGTGCTTAGGACGACTGATAGTTTTCTATTGCTTAGATTGCTAGTAGATTTCCCTTGTCATCTTACTAATCATAATGTGGATTTCTTCCTTAGTGTATGGTCTTTCAAGTAGCAACATGTACTCAAACTTGATTTTACTATCCAAATGCCATGATCCTTGATCCTCTTTTCTAACTCCTATATTTAGAGTTGGGAAGGAACCTACAATACTTGATAGGTGATAGGTAGCTATCAAAGAATTTAGCTATTCCTTCAACATATGTAACTTGATTGTCTTGTTGGTCTTCTATAACTACCATGTACTCTCTTTTATGATTTTTTCTGAGAGTCTTCAAAATAGAACTAAGATAGACACTCACCTTTTAGCTTATAGTTGTATCCTCTTAGATCTAATTTGCCTAAGTTCCTAAAGGCAAATGAAACCCTCAATGTGTTGAAGCATCAAAATAAAATTTGGATTAATAGGAGTGAGAGTATTACTAAAAAAGCACAATCTTGTGCCTTTTATGCCAAAGCTAAAGCTTTCCACCTCATCACATTCTTATCTCTCCTATATCTATTAGATTAGAGGAACTATTTCTTCAATGCAGACTACCAATTATTCTCTCAACATTTAGTTGGTGAAGAGGTTTCTATGTAGATGATTGGATTTCCCTATAACAAGAATTTTCTTCTAAAAAGGAGAAATTAATCATGAAGGGAGGAGGGCCATTTCTAGTGGGCACCTCACAAAGGAAGTTGTCACAAAAGAGCATCAGGTTGTGATATAAGTTTTGTACCTCAAAGAGTGTATCTAAGGTGAAGTTAGGCACTAGCCATCAACCCTCTTCTCTGACATAAATGTAAGTTGCACTCCATTAGCTTCCATTTTCTTATTATGCTATGTAATGGACACCTCCTTATTTTTGTGTAATATGGCTCATGATCTAGAGGATTGAACCTGATGGTGAAGGACAAGCATCCCAACTCGCCCTCTTTTCAACAGTCATATTATCAATTCTAGGAGACCATCATGTTCCTAATCATTCTAGTTGGCCACAATGATAGCATGATTATTCTCATAGTGTTGCACAACCATTGCCACTATTGTGCTCAATCCCAAAATAGTTAGTAGCATAAATTGATATTACCTTGGAAGGTTCACCATTCTTGGTAACCTTGACTAAATTGATAGAACCGTGAATGTCTTTAATCTATTTTGGCCAATATTCTAGTACCACCAATGTGTTCTCTATTCTAAACTTTTTCATACCCTACAAAAGAGACACGCCCCACTCTTAATGTCGACTTTCCATTGCTTTCTCCATCTTTTGATCTTGCCATCTCTTTGAGCATGCCTTCATTTAAGTGCCCTAAAGTATTACATATGTAGCATACATTTGGGAAAGATGCAAATCAAGATTATGTGAAGGTTCCTCTCTAATATTCAAGCCTTCTTTTCAACACACATGGCTCCTTAGCTATTTGATGGGAAGCATTCTCTATGAGGAGATCCACCTTTCTATTGAGCTCACTTGGAAGATGTGGGAAAGTAATCTAGACTACACATTCATAAATAAGTATGTCATTTTGGGAAAGCTTCATGGACAAAGGCAAAGAATACAACATATTACCCATATCCAATGATGCTGCGTACCTGAAAGTCCCTATCTATAGATGAGCCCAACATTGCAAAAAAAAAAAAAAACCTTATCAATGAAACACAACTATGCAGGGTAGGTTTTAGCTTTGGAAGGTTGCCATGAACCACTAATAAAATGTGTCTTCCCCTAGAACCTTACCCATGAAGTTGAAATAGGCACCAACAATAGCAAAATACAAAGCATAATACTTCTTGTGGAAAGAAGTACCAACAATAGAAGAATCCAAAGCATAGTTCTAGCTGAGTCAATGTAAGAGAAGTTTCTCCTTCCCTAGTGCATTATGAAGCTGTAAGTTGATTTAGATTTCCTTTTTCATATCATCGAGATTAAGTTGATAATAATGCACTAGTGCAAGAAAATCAACCTCCATTCTATTTGCATCTCCTCTCTGAAGCTTTTATTGATTCTCTCTCTCTCACCCCTTCTCAAGAGGCTAGAGCTTGGGCTCTCCATTTACATCATGCTTGAAGAGGATGACAATTGCATGAAGTATGCAAGATTGCAAGGACAAAAAGTAGTTAATGCAATAAATGGAAATAACTCCTCTTTAATGAGCATATCCTATATTAGTTCATTCTTTGGCCATCCTTCATAGTATCATTCATATGGAAGACACATCTTAAATAAGATTATGGTGATGCTTCTTAAACATGAATATGGATTACTTGTTATATTTAGATTGCCATAGAATTGGTTGTCATGTTGGCATATGATTCACTTTAAACAAAGACTCCTTTGGCTCTTTGAGATGATTATGTAGAAGTTGGAATGCTAGAAGGATAAGGCATCTTTTTTGGGAAGCTTATTGTCATAAATATTTGTTGCAATATCTACTAGTTATTGAGGCTACCATATTCCCTTTTAGAAGACCTCTTTGGATACGGTTGAAAATTTTTTAATGACCTCTTGCAACCTTTAATGTATAGTGGTCATGCTTGAAAACATAGTGCTCTTCATGCCCTAAGTCACATGATCCTAGGCTGGTGCTTCACACTAGTATTGCAAAACTTGATGTCTTAATCCACACTTTTTGTGGCTAGAGTGGCCAATTAAGGCATTTCCATATATATATATTCCACATACAGGCCACAAACAAAGAAATGTCCACTGCATAAAAAGATGAGAACACACATGACATGCTTAACACGCCTTTTTTTATTTCTCATCATAGTTCACAACATTTGAATCTACTTTTTATGGTGCACATAGGTGTTCAGAGTGTAAGCATGTGAATCCTCCTTATGCTAGAGGGGATAAGGGTAGTTGAGAGTGAATGGTCTTGAGGGGAAGGGAAAACCCTAACCCTAGCCATCTGGGGCTATATAAATAGCCATGGGTCTACATCAACTGATGTGTGAGAGTGACCCAAGTTGTACTTTCATAAGCAACTTAATAAGTAAGACTTGTTCTTGTACTTTTGAGCTCTTCTCTCCCTCTTGTGCACATCTCAATGCTGCTTCACTCTGATTTTGCACATGATATTAGGGCCATCTCTGATCTCCTTAGCTTCCTTTAGCACACGAGCCTTCATCTTTTTCAACTTATCCCTTGACCTCCATAGCCATAGCTTGACCCCTTGACCTTGGTGGACTTGGTGCAAGCAAAGGAGGCAATATTTTGGCACACTATCTTTTGGAACAATGTTCCCCATCCCTGGGTGCAGCTGCTCATCATCTCAAACACCAACATTGGTCATGTAGGACCGTGGTTGTAGAGATTCCAGGACAAGCACAGTTTTGAAGGTGATGATTTTTGAGCTATTGTGCATGCTAATAAGGATGCAATGTGGGCGGCTACCATGGGGCATCATTAGCCCCCCTAATGGGCTCTCAGAAATTTTGCATATGCTGCCCATAGTAAGGCGAACCCTAATTGTGTACCAAGGTTGTGGCAGCCATAGCCACAAGCTTGAAAGCTTGACTTTCTTGCTTTTTTCTCTTTACTGTTATCATTAATAGTGATTTTAATCACCAATGCACTTCATTCAGAGCCCATTCCATATCTAGAGACCCTCGGCTAAGCTTCATTGACAAGGTCGAGTGCATTAAGGCGACTGGCTATTCTGGTTATGGTCAAAGCATTACACTAAGCTTGCAACTAGTGTTTGTTAACACTAATACTAAAGTGTTTTGTCATATTTTTAATTGCTGATATTCTTTGTTCAGATTCTCTAAATCAAAAGGCTTAAATTAGTAAACCACTTCCTATTAAACTTCTTTCACTTTTTGTAATATATTTGTGTGTCCACTTATAAGCACACAAATACTTGCCCACCTTATCTAAAACATATTGTATTAAACATGCCTGCATTGAGCTATTCTTGGCCTATTGTAAAGGATTAGACATTGCTACTTGCACTTAGCAAAGAGTAAGACCTTCCTATGGCCTCAACCTATGCTGACATTCATCCACAAATTTGGAAATTCAATGGAAATGACTTCCATCCATGGCAAGTGCTTATCAAATACAAGATGATGGAAAGGGGTTATTGGCCTCTCATAATGGGGACCATACCTGTTAATCCTTCCAACCCAAATGATGTGGAAGACGATCAATGAGCTTAGGCTATTATCATGATATACATCATGTAGATCAACACTCTATTGCCAAGGCCAAATGGGATGAGTTGGAAAAACTCTATGGTGCTCGTGGAAAAAATTCACAAAATTTTCTTAAAATGGGAAATTTCAGCCTAGAATATAATGAAGGGGAGGATTTAGGAAAATTTACCTCTCATATGAAGGGGCTTATAGCAGTCCAACTGGCTTCCATACAAGCACCAATAGAGCAAAGCCTAATGCTATTGCTATCCTTTTGAAGACTGTCAAAAAAGTTTTTCCTACTCTTGTAACAACATTAACAAACATTCCAAATCCCAGCTTGGAAGGTACCATCCAGTCATGCCTGGATGAAGAGAAGAGGAACCATAAGGTGGGCACTTCAGCATCTACTTCTCGTGAGCAAGCGTTGGTTTATATAGTTTCCACAAAGTGTTCTTTCTGTTATAAAAAAGGGCACATTGTAAGTAATTGCTGGAAGAAGTCTAGAAAAAATGAAATGCAATAAATGCAAAAAGACTGGGCTTATTACCAATAAGTGTCCAAGTGTTCCAAAACCACCTAAAGAATTGGAGGCTAACTTTGCCTCCCAATCAACTGAAGATCGACTCTTTTGAGTCTTGTAAAACCTCTACCTATAACCATCTTTGTAGCCTAGTTTATAAAGGCATCTCATTATGGATTAAGGGGGGCATCTTGTCACGCTTTGTACTCCAATGCCACCTTGCATTGAGGGGGGGTGTTGAGAGTGTAAGCATGTGAATCCTCCTTATGATAGAGGGGATAAGGGTAGCTGAGTGTGAATGGTCCTGAGGGGAAGGGGAAACCCTAACCCTAGCCATCTGGGGCTATATAAACATCCATGGGTCCAGATCAACTAATGAGTGAGAGTGTCCCAAGCTGTATTTTCATAAGAAACTTAATAAGCAAGACTTGTGCTTGCACTTTTGAGCTCTTCTCTTCCTCTTGTGCACATTCCAATTCCGCTTCACTCTAATTTTGCACAATAGGCATCATGCTTAACAAGCCCATTTCACCTCTCATCATAGTGCACATGGACCATATTAACTATCTTCTCTTTAAATGCAAAATAGATTGACTACATTACATGGTATACACCTTTCTCATGTAAGTTTTTAATTTGCAAGAATAAAACCAATCTTTTTTTGGAAATGTTCATAGTACACATGGAACATAATAACTATTTCCTTTCAACATGTAAAAATAGATTGACTACATAGACATACATATTTCTCATGTTAATGTTGAATTTGCAACAATATAGACCAATATTTTTTTGGCATGTTTCCATTTCTACTTTTCCGTTATATGCGACAAAAAATTTCATACCTCTCAAAATAAATTTGCTCATGTCATGCTTCTTTCTTAATAAATACATTGAGAAACTTATAGAACCGTAAAATCATCACATCACAATAAGCTTGTTGATTATTAAAAATAATGCAATGCAAACAATGGGTTTATCTATGTAAACCTATATGAGAGAGAGAGAGAGAGAGAGAGAGAGAGAGAGAGAGAGAGAGAGAGAGAGAGAGAGAGAGAGAGAGAGAGAGAGAGAGAGAGAGAGAGAGAGAGAGAGAGAGAGAGAGAGAGAGAGAGAGAGAGAGAGAGAGAGAGAGAGAGAGAGAGAGAGAGAGAGAGAGAGAGAGAGAGAGAGAGAGAGAGAGAGAGAGAGAGATATATATATATATATATATATATATATATATATATATATATATATATATATATATATTTGTTACATGTATTTGTGTATTCACATACACATACACATGTATAAACATGCCAATATATATGTTGATGAAATATATCTATGGGTATATTACTATGGTTCATTCTAAGGGTTATCAATCTAAGGCCATGCAAAAATTTCTATGCTCAGTCAAGGTCCCAACTTCCCCAAGAACATGTACCACAACACTAAAGGGTGCATATGTGAGGTTCAAAATGTAAAACTCAAAATAATCCAATAATAAAGAAGGAAAGCCTTTATATCAATGGCATAAGGGAGGATATAAGAGTGTGATTTTTTTAAACTGATTAGAAGTGGCCATTTTAAAAATAGGAAAGAAGCTTGGAAGATTGCCAGAAAATCTCTCGAAAAGTAGCAAGAAGAGTAGTAGCTGTGGCTCTTAAATCTCGTGACATCACATTTTTCCTAGATGTGGTAGCTCCAATGCCTTCAATTGTAATCACTATGCCACATGGTGGGCATGCATGCATGCAATCTGGTATTGGCAAGTGATAGAGAATGGAGGCTATGTCGTCTAAGAAAGCTACTATTGTGCTTGACTATTGTTAAGCCTCGAAGGCCGATTACCTCAACATGGTGGAAGTAGGGAAGGCCTTGAAGCAATGCCAAGATAGCCATAATGTTGAGTGCAAAGCCAAAGCTACATGAGGAAGCTCGTGAGTATCACTCAACAAAGTTCGTAAAGTGGTATGCTTCTTTTTTGGCAACTAGAGTTTACTTGTATTTCTTGGGTCGACTGCCTATGGAGGATAATTTCTATAGATGTTTTGACATGACTTATCAAGGTAAGACAATCCTTATTTTTATCTTACTTTTTGGCTGATGATTTTATTTAGCATTGCTTGGCTTTGGAGCCAAAACGCTATTCAGTTCTTACATCAACAATTGGATACAAAGGGACTTTGTTGTATGCATTATACCAATCCCAAGAAATTGGTTGATCGAGCCATTGGCAAGAATCACAATTCCTAACAAACTTGCAAACATCACCATGCATGGTAGGCCACCATAATCCTAATTGTTGGATTTTCTTGATAGTTTTTTCAACTATAAACTGACCTCGTGTAATTCCTTGATGAGATTATTTCAACACAACATCTTGCTCCATGGGGACATTCTATAGTACTCTCAATAGGGTTTGATGGTAAAGCTAGACTCAAAAGATTGGCTACTATGGAGAGCCAACCGTTTGCATTGGTCCATTGTAATGTGGTCCAGGACTTGTCTTGAGTCCAGGAAGACCAACATTTCCTCATACCAAGTCTAGAGAGGGTTAGTTGGATTAGGTTTTGGATTGTCAATTAGTACATGTAAAAGAGTTGAGTGTATGGGAAGTCATCGTTGATACCTAAAGGGGATTATCTAGAATATAATCAAGAGAGGAAATCTGCAATGACATGTTGAGCTCCCGGTTGATGCAACACTTTAAAATCAAACCCCTGGAGCAATAATATCCATCTAGCTAGGCATCCAATGACATTCTATTGCTTGACCAAGTAAACTAGAGTAGAATTATCCACATGAAAAAAAAAATAGATGACCAAGAAAATAATACCAAAATTTCTTAACGGAATAGATCATTCCAAGGCATTCTCATTAAGTGACATAGTATTTTTTCTCACCGCAGAGCAGAGAGTAGAGTTGTTTATTGGCATAAAAAATGGGTCAGAACCATCCATTGGAATCCAGGTACATGATTACTCTACTAATTGCAATATTCGGTGCATCCACAAATACATGGAATGGTTTGGTCCAATCTTGTGGGACCAAAATTAGGGCCTTTGAAAGTAATAGTTGAAGACATTAGAATGCCAAATCATCAGCTCATTCTAGGTGAAGTCCAATTTAGGAATGTGGGCCAAGTGATTTAGAGGAATGGCCACATGTGCTAGGAGGCATAGATGCCGTCCATGCCAGCGAACTTGCCCCAAAAACTGCAACATGGCAAATGGAGAATTTGAAACCGTGGCTTGCATAATGGTAGCCACCTTGTGGGGTCCACATTAAGGCCATGTCTTGAAATGACATGACCGACCAACAAAACACGACCTTTTACAGCAAAAATACTCTTCATGGGGTTAAGACTGAGACTTACTTCTCGACATTTGGTGAAGCATAGCCAAATATGTTGCAAGTGTAGGAGTATTATGCCAAAGACACTAAAGTCATCTAGGAACAATCCCAATTATGACTAACTTGGGCTTATTTCCACAACCAAGGCCATTCAAGCAGGAGGTAGTAATGCTCACGTGCATGCTCCATATTTAGCACTACCAAAGAAATCAAGAATGGAACACTTGCTACTTTCATTAAGATTAAGCGAGTAATTGCAAGAGGCCACACTCTTTGTGTATTTGCCATGTAGACCACAAAGGGGATGGGTTCCCAATTCATGAGCCTAAAATCTTGAGAAGTGGCCATTGTGATCATGTTGATGCATGAGCTACTATGGAGTGAAACATTGTCAAGTACTCAACCTTTGAAGCAAGGAGGAATTATCGGAATAGTGGGGACAATGGTCCTAGTGGGAACTCCTGGTGCACCCTTGGGGATTTCCTCCTTTAGTGTAGTTATAGTCATGGCCACCCCTTCAGGTTTTAGTAGTGCGTGGGTATTGTCTTTGATATAGGAATCGACCACAGATCCTTCATTGCCATCAGTTCCTTTGGTGCCCACTCAGCCACCTGGTGCTGGTGGCTTTTTGCCCATGAAATTCCTATAGGCTACTCTTCGGCCTCCTCAGTTACTTCCTCATTCTTCACGGTCCATGCCGAGAGATAGATAATCTTGTTTAGTGTAAGCAACTGCCAGTGGTGCTGATGTTGTAGATGGTATAAAGGTATTCCAGTTGGCAAGTTCCATTCCTCCTGTGCCTTGCCAAAGCTTTACGCATATCTTGGTTAAGTCATTACACATATAATGAGTGTAATATTTCACCAATAGGTCATATATTTGGGGACATCCCCCCCCCCAAGGAGATCACTATGTATAGGAATGTGTATCACGTGAGTTCAAAGAAGGGGAATATAAAAAAAGATGATCTTATAGATCTACATTCATAGAAGGAAATATTTTAAAAGTTGAAAACGTATTCACAGAAGGGGTTTTTATATTTCATATGTAAATTTTTTAAATGGAAGGATATAGTTAAATCATAAAATTGGACTAGATTTTTATGATAGAGAAGGCTATGATGGACCTCAACAAAGGTGGGATATGATGAGTCACAAGGTAAATAATATTCATTTGTGCATGATTTAACTTTACTTTGTTAACATATGGAAGTCCATTAGACTTGTTTGAGATGTATCGTTTAAAAACCCCTTACATTATGCCTAAGTTAAAGTGCTTTTCTCCCCTAATGAAGGCACACCCATTCTTGATGCTCTCTCCCTCCTCTTAAAATCGATCTTCTCTCTCTTAATATCCTCTCTCTCTCTCTCTCTCTCTCTCTCTCTCTCTGTTTATCTGTCTGTTTGTCTGTATGTCTGTCTCTCATGTTGAATATAAAAATGAGGACAAAGGCCAGCTTTGATCATGTTGGGATACTAAGTAGAACACATGGGCTAGAGGAAAATTTTGTATATTCACATTTTTTGTATAAATATATCTACTTTATAAAAGAAAATGACATGAATCTTGTATAGATAAAAGCATAAAAAATCATGCTTTTAGTTACAACTTCATGCAAATAATTTTGGAATTTAGTTGTGGGCGACTATCTATACTATATATAACTCTATCTACTTTACAAAGAAAATGAGATAAATTTAGTATAGATGAAAATATAAAAAATCATGCTTTTAGTTACACCTTCATGCAAATAATTTTGGAATTTAGTTGTGGGCCATAGAAAGGCAATGCACTTTTTCCTTTAATATAGCTCTTTTTTCAGCTATAAATTAAGCTCATATTCTTTGTCTTTTGTTATAAAAAACTTTCAGCCAGGTGGAAAACTTGTGAGTGTTTATGTTGTTATATCTAGAATCTGTGCGTGTGTTACATGTATGCTTGATATGCTTTGTAGGAATGGTGGAGACAATAATTTAAGATGAATTAGATGTAAAAGATGCAATCATTCTATACTATCTATCTTCACTGTCTTATATAATTTGCAAATGCCTTTTTTATATTCATTTAAGCAAACATACTTTTTGGTTTGGAACATGATGTCATATACACATATGCATGCTACACATTATAAAACTTTCTTTTTACATTGCTTATGTAAAATTTTGTTCTTAATTGTTTGTCGTATTTTTGCTCCATGACTTTCTTTCCATTGCCTATACATGATTACATTGTGAATAGTTTGTTGTTGTATTGCTAGATGTCTGTGTATTCTTTAATATACGACACTTTAGGACAAGTTTTAGGTTAATTATTTATTGTTTTAGTGCAATCTTGTGGTTAATTAGTTATTTTTTTAGTGCTCTATATGTATGATAATGAAGCATCTTAAAAACCCCTAATGTTTGATCATTTGCACCATATCATAATGAAGAAGTGCTATTGCCACTATAAAGAAAATTCATGTTACAAGTACAAATATTCTACTACCCACACTTCACATATTCCTAAATCCTTTCCAAGAAAGTCTACTTTTTTTAAAACCCTAATCCATTCTAAGAAATTTTGCATTTATTGATCATACATTCGAAAGATCCCATCGATATCTCCAATTTGTGCATCTAGCTCAGATGCAATTTTATCTTCTTGATAGGGCTACCTCAGCACACTCCTTCAACCCTAAACAAGTCCTTTTATAAGATAAATGCAAATTGAATGGTGAAGAGCTCAAATTCAAGCTTTGATTTTGTCTATTGCCCCCAAGAAATGCATCCATGATGATGTAAATATTTCACATCCATAACTTTAATTGTTTATATAAGCCCTAAGGTCACCCTAGATAAATAATTTGATAGATATTGAAGAAGCCTTTATGAATATATAATGAAAATGTGGAGAGTTTGATTGTATGAGCCATCTCCTTTCTCGCTTCTATATCTTAGGCATCAAACTTTGAGTATTTGAGTGTAAGAGCATACAAGGACATCGTGTAGATGTAACTGCCATGTTAGTATGTGTTGGAGAGAGGAGAATCCATAAGGTACCTACAACATGTGATTGTGTGCATGAATGTATGAAAGAGAGCAACAACATGTTTTGCATATTTGCACTTATAGTCTTTTCTATCCCTTTGCATCATTGATGTTTAATTAGGATGATATGTTTTGTAGCTTTTGCAAGATTGCCCAAGACATAGGGAAAGAATGAGAGAGGAAGTTTATATTGCATGGAAGATATTGAAATGGGTTGCTAAGGTAAAAACTCTAATACTCATGGTTTATATATTCTGGGAAGACTAGATGTATGAAGCTGAGTGTTTTTGCATCTACCAATGATGGGCCAAGGTAATATTTTAATAAATATGTGTAGATAGTCTATTGCCTTAAGGTCTTATAGTTTAGGCTTATAATTTTATTTAACCCTTGTTTAATAGTTTAGGCTTATAGTTTTACTTAACTCTTGCTTTATAGTTTGGGCTTATAAGTTTAGGATTATAATTGAAGAAAATCCCAAACCAAAAACCATACCTATATGGGATTCACACAATCCTCTCTGAATGTGCAATTTAAAATGTTAAAAGGCTCTCTTTGCATGCCAATGTACCCCATCACCCCATTCTCTCTAGACCCTAACGGTCTTTGCATGCAAGTGTGGCATTAGTGGGGTGCATTCATTACCCCATCACCCCATTCTCTATAGACCCTCATTCTCTCTAGGGATACGTGCACCCCTAATTTTAGGGAACGGACAAAAGAAAAAGGAAGATCTCTAATTTTAGAGAAGAGATAGAGAGAGAAAAAGGAGAAAGATCTCGATTCTCTAGCCTCTTGAAGCCACTCTTCTTCTTCTTCTTCTTCTTCTTCTTCTTCTTCTTCTTCCTCCTCCTCCTCCTCCTCCTCCTCCTCCTCCTCCTCCTCCTCCTCCTCCTCCTCCTCCTCCTCCTCCTCCTCCTCCTCCTCCTCCTCCTCCTCCTCCTCCTCCTCCTCCTCCTCCTCCTCCTCCTCCTCCTCCTTTCCTTTTTCTCTCTCTCTTGGTGATCGCATGGCCCTAGTAGCCATGAGCTCCACAATCCAGAGCAGGATCATGAGTATTCTCTAACCTTGTCTTGTTAGGTTCATTGGGGAGGGGATGTCATGGGAGGACGAGATGGGATTGGGGAATTCATAATCTCTCTCTCTCTCTCTCTCTCTCTCTCTCTCTCTGTGTTGCTGGTATGAGGGTATCCTAATTGCCTACCTTCTTGCATGGAGGACTTGCAGATTACATGGGTGGCACATATACAAATTTTTTGAGTCACATTGATTAATATAACTATCCTCCCCTCCTAAAATCCAAGCTCTACAAGTCCCATGGAGAGCTATAAGAAGAAAAGAGATGCTTGAAAGCCCATGGGTATACTCAAATCCTCCTCAAACCTAAGCTTTGCAAGTCACATGGAGAGCCATAAGAAGCAAAGAGATGCTCGAAAGCCCATGGGTCTACTACAACATCCAACATGTCTAAAGTGTGCATGGTGTATATGGGAGGCAAGTCTTGCAAGTGAAGATGAAGAGGAGGCATATTTTCAATAGTACACCATTTTCAAGTGAGGCCATCTTCATTGGTTCCATGACACCTGCTGTCACATCCACTACACCCACATTGCTTGGGTGCTCTACAGCACAATCTGTGTTGAGGACAAACCATTGGTTTGCAAGCTAATGTATGTAAATCTGGATTTGATCACTATGACAATGGAAAGTTTTCATTCTTGGATCTTCCCTATGCAGCTGCCAGATGGAAGAACACTTGCCTTTTTTGGATAAGTTAAGTGAACAAGTACAATGTTGTAATTGATTTGTCCTAGTGCCAATATGTTCTGATGTAGCAAGAATTGTCCTCAATTCAAAATCAATATGAGCACAATTTTCTTTTTGTAAAGATCTCATCTCCTAAATTGTAAGAGAAGAAATCCATTTAAAGATTGTGTATGCATTCTAGATCCAATCACTTTACATGTTCTTTATTGTCTTTTGGCCTTGCCTTCTTGTTTTGCGTTAAATTGGCCAAAGTTTTTGGATCTATAGCTACAATTGTCAATCTAATGGACTTTAGGGTAGTAAAATTCCTAAAGTGACGTGATAACTCCTTTAAGAAAGTAAGTTGACTTCGCATCTGTAAAGGAAATATGGGTTTCTAATTTTTGAAGCTGCTTGACAACCTTGACTTTGGATCCTTTTGATGGGTTGGGATAACTTGTGTATTCCTATCCAATACATACAGCTTTCGATCTACGTTTTACTTTTCAAGTGTATAGGTGGCCTTCTTGTCCTTTGGAGTAGTATGTCAATCAATTTGAAGGAAGAGAAAAAGGAATTTGATAAGAATGTAGCTAGGTGCCCTTTCAAGTTTAACTAAGGGAGGGACTACCACAAGATCCTTCCTTGGCCATAGAGACCATGTTGGACCTCACAAGCGGGCAAGAAACTTTAGTGAGCCAAACTCAATGAATAATCAATCAAGCTATTTGAAGTGCATTTCAAGAAGCCCTTCATTTATGGGATAGGTGCAATTGTTTTCTAAGTGATTGATATGAGAAGTAGGTGGGAGCATGGAACTTGTAACTCTGAGCTAAGTCATGAACCCTTTCACATTGCCATTGTATACACAGCTCTTATGGGAGCAATGCACCTATCTATTGCATTATGAATTCAAAGTGTCAGTTCTGGAAGGTGTTCTTCAAGAGATAGGTATGAAGTGTGTGGCATAGTCGAGGACTCTTGGACTCTTCCTAGCAAAGCTAATGTTAATGCTCAAAATATTCTAATTCTCATTTTCATTTAGCTTACAATGAAAGCATTTTCTTGCAGGTCATGAACTACATTTACATGGTCTTATTCCACTAAATACATCCAAATTGCAGTTATAGCTATTTGTAAGATTGTGATTAGATCAAATGAACATATAAGGAATTGTAGATATGATGTTTAGAAGTGTTTGCACACGCACGCGCGCGTGCGTGCGCGCACGCACGCACGCACGCACGCACGCACGCACGCACGCACGCACACACACACACACACACACACACACACACACACACACACACACACACACAGAGTGTGTGTGTGTGATGTTTGGTACATTTGTTTTATTTTATGTTCATGTGCAGGTAAATTCCTAAGTGTTGGGGATAAAGGCGCCTCCACTTAGCCGCCCGTATATTACTACACTGACAGTACCCGCCACTACACACTGCAGGTGGCGGGCACCCCCGTCACAGTCACTTATTCTTTATTCTTTTAGTGACAGTTTGAATAAAGGAAGGCCCGGCCACACATTGTGGTTGTTGGAGTTCCCATTTCTTGTCTCTCTCTTTCTGGCTCTTGCTCTCTTGCCATAGCTCTCGCGTGCAAGCTTCGATCCTTCTCACCTTTCAATTGGTATCAGAGCTTGGCTTCTTGACTCTTGAGCTTGGCTCGTGGCATTCTCAGCTTCCCATCGACTCCCTACTCGCATTGGGTCTACATCCCTGCAGCCATACCCGACTCCCTTGAGCTCCCGTCACTCCCTGGCTTCCCGAGCTTCCTCCCAGCCTATTGAGGCACCAGCAGGGCATTCACACAAAGGTACTGCTTCATTCTTTACTGGGTTTTATTCAGTCCACAGGGTTCAGGCAACAGGGTAGCCATATCCAAGGTTCATGGAGCTCATATCTTGCTCCCCCTTCATGGTGGCTTGTTGAGGCCTCTTTCTAGGCTTCATTGGTGCCTACCCTACACCCCACACTTGCCATTTAGGCCATGTGGCATTGCAGTAACCCTAGATCAGGTTGTGCCAATTTTTTAGCCTGTTTCCAGTAGCCATAGTTTGGTCTTCCTCATCTCCAGCTTCCCAGGCATTGGGCACTTGCAAAGGCGCCATTTCGGGCTTTGATGCTTGGCATTGAAGGTTTGAGCGCACTGACATTGATTCCAGACTGATTTGGCACTATTTTGGGACTATCATAACAGTCCACAGGAAGTTTATAACCGTGCTACAGTGACATTTGATGTTTATGCTTGCTCAACATTGCTATTTGATGCCCGATTGGTCCCAGTTGGTGCCTATTGATTCGGGGATGCATGCCTATTGATTTGCCACCATTTTGGAGCTGATTTTGATGCTGAAATATTCAGTTTTGCACAGTGAATCATTGCTGTAATACAATGGGCTGAAGCTATTTAACTCATGCTTGGTTATGCCTATGCTATTCGGGCTATGTTTCGGGCATACATAGTGATGTATTGACATTTGGGGACCGACTTGGCTTACACTCCAGATCATTGATTGAGCTTGAGCTTGGCTTTGGAAAGCATTTGGATGCTCCCTCTTTGATGCACTTATGGCATGCTTTGGTCTATGCTTGACCGCCTTGACTGCCATTACGGGTTATGTCACCTATGCATGCTAGTTACATTGTTTGGAGCCGCTTGCTACTGGAGCTTTGTCTTGGCTTAACTTTGGACTCCCGGAGCTTACTTGCACTATTTATTGGCTTGCCAGAGTTTATTTTGTGATGTACTTGATGTCTATGGATGCTATATATGGATGCTCTACCGCCTACATGTTCGGGATGTATCATTGATGCTTGATCTTGGAAACTTGTCACTGGTGCTTGTACATGCTTTGTTTGAGCTTTGTTGCTTCATATTTATGGCTTTTGTGCCAGTGGGAGTGTCTTTGGATGATTGACAGACATTGAGCAGGCGGTCTATGCTATTTGAGCTTTTGAGACTATTTGGGATTTCTTACCCTTTGGGATGATGCATGGTTCATATGTCTTGGTTCCTTCCGATGCTTATGAGTTGACTCTTTGACTTGGGTCCCTTTCCTTGTGAGCTGACACCTACTTGTGACAAGTCTGGGTAGTGGTAGGCACACTTTGCTTTGTTGACTGGGGGGTGTGCCTACCCACTGGCAGATATTTCATGACATGTTTGGGTGTTGGATTCATGCTTATCGACTGTCATATGCCTATGTTATGCCCGCATGATGTTGGTTATGGTCTTGCCAGTATATGATTGACTTGGGATCCGCTTCTAGCATAGTTAGCTCTCATTTACTGAAATCTGTCATTTATTACAACAAGCTGAAATCTACAGATTTTGAGCACTTCTCTGAGGGTAATGCTTACTATTTGATGTTATCTTGGTCATATTTGGTGGACAGGTGCTTCTCTTGGTGATATCCACTCTTTCAGCCAATTTTAGTAGTGGTTATAGTGCATTTTTTGCTAATTACAGCAACATGCAATTTTACTATTTTGCATTGCTTTGGGCTAGTATGGCTGGTCATTTGAAAGATACAACTCTCTTTAACATTGCCAAGTTGGATGGTACCAACTATGGGTATTGGAAGTCCCAAATATGGCAGGTTTTGGTACAGAAATTGCAGATCAAACCCTTGCATTTCAAGGGTGTCAAACTTGAGGATATGGATGATGATGTTTGGATGGAAGTTGATGAGCTATGCTGAATATGAGAGTCAGAGTGCATGGGACTTATGGGAGAAAATTCAAGAGCTTTATGCAGAGCAGAGTCCTGCATCATAGATGTATTGGCTGAAGCAGTTAATGGACCTTCGTATGAAGGTGGGGTCATCCCTATCATCTCATTTCAGTCAATTTCATGCTATCATGAAGAATCTGTTGTCACAGGGTATTGAGTTCAACGATAACTTGTACCCATCATTTCTGCTTGGCACCCTTCCTGAATCATGGGATGTATTTTGTACTGCTATATGCACGAACAAGCTTGATGAGCTGAAAATCAAAGATGTTGAGAGTGCTTTATTGACTGAGGAAATCAACAGGAGAAATAATGATGCTTCTCGCTCTTCATATGCATTGACCGTTAGAGGTGGCATAAATGATAGGCATGATAATGATCATAAGGGCAAGGACTCTTAAAAGTCCAAGTCCAAGTCACGTGGTCGCAGTAAGTCCCGTGGACGAAAGTTTGATCTTACCTATCATTATTGTGGGAAAGCATGACATATTAGGCCATAGTGCCATAAAATGTGCAATGATAAGAGTAAGGAAAAGGGAAAAGATAAAGTATAGGAAAAGTCTTCTGAGCACAGCATAGTACTTGCAAAGTCTAGTGTGAAGATAGAAGAGGTTAATGTCACGCAGGCCACTGATTCAGATGATGATTACATACTTGCAGCTTCTTCATGCGATGCCTTACAGACTTTTGAGATACACTCTATGTATACTAGTGCTAGCTCTTGGATTCGGGTGCATCATTTCATGTGACACCCTGTAGAGATTGGTTTCATACCTATCGTACTATGTTTGGTTCTGTGTGCCTTGGTGATGACAGGTCTCTTGACATTGTGGGCATTGGAGATGTTAGGCTGTAGCTTTCTTTTGGCAGCTCTTTTGTTTTTCATGATGTACGCCATGTACCTGCGTTGACTTGCAGCCTTATGTCAGCTGGACAGCTTGATGATGCAGGGTATTTTGTGTCTTTTGGAGACTCTACATGGAAGATTACTCATGGCAGGCTTGTACTTGCAAGAGGTGCCAAGTCTGGCAACTTCTATCCCTTGTATTTGGAGCTACATTGGATCATGTTTTGTCTGTGGGTTCTATTCCCCATGTATCCTTTTGGCATGCTTGTTTGGGGCATATGTCTCTTAAAGAAATGAAAATGCTCCGTGCTTTGCAATATCTTCTGCCTTTGACTCTTCGCATTTTGATTCTTGTGATCATTGTTTGTGTGGCACGCAGATTAGAAATACGCATAAAAAGTCTGGTAAGCAACGCATGGGTGAGCCCTTGGCTCTTGTGCACTCAGATCTATGTGGGCCCATGCCTTGTCAATCACTTGGTGGGGCAAAGTACTTTGTTACTTTCATAGATGATTACTCGCGTAAGGTTTGGGCTTATCCCATAAAGAGAAAATCTGATGTCTTAGACACATTTCAGCACTGGCTTGCATTGGCAAAGAACCAGTCTGGGAAAAGGCTCAAATGCCTAAGGTCAAATAATGGGGGTGAGTATGTATCACATGCTTTTGAGCAGTTTTGTGATGAGCGGGGTATTAAGCGTCAGTTGACCGCCCCTTACATCCCACCCCAGAATGGTATGGCTGAACGCATGAATAGGACCATTCAGGAAAGGGTCCGTAGCATGCTTAGCCATGCTGGCTTACCGCAACACTTTTGGGCTGAGGTAGTTACTACTACAATGCATCTCATTAATAGGTCGCCTAGCAGTGGCATAGACTTTCAGGTTGCAGAGGAGGTATGGGCAGGCAAGCCTCCCTCTTATGATCATTTGCATGTCTTTGGATGTGAGGCATTCTGCCATATACCCAAGGACAAACGCAATAAGTTGGATCCTAAAAGTGTCAAATGCATTTTCATTGGCTATGGAGATGCAGGAGAGATGGGTTACCATCTATGGGATCTGCAGGCACGAAAAGTGATCCACAGCCATGATGTCATCTTTCATGAGGATAAAATGCATATGCAGCCTAACAAAGTGGTTGAGGTATGCAAAGTTATCTTTCAGGAGAAGCCACCTGCTCCCGTTCAGCCCACTCCACTGCTAGCTAGACAGCGTGCCGCATCACTTGATGCTCATTGCCCAGATGTTACACATGCTGATGTTAGACAGGATGTCAGTAGTAAGTAGAGCCTGGGTTGAGGCATTCTACTAGAGATAGACGACCTCCTAACTATTTTGCATCCTCTATGGATTATGTACTAGTTACAGATGCAGGAGAGCCTCTTACTTATGATGAGGCTATGCTCAGGGGTGATTATCTCTCTTAGGAGAGGGCTATGCAATCTGAGCTTGACTCATTGCATAAGAATAGGACTTGGAATTTGGTTTCCTTACCTCAGGGTAAGAAGGCTTTGTCATGCAAGTGGGTGTACAAGCTGAAAAGTACCCCTGGACACCCCAAGCCGGCATACAAGGCTCGATTGGTTGCTAAGGGTTTTAAGTAGGAGCATGGTGTTGACTTTGATGAAGTCTTTTCTCCTATGGTTAAGATGACTACCCTATGCTTAGTCTTGGCCTTGGTTGCATAGCTTGACCTGGACTTGTACCAGATGGATGTCAAGATGCATTTTCTACATGGGGACTTGCATGATGAGATCTACATGGAGCAGCCTAAGGGCTTTGCAGACCCTGGCAGCGAACACCTAATGTGCAAGCTAAAGAAGAGTCTATATGGCTTGAAGCAGGCACCTAGGGAATGGTACCATAAGTTTGATGCGTTCACGCAGTCATAGGGCTACAGCCACAGCACTATGAATCCGTGCTTGTACAGAAGAAAGGCCATGACAATTCTTTATTGATTTTGGTACTCTATGTGGCTGACATGCTTTTAGCAGGGACAGCTCATGAGGAGCTAGATGCTTTTAAGGCTCAACTCAAAAAGAGCTTTGAGATGAAAGATCTGGGACATGCCTCTCATATACTTGGTATGCCAATTACACGCGATTGATCTCAGGGACTACTCTATCTGTCATCACAGAGGGAGTACATTCATAAAGTCCTTGAGCTCTTCTGCATGTAGGATGTTAAGCGTATTGGCTGTCCATTACCTTCTCATGTGAAGGTTTCATAGGATAATTGTCTGCAGATAGATGAGCAGAGGGCTGAGATGACCAAGATTCCCTATGCATCAGTCGTGGGCAGTCTTATGTATGCCATGATAGCTACCCGTCTAGATATAGCTTTTGCAGTTGGGGTTGTGGCACGTTATATGGCTACACCTGGCAAGAAACATTGGGATGTCGTGAAGGGTATCATGAGGTACCTGAAGGGCACTATAGATATGTGTCTTTGTTATAGCAGCCAAGATACAAGAGTCATGGGGTACACTGACTCTAATTATGCAGGACATGCAGATAGTAGGAAGTTCACTTCTGGCTATGTGTTTACCTATGCTGGAGGGCTATCTCTTGGATGTCTAGGGTGCAAAAGTATACGGCCCTTTCTACTACAGAGGCCGAGTATATTGCAGCCACAGAGGCTTGCAAAGAGGCTATCTGGTTAGGCTGTTTGATTGCAGACCTTGGTCTGACAGATGCTATGCCTGCACTGCATTTGGATTCTATGAGTGCCATTCAGTTGGCCAAGAATCCAATCTTCCATCTGAAGACGAAACATATTGAGGTGAGGTATCACTTTATTCGTGAGGTCATTGAGGACATGCCTGTTGACCTTGTCAAGATTTCGACTGAGCAAAATCATGCAAACTTGCTCATGAAGAGCCTCACTAATGAGCGCTTTGCCTTCCTCAGGAGATTGATGGGCATTGGATGAGAGGACATCTTTTTCCTCATCCTATTGTACATGTGTACATGTTGTACTTTCTTTTCTTTTTTCTCTCTCTCACTAGGGCAGATTCGCCTTTAAGTGGGAGGTTGTAGGGGGTAAAGGTGCCTCCACCTAGCTGCCTGTGTATTACTACACTGACAGTATCTGCCATTGCACACTACAGGTGGCGAGTGCCCATCACAATCACTTATTCTTTATTCTTTTAGTGACAGTTTGAATAATGGAAGGCTCAGCCACACATTATGGTTGTTGGAGTCCCCATTTCTTGTCTCTCTCTTTCTTGCTCTTGCTCTCCCGCCATAGCTCTCGCATGCAAGCTTCGCACCTTTCACTAAGTAGGCATGCTAAATTAGTGTGTGCATTTTTCAAATCCCATTGATTTTATCTTACTCTCACTCGGTGGAAGTATGTTGCTCTAAAATGTATCCAGACATATGCTTATGGCTAGCACACTTTCAAAAGTTACAAGTATTGAGAAAGCATGTTTTCAAAAGCTAGAAGTATTAAGAAAACATGTTTTTAGATGTTACAAGCTCATGGCCAGCATGTTTTGAGAAGTATATGTACTGAGAAAACATTATTTTAAAGGTTCTATGGTACATATATAGCACATGATAGCATAATACTTTAGAACCACCATCATATCTTTGGAGAGGGCTGCAATAATGAAGACATTATTTATTGTGATTTTCCATGAACATTGCTTAGTTTGGAGCTTACTACTAACTAGCAAGCTTTAAAAAAAAGCAGTTATCAATCTTTCTTTGAAATCCTTCTTGAAGTGCACCTATTTCAAGTAGATATTGGGGGCATTCTTAGCTAGATCCACCTCCTCAAGCTGTAGTTCCAACATAGCCAAGGGGAAATCAATATGCCCATGACTAAGCTCCTCCATATGTAGGGTAAGAATTTCATGTTGGTTATGTTGTAGCTCAATTGATTTTGAAGTTGGGAATTGGAGCTTCTAGAAGTTGAATTAGGAGGTTGTTGTTTTGGAATCGTACATAGTTCTAGCATTCACACATAAGAGTATTGCATCATCTCTGTTCATGTGGTGAGACTCATCATTGTACAAAGTTTATTGTAAGTGAAAGGGCTCCAAACTGTGAGAGAAAAAGAGAGTTGTTAGATAGCACCATGTGGGAAAGCAAACATAGATTTATCAGTGGAAGATATCTAGATTGATCGACTATTAGCTCACCTTTCAAGATCGAGCTCTCACCTCGAGGGTGAGTTTCTCCAATAGTTGAGATAGCATCCTCTCTTATTCATGTGGATTATGTGAACTTGAATATCATTCTCAGTGTTGGTTTTCTCTATCAGCCTGCAACACATTGCCACACAATTGCTTATGATCTCAATGACTAGGATAAATCAGTTGGATGCTTTTAAATGTGTACAAGTATAGTTACATGTGTAGGAGAGAGACAAAGTATTGCAAAAGGGATAGAATTGGATGGAGAAATCTCTTACACCATACTAGGTGCTTCGTGCTGGGATTTTGTGGGTAGGCATGTGTGCATGCGGGCAAGGCCACGTGGGTGACACATGTTGCTACCAAAAGGTTGTGTGGGGGACCTTGGCACATGCGAAGCCCCTCACAAAACCTTTGGTAATAAGATACATGTAAATGTGTGGGCATGTGGGGTCATGCTCACACTCTCTCTCTGGTGAATTTTAAATAAATGTATAGAGATATCTAATCAGGCCTTTAGGCTAGCCAAGCCCCAAAAAGTTGTGCATCAAATGCATGATGCCAAAACTCTCTCTCTCACTCTCCCTCACACTCACTCTCTCTCCCCCTCCCTCCCATCGGCATGCACTATGCATGTGACTTGCCTCTCTCTCTCTCTCTCTCTCTCTCTCTCTCTCTCTCTCTCTCTCTCTCTCTCCCCCCTACCCCCATCGGCTCGCACAATGCACTTGACTTGCCTCACCAGTGCCACAAAGCTTCACTCGCTCATCTCCCCTCTATGATAGTTGCTCTTGGACTAACAACTTGCCACTGGTGAAGCTTCACCCACTCATCTCTCTCTTCACAAAAAAACTGTGATCCCATACATATGCATAAATAGTGAGAGTATCGTAGCCTAAAGTAAAGTAGGGTATACATAATTTCTCTTCTAGGAGTCCTAGATCCAATATAACTTTTTACAAATGGGTTGAAACCAAACTTTGATACATGCAAACAATTGAATCTTTTATTCAAGTGAAAGGGGTTTTCTGGTGGTAATATGTATCATTCTCTTACCATATTGCCTCACACATGAAGAAGAATAAGCATTGATTGTACTTACCTGAGATAGATAGAGGAGAGATACATTTCTACACATAAAAGAGATGTACATGTAGTGCAATAATGCGTGCACATGAGAGAGAGAGAGAGAGAGAGAGAGAGAGAGAGAGAGAGAGAGAGAGAGAGAGAGAGAGAGAGAGAGAGAGAGAGAGAGAGAGAGAGAGAGAGAGAGAGAGAGAGTCTTCACGTGCACACACACACACACACACACACACACACACACACACACACACACACACACACACACACACACACACACACACACACACACACACACACACACACACACACACACACACACACACACACACACACACACACACACACACACACACACACACACACACACACACACACACACACACACACACACACACACACACACACACACACACACACACACACACACACACACACACACACACACACACACACACACACACACACACACACACACACACACACACACACACACGCTCTCTCTCCCACATACCTAGATATATAGGCATCACAACAACAAATACAATGCAACGTCAATTTGGCCAATAGTGAAAAGAGCACACTCATACATTGATATTGGTGGGATTTTACAGATTAAGTATAGAACACATCATTTATTGCATGCGAAGCATGTTTTTTTTTTGGTGAGCAAAGGGAAGTGGTGGCATGACAGCATGACCACTTCTTCCCTTTGCTTACAAAAAATGAAAAGTGAGCGAGGTGTAGCCTCAGGAGCTTTACAAGTTTACAAAGCACACGACACACAATTAGTTAGCCTTCTAACTAGGAGTCTGTCGCCATCAAAACAAGACAATACCAAGATCAATACTGTAATGTAAGAGGAGCCCTAAGATAGTAATAGGATGGTGAAAACGTGTATTCTTATAATTTTATTTTAATTTTCGTGAAGATCCACAAGGTTCACTTTTCCCTCACTTTAAAGTAGGCTTGAGCAACTAGCTTACTAGCAACTGTGCATCACATCCTATGAATTTTACGAAATGCTAAAATGTGCTAAAGCTTGGTACCAAAGCTACCAATGTGAATGCCCTTTACTAATCATCCACAAGTTAAGAAATGTATACCTAGTAGTACGTCTAGTGTCTCTATTGGAAATTGGTTCAAAATCCTAGTTTCATTAATAGAGCTCTTAAGTTTTACAATTGGATGTTATATAGCATGAAGATACTTTAGAAAGTCATATCATCACTAAAACTACTAAAACACTTTTATGAATCCTTAAGATCTAGTTTGTGGTCAATTCTATGATAAAACCAATGTTTTATATCTATTATATAAGGATTTTTCAAATTCTTTATGGTAAAAATAAACTTACAGTAAGGGATTTATAAATTATGGTAAAAAGTCACATAAGGGTCAAGAAAATATTACAAAATAGGTTACATAGGGATATATAAAACATGCCATGCACACACGTGATATATAGGATTTATAAATAGTGATCTCCTTGGGATTCTTCCTTTTATGACCATAAATTGAGATGTATAGCTCTAGATTATAGCATCTCCTTGCTTAAAACTATGAAGTCTCTCCAACTTTTTGGCATTGGTTTAGTTTGGTTGAAACACAAGCAAAAGCATCAAAAGTTGCCCAATTATTTTCCACTGTGGGCCAAGTTGCCATCGTTTTTTGCTTTGATGACTCGAATATGGAACTCTTAGGGGCAGGATCAACTTGGATGGAAAAATTGACTATATATGCCACTTTAAATTGTCAAAGGAAAGAATCCATGTCCTTGGTTGATGAGCTAGAAAACTTAGGAAACAGAACCCATGCTTGGGCAGCCATCCAAGTATGGTTTGGGATACCACAAGGCAGAATGGATAAACCACAACTGATGTTGTTGACACAAACACGTGCCTTGCTAGCTTTAGAGGCATCAGAGGAGTGATTGGCCAACCTGTACATCCCGATATCAAAGAACAAAGTGTGAGCAGTGTTTGTGTGGTTTTGTAGAGTGGACTTTGTTAGGGCTTGGATTCCACCATATATTTGCTAATTTATAACTTAGTACTAGTATACATGTAGAACCAACATATATAAAGTGACTTAAAATGTCATACGATGTTTTTACCTGACATTCAGGCACCTTCCTGACATTCAGGAAATTGTATCTTTTGAGATCATGCGTGATGAGTAGGATATCTTGAAGTTCTTTTTCTTGAAGAATTCAATCTCTTCAAAAGTTCTCAATGCTGTGGATTCGAGGCAAATTATTCGAGTTTCAGGCCGATAACCTAAACTGTAGTAATTTCAAGCAGTTACCTGAACTGCACGAATTTTAGGCAGTCACCTGAATTGTAGGAATTTCAAGCTAGTTACTTGAATTATTGCAAGATGGAAATGATAGGCATAACCTAAATTGCAAGAAAGATGGGAGGAAGCTTGATAAACTTGAGAAGTCTGGTCAATAAAGGAGTCTTCAAGAATTTTCAAGAAGTACCTATAAAGGAGTACTCTAGGCACCCTGAACTACTAGAATTGCTGAAGTACCGTGCGTATTACAGGCTGAAGACCTATTACTCCATCATTGTTGCAGAAGGAGGTTGGATCAAAGCAAAGCAAATTCTTTTTCAAACTATAGAAATGCTTCATTATGGGTAAATCCAAGAAGAAGGAAAATAGACGCAAAGTCTGCTTTGAGCATGCGCATAGTCCTATGAAATCGGGAAGTCCTACAAATATTTTTGCATGTTTGATCTATGTCAGCAGTCCAATGGTATCCGTAAGAAGTTCTCTTTAGCAACCAAGAAGGGACGTCCTAGTTCAAGACTGGATAGAGCATGAAAAAAGCTAACTTCTTTTGAGAATGTCCTTAATGATGCTTATGAACGGCATGATGACCATGCAGGCTAGAAGGTTGTCTTACTCAAGTTTGAAGCAGGTTCAGAGATTGCTTAGAGTAGTTGAGAAGCTCAAGGAGCAGTATTATGATGTTTTGGATTCAGATCAGGATTAAAGTTTAAGTGATGATGATGATTGCTATCATTTTTACCTATGGTTTTGCTAGAGATTGAGGCTGAGGGAGTCAAAGAGGACAAGAGCCAAAGCAACCTGATCCTCTAGTGCCCCAAGCCCAACACATGAGCTTACCAATGGGAGAGTAGAGCATCACACACCTTGCATTGACAACTTGAAGGTATTGTCCATATTTTGGTATTTAGCATACTGCCATAATCAATCTTGAATTAGCTTTCCTAAAGAAGAAAGAACTGATGAAGTTATCATCAAGGAATTTGATTAGTCTTCTAATCAAGAAGATCAGTTACATATTCAAGAACATGTTGTTATCATGGATGACAAGCATGAGGCTAATGTTTTTCTCAATGAAGATGCTATTGTGGATATGTTTTTCTCAATGAAGATGTCTTGGTTCTCTTACTGGTTTTGAGGAAGATTATGCAACCAAGGAGTCTGATTTCACTGAAGAGGCTTTACAAGTAGTTGAAATGCCACTACCTGTAGTACAAAATCCATCATTTCAGGATGTATTTTTGCAGGATACATATATTTACAGCATGTTGAATACTATTCTAGGTCATATCACTATTCAGCAAGTCACTACTACTGTAAACTCTCAAGTTAATTGCATGTATGAGCATTTTTCAAGACAACAAGTGATCAGTTTCCAACAAGTTTCTGGGCAGCAAATGAATCATTTTCAGTAATGTCCAGGTTTACAACAGCAGGCTGGAAGTCAAGAATTGTAGAGATCACTCGGTTTGTGTGGTTTCCATGATGATCTAAACGAGTTATGCTTTATGAATCAATCTTCAACTGAGATGATTCAATGGATTTCTTTTGAGTTGGAAAAGGAGAGGAATGCAACAAATATTGCAGCAATTGAGGCTTTGTCTGTTATTCATCGGTTTCAGAGGTCATTGATGCTCTTGAGAAAGTTGTTTTATTGAAAGATAATGAAATTGCTAACTTGCATACTCGATTGGCTTATTCCTGTATTCCAAGTCAAGATGTTATTCTTGAGGATCTGTATGCACAAATAGTTAATATGATTGATGAAGTGGAAGAAGATGAGGAAGAATTATGCATGCAAGAAAATATTTTTGTAGTCCCTATCTTGGATATAGATGTTGAGGGCATCATTCAAGAGAATCAGGGTCTTCCCATAATTGAAGAAAATATAGTTTTGGAACAGCAAACTGTTCATTCCGCAATCCAAAACCTGTTAGGATAGCAGGCAGGCTGTTTTCCTACAGATCAAGAACAACACTCAAGCAATTTTCTTGTAGATCACATTCAGCAGTTAGGCAGTTTTTGCTAGATATGATCAATGCCCCACCCTCATAAGGTGCCACCAATGATCCATGGTGCTCAAAGTTGTAAGGCCCCCCATTATGAGGAGAAGCCATATGTGAGCCCGGACATTGGTTGAGTCCTAACTTGTATGTCAGATGAGGTCAATGTGACCGAATGGAAAAAAGGTGACCGTTGTGGGTCTAATCTTTGGGTTAGACAGAGTAGTTAAGCTAGTAGCAACTCGAGGTAAGAGAGTTATCAGGGGCCCTAGCCAATGGTAAAGGGAATGTTCCCTAGAATATTCCTTGGCCAACTAGTGGAGGTGCACATGGAAGGTCAACAAACACATGTGCATATGGAAGGTCACCCATCATGACCCCCTTCACAAGCTATAAAACCTAAACCCCTTCACAGCCATCAATTATCCATCTTTCACCCAGTCAGAGTTGCTTTTCACCTATCTTCTATCTAGATCGCCATCTAAGCTTCACAGTGGAAGCGCACGGGTGGATAGAGCCATCTTTGTATTAGTTTTTTGGAGATAAAGAAATTTTGTTATTCTCCTCTTATCTGTTGTGTACTCTCTATCTCTTTCTCAGATTCTATTCGCTGCACCCTGTAATTTTTTACATGGTATCAGAGCCCAGCGGGCTCTAGGGATTGAAAAGTGCATAAGAGGCAAAGGTATCAATAGCAAAGAGGAACGATGTCATCTTCTGGAGCAGTTCTGGCGCATCAAGACATGGTGCAGGAGGTGATGCTGTTGTACCATCCATTCAAACACTGAGGATTCGTCCACCAACCTTCAATGAAGGCAAGTTAGACGGTACAAACTACACCTTGTGGAAGTTCAAAATTACAACTATCCTTGATTCTTATGAGCTTTTGGAGACTGTGTTGGGGACTGAGGCAGAACCATAGCCTACCCCCGACCCATCAAATTCTAGTGTGATGATTCCTCTGAATGCAGATCTTCTACGAGCTTGGAAACGAAGGAATGCAGATGCATTGTGTGCCTTAGTTACAAGCTGTTCTGACAGTTTTCTGACTTTGATTCAGCATACAACCAAAGCATCAAAGCCTTGGAATGTACTGAGGAGTCAGTATGAAACACGAAACCAAACAAGGATTCAAAACTTGGAGAATCAACTAGCAGCAGAGAAGTTTGCTGAAGGAGAGACGGTTGAAGCATTCATCACTCAGATTAAGAATCTATGCGACCAGATGGTTGGCGCTGGGATACAAAAGACTAGCGAAGAGCTAGCTCGGAGGTGTCTTCAGATTTGTCCACAAAAGTTTGATGGACTAGTAACTAACCTTAATACTTAGGTGAGACTTCAAGCTTTGACTTTTGAGGAGTTTTGTGCATTATTGATGTAGGAGGAGTTGAGGATGAAAGCCCGAGAAGGAAACAACAATGGAGATGCTGCATTCTCTACCAATGCAAAAGGCAAAGGTGGTTCCTCCACAAAAAATGATGGGGACAAAAAGAAGAAGTTTCAAGGAGAGTGCTTCTACTGCAAGAAGAAAGGACATGCAATTGCAGATTATTGATTCAAGAAGACAGGTGCAGAAATTCTTGACAATATTGGCAAAATTGTTGGCAAAGGAGAAAGAAAGAACAACGTGTGTGAGCTAAGTGCTCTTACATCCACCGCTAGAGTGGGCACAAGTAAGCTTTGGCATGAAAGGTTTGGACACATTGGATTTGCAGTGTTGAAGGAGATGCAAAAGCAAGGTATGGTTTCTCACCTACCTACACTGACTGAATTGAAGGAACCATGTGAAGCTTGTATGATGGGCAAGCAACAGAGAAAGGCATTTCCACAGGAAAGCAAGAATAGAGCACAGGCTCCTCTAAAGTTGGTGCATGCTGACTTGTGCGGTAAGATGCCTACACAGGCCTTGGGGGGATCTTCTTATTTTATGTTGATTGTCGACGACTATAGGAGGAAGATGTGGGTGTACTTCCTTCGTGATAAGGCTCAAGCTTTTGGTAAGTTTAAAGAATGGCTAAAACTTGTTGAGAATGAAAGAGGAAAAAGCGTGAATAAATTTAGAACATATGGTGGTGGTGAGTTCAACTCAAAGGAGTTTGAAGACTTTTGCAAGAGCAGAGGGATCAAGCATTAATTGACGATGCCTCACACACCTCAGCAGAAGGGTGTTGTGGAATGCATAAATCGCACCATTGTGGAGATGGCAAGATGCATGCTAAAGGGCAAGGGATTGCCTAACCATTTTTGGGCTAAAGTTGTTAATACTGCAGTCTACATTCTAAATCGGAGCTACACAAAGACTCTCAAGGAAAAAAATACCTCATGAGGCTTACATTGGTAAGAAACCATTTGTCTCACATTTCAGAATTTTTGGATGTGAATGTTATGAACATGTTCAGATGAGAAGAGAAACAAGTTAAAACCAAAAAGCAGAAAATGTATCTTCTTGGGTTATAGTGATGAGCATAAGGCTTACAAATTATATGACCAATAGGCAAAGAAGATCATCGTGAGCCATCATGTAGTGTTCAAGGAGGAGCCACATACAATGGAGGAGGAGAAGGCAAGTTCTTCCACTTTATCATCAAGCGAAGAAGTAGTCCACTATGAACCTATCCCGAGAGATGTCCCTATCCTTGAGGATGAGGAAGCATCATCTTCAGATGATGAGGAAAAAGTTCACCAACCTGATATCACCCCACCGAAAAATCCATTGCTTCATTGGGTGAAGCAGCTCTATAACCACAATAATCCTATTCTTGCATCTATTTTGGAGAAGGCAGATGGACCAAGGAGGTCTCAGAGAATAGAGGAGCAAGGAGGGCTTCTGCTCACATAGTCAATATGGCCTTGATGGCTGAGATTATGAGAGAAGTAAAGGAGCCAACTAACTTGGAAGAAGCACTTGTAGATCCAGCATGGAAGGCAGCTATGCAAGCCGAGTATGACAGCATAATGAAGAATGACACTTGGGAGCTAGTGGATCGGGCCAGCAAAGCGAAAGGTTATTGGCACCAAAATCTGGAAGGTAAAGCACAAGGCTGATGGTACCTTAGAAAAGTACAAAGCCAAATTGGTTGCCTAGGGATTTTCATAGGTTAAAGGGTTTGATTTTTAAGAGTCATTTGCCCCAACTATACCAGAATGACCACTATTCGCACAGTACTTGCAGTGGCCGCCCACAAGTAATGGTCAGTTTACCAAATGGATGTTAAATCAACATTCTTAAATGGTGACCTCAAGGAGGAGGTGTATGTGGCTCACCCACCAAGGTTTGAGGCCCCCCATTCTGAGAACAAAGTGTGTAAGCTGATACAAAGGCGCTTCCTGAGATCTTGTAAAAGAGTGCCAGGCGGTGGAAAATCCGGAAAGCCAAAACAGAAAATAAAGACAAAGGCCAAGGCAAAGAGAAACAGAAGACAAAGGCGCACGAGGAAAAGCGCAAGTCAAACTATTGTAAAAGAGCGCAAGCGCATCATGGTTTGATTTAAGGAGCGCCGGGCTCTCACCCATGCAATTTGTAAATGTAGATGGGCGGTGGAAAGGAAGCTAGGAAGATAGAAGGACAATGGGAAAAAGGGGCCTAGGCTATGGCCGGCCATGTAAAAAAGGGGAAAAGGGGATGACCGCCCAAAAGGGATTTAGGGTTTTGTATATAAAGTTGAAAAGTGAATGAGAAGCTCATTCTTGTGTGTGGCCAAAAGTAGCTCTCTTCTTCTTCTTCTTCTTCTTCTTCTTGCTTGCTTGTGCTTGTGCTTGAGAGAGGGAGTGTGAGAATGTGAGGGAGTGAGTGTGTGAGGGTGAGGGACCGAGGAGGAGAAGCTCTCCATCTTCTCCTCTCTTCCTCTCTTCTCTTCTCTTCTCTTGTCTTGCTCGCGGCAATGGAGCTTGGATTGTGGAGCTTGAGGATGGAGCTTGCTTGAAGCTTGCACTTGGATCATGGAGCCATCGGAGTGCGCGGGAGAGGAGATAACTCGAACGGCATGGAGGTGAGCTCACTACACCCATAGATATGGATGGCGCATCGGTTATGTGAGAGGTAGCCATTAGTGCTCGGCTTGGAACGGTTGAAACAATAAGCGGTCCGTGGGTCTTGGCAGTTGAGTGAAAGCTCCCACATTTTGGTTCCGTTGCCGGGACCAACGAATTCAAGCCTTGAGCGCTTGCGCTTCGAATCGAGCATCAAAGTAAGGGTTTCCCCGAACCGTTGCTTGAGATAGGTAGGAAGTGAGGGGGTTGAAGATGGTATTTGATCTCCTTGGCAAGCAGGTTTTTTGTTTTGTTTCAGGTTTATGTTGAGAGATGGAGTAGTGTAGGTATTTATTTTGGGATTTGGATGCATTAGAGTAGGAGAAAACAAGGAAAAACAAAGAAAACAAGCACCAAGGTTTACTGTTGCAAAACAGGGCAAAAATCGTGCAAGAATTGGCAAAATTCTTGCTAGTGATGCCTAAGATTAGCATGCAAGTGATTGGGGGCACTAACACCATGCCCGGGAAGGGGTATAAGAGCCAAGAGGCTAGGGGAGAGCTCATTTGTGACTGTTCAGTTTGAGACAGAGAGAGAGAGAGAGGGAGCCATTGCATGATCTGCCCCGGTCTAGCCATTGATGAGCCTACCGTGCTAACCAGGTACATAAAACCCTTCCCCTATCATCCTAGATAGGACCTGGAGGTTTGTGCTTGGAATGGTTGGATAAATCACAAGAATTGAGCAAAATCGGCATCGCGCTGTTTCCGTCACGCCGCATTCGGCCCGTCCGAGCGGTCACTTCTGGGCCAAGTCCCAGAATCGGCCCTCGGCCCCTTACCATTCGGCCACTCGACTCGAAACCCTAGTCGGCCCTCGGACCGTCCGGGGCAACTGTCCGAGTCAACCCATTCGGCCGTCCGAGTCAGGCTCTTCGCCACGTGGCACATTCGGCCCTCGGCTTCAAGTTATCCTGTCTGAACCTGTCATTCGGCCCGTCCGAATAAAAATCGCCCGAGTCAGATCTGGAGATTCGGCCCTTGACCCCGAGCCATTCGGCGTGTCCGAGTGATCCACTCGGACCCTGCGATTCGGACCAGTTGGTCCGAGTGCAATTTTGTGTCAAATCTGTCAGAAATTTGACCCGACCTGGCAACTATGCAGTGGCGTAACTTGTCGAAATCCTTTGGATGCTCAGAACTTGATTCTGGCACACGTAATAGGAAAAAACCGTAGCGACAGCCGCTTAGTAGCTAGAGGTAGGCAATTGCGAGACACAGAGACTTAGACGCAAACCGCTGAGTTGCAAGACTTGATCGGCCAAAAACGAACGCTGCAACATATTAGAAAGCCGCTGAACCCGCCAAGACGACCAGAAAATTGACCAACAAAACTATCAGGCCAAAACGATGCGAGAGTGCGTAAGACGCTTAGAAATTAGTTGCCGCACTCACCCTGAATTTTTGCACTTGAAGTACACTTAAGGAAACTGAAAGCCTGATTGAGCACAAGCGCACAGGAAAGGACACACATGTTGAGTGGCCATAAATTGAGGATTGTATTCGATAAAGGAACTCACTCAGATAAACCACTCAAGGACCCCACTAGTAGGAGAGGACCCCCGCAGAGCGGGCCCTACCCCCTCTGCACCTCCCCCAAGTAGGTTGGAGAGAAAACGTGCGTCATGATAGGTCCTCCAAATTGGACCCTAGTGTAGCAATAACTCTACATGAGCATGGATTTGTCTTGGCAAAAGAGCAACCAAAAGCCCCCGCCCGAATAGAGACCAATAGAGACCTTAGAACCTCAATAGGCTCATCTAGCCAACAGGGGCTAAAAGGCCACACCGCAAAAACACATACGTGTTGCATTCGGACTGCATCTAGTCAAGGCGGAAAGCAACAACATCAAGCTACAATCGTGAGAATGACTAGATATGACAGTCCTGACGATAGATGCTCCTTGAATAGCACTACACTGACAATCCAAGGCACTAGTGGAGAATCCACATCTGGTCGTGTAGTTGGGGGCTCAAGGGCATCTGTCAGAAGGCTTAAACTTACAAGCCAGGACCCGGAAGATGAAGACATAGTACCGCCTGCTTATCTTAGGGTCAAACTCACCATGAAAAGAGAGCATACTATCGATGCTCTGATTGATGAAGGAGCAGATTTTAACATCTTGACCTATGAATTATGGGCCCTAATAGGCCAACCAGAGCTCACACCGACTAGTGCAACTCTTAGCCCTTATGGGGGACACCCACAAGCACTCATAGGGAAGTGCAGAATCCTTGCGACAATTGAAATGGAAAGCTTGCCTATCCTATTTCATGTTCCTCCAAATAGTGCTAGCTGCTGGAAAGAAGCGCTTCTAGGAAGACCCTTCAAAAGGGTGACCAAGTGTGAGGCTGACTATGTAGCACAGAGGATACGCCTGACACTATCGGGTGTGAGAATAGTCACGACCTTTAGCAAGGGTGACCTCATCGAACCTCGAGGGAAAGGCAAGCAGGGTGCTAACATGACAGTCAAGCCTGCTGACGAGAGCGGGGACTTGTTGGAAGAGTTAATACAAGCGTAGGTCAAACAACGAGAACTAGTGAGTGAGGCCATGCCGGAAGCAAGAAGGTCAAGAGACAATGCCAAGGACGGCCTTGGGACTTACAAATATCGTAGAAGACCCCAAAGGAATCCCAAGCCTTATAGATGCAGTCATCGATGGAAGGTCAGCACAACGCAACGATGGATATCCACAGCGTTGCTATGTGCACAAGGGTACTACGCAGGTAACCGATGGATTTGGGTACCAAAATCCCCTGCTAAACCGCCCCTATCAGCTGAAGGCCAGGGTGCATCAAAAGCAATGAAGCACAGAAGGAAATCTAAGAGAAACTCTAGGGCTCGAGGCAAGAAACCAGACATGATTGTTCAAAGGAAAGAGCTTCAGCCTAGCCTGCTAAATAGACAGATGTCATGTGTAGCCATTGAGCATGCACAACAATCGTTAGTGCCCAAAGAGCCTTTGAATTCCCAAGGGGAGAACAAGCATCGTAGACATAACATTGCTCAAGGCAAGGCTGATTGCTCAACAAATAAAATGACACAATCGTCTAATAGCCTCGAGCAAATCATTCAACCAGCGCCAAGTCCACCTAAGAACCCTAGATCTTCTACATCCTCTTTTTCCAAACAGACACAGGAAGCACAACAATGGTTGTTAAGGGAAACTGCTCAATTCCAATCTCTATCTCCATCTAAGCTTCCAAATGTTCACGAGGAGGGACATGACGCCATCTGTAACTCTCAACCCAAGGATATGCATGAGCAACCTAATGTGACTGAATCAACTCATGCTCGATCTACACAGATGAGTGGTCAAAGGGAAACAAAAAACACGGCCGCTTTCGGCCGCCCTAGGGACTTGACACCGCAATCCACCAAGGGTAGCTAGCCCACTAAACTAGCTGCTACTATTTCCAAACAGGGATCACGGCAGTCACAGCCCTTGGCCGTGGCAGTGCCCCGTGTGGAACGTGTCCTTAGTGGTTTACCTATGGAGGAGGTGTTGCAACCAACTTCCTCGAAAACTCCAGCACTTTCAAAGTGCCTAAAGCCTAAGCTGGAGGAGTTAATCACAAGGGAGCTGATTGAAGAGCTAGACTTCCCGAAAAGGGAGGCAGTTGTGCCCTCATAGCTTGATAAGGCTATTCAGTAGGCCACGGCCATATCCCATAAGGACACAGTAGAGAAAGAGAATGCTGAGGCCCAACCAAGCACATCAACGGCTGAACTGGTCCAGAGTCCTGAGATGTTGAGTGATGCACCTTCACTGACCAGGAAAAAGAGAAGAAAACAACAAAGACAACAGCAGTCATAGCAAGAGTGACGGAGAGCTGGGGAATAAAGCATCAAGTCCATCCACCAATGAACCCATCGATGCCCCTCCTGATAACGGTGAAACCATAGTCACATTTGTGTGCTCTGAAAAATTAAAGCAGCCATTGCCATCAACAGTTGCTTCCAGCATGCAATCCACCGACAATAAAACTCACGTCGATCAATCGAGAGGATACAACGTCGTCACAACGGGGTGACAAATCTATACCAGTCACATCCAAGAAGAACCATGACAAAATAGCAGCAAAACCCCAGGAAAAACGCACGATCCCTGAGAGCATAAGCAATCCTAGCGTTGACCAATCTTGCTCATCTAGGCCTGAACCCCCAACTAGGCTAAAGCCTAGACAAATTCCTAGAACCTTGCATGAGATGGCAACTGAGCAATCCCTCGTTGAACATAGAAGTGTTGCAGACTGCTTATCTGAGTTGGATGCTAAGCTCAAGGTGTTCACACGAGTCTACGTCCTTGCGACGTGGGCACAATGCCCAAGGAGCAACTTGGAGATTACTTGCCCTTCCCTCTATCCTGGGAGGAGCAAGAACATCTTAATGAGCACTACGATAGGCTTCTGCATGAATGCATGCGACTCATCGTCACCGACGAGGAAGCCGACGAATTGCGCTTAACCGTCACGTTCAATGAAGCGCTCTGTCGACCGAATCTCGTAGACATAGAGCAACTAAAGTGATTGTCAGCACGCCAGAGTCAATTTGAGCAGCGTTGGTGCAAATGCCGCGTTGTAATGGCCGAACTAGGGGCTCGGATCATGACAATCTCTGAGGAGCGATTGGCCAAATGGCGGTCTCAAAGAGACCCAACCTATGTGGCACCAACTTCCCTTCGAGTGCTAACTGGAATTTGGGATATGGATTTAGCCGGAACTAGCCTAGAGAGCCCCTTGATTGATAAGGTTCTCACTGAGGAGGAGTTACACATTGCCAGTAGACTCGGACAAGGTTCCATGCTGCTCGATGTGGCAAAATATCTATCGGTACTAAGTAAGCTGCCACGAGTGCTGGATGCGTGTGCCACGCTCCAGTACAACCCTGAGTTCTACAATTGGTTCTTATCCTCGTGCAGTGACATGGAGCCATGAATGTGTATATAAATAAACACTGATGTTTGTGTCACCATGTATAAACAACATCAACATACACAAGCAATGACAGTCAAGCGCAGGGAGAAGAGTTGGGTCGGACGGGCTAAGCTTCTCAAATCCTCCTCTCATCATGCATTTAAAAGCTGTGTGACCATCCCCATCTCCAAGTGAAGGGCATGCAACCCACATTACCGCCCTAGGGAGCCTTGACCAACAACTCTGATGGTGTAGACAGGGTATAGTCCCTTCCTACACGCCTTCTTCCCTTTCCGATCTACCCTTCCAAGGAGGAGCCCTGCCTAAATCCGTGACCGCCAGCCGACGTAACTCGGCGTGAACCAAGATCTGCTAATGGCAGGAGGCTAAATATACATCACGGGGGCCATCCCTCTATAACAATCACTGCATGCACTACCCCTCCCCTTCTCGTCCTATGCGCTTGATGACCCAACATAATCCCTTACATATAAATGATCTTATCATGAAACGAATCCTAATCCTTCATTCGCATCTTACAGGTCCCCCTACAAGGAGAGCATGGAGAGCCAAAAACAACTAGCTTGCAAGGACGCTCTCTGCAGCCGACGGGAACGTGCGGCACGTTCCCCTCCACCGGTGCGCTACGTGCCCACCCTCAAAAGATACGCGAAGAAGTGAGGCCCTAAACGACACCGTCTCGGACGAGGGCCGAAGAATCCCCGGGCCAAGAGTGTCGCGACTCAAAGAAATGCACAGCATGTGGCAACGCCAGTTGCACAGACCCCCAACGCACGCTCGAGTACTAGGTGCTCACGAAGTGACAAAGCGGCTAGGGATAGGGCAGAATTTAATAAATTTTTTAAAGACATTCTAGAAATGGCAGCGACCCAGGACTACACCATTCATGTCCCGGTCGACATGTTTCCCACCCAGCCTCACGGGAGCCCCGCACTAGCACCGCCCTGGTCGTCGAGCCAGCCGGACTCACCTCGCCTCGTACCTATCGACTAAATCCCTATGATGTACAAGTAGCTCGACAAGTCAGCATGCCAGAACATTTTGTTTTTTTGATGAGTAAAGGGGCAAGATCCCCACTTGTACACATTCCCGTTACTTCTCTCAATGTATGCGATCTTAACAAGCAATGAAATAGGCATCCCAATAGACATCATAGAATTCTGAAAAATTATGTCTTATCATGATTGCATTTTTTTGATGCAGTTAACACAAGCGAGCATATACTCTCACGAAGTGACAAGTGGATGCAGGATAATACAGGTCATTGTGCGAAAGTGTTCAATGCCTAATCACCGCAAGACCATTGACCCCACAAAGAGCCGCGACAAAGCCATGTTGCCGAAAGCAAAAATCACCCTTGCCGACCACCCACATCGCATGGCCCAATGCACATTCAGGGGCCACGCTCCCTTTCTTGGTGAAGCTCTATAGTTGGCTCACGCCAGTCGTTACCTCAATTGTACCAACATCACGTGCGTCGCAAGGAGGTTTGCAATATCTCAAGTGTATCTCCTCATCTCAACAACTGCTTCTCTAACAATGAGGCTAGGGCACAATCATCACTGTAATATCCATTCCTTGAGCCTTCGAGCTTGACATTTTCCAACCCGCTGAAAGGCTAATAGCCCCAACATATTGCAATGGTTGTACTCAGGCAAGTCAAAAAAAAAAAGAAACGAACGAAAAAAAACCACCCACAATCACACCACAACACCTAGGGGTCCTCAAATTAGGTACGTCCAGTGACCTTGATCGATTGGCTCCATCCCTAGTCCCCTAGCCCTTTAGCATCACCCACAATTGTTCAGGGCACATCAAGGGCAGGACATACCTAGGGAGCTTGTCTCGCCTATGGTTAGACCTGTCACCCTGACCCACTTGCACGATTCCCTCTTGCACTCTGCCTTAATACCATTGCAATCAATTGTGGTAAGTACCGCACGATTGGCCATGAAATGTACACCATCCTCATCAAGCAAGTCCAATAGCTTCCAGCTTACCGAAAGTGCGATGTCCCTGTATATGAGAAACTAGCCCGTGGTCTTCTAACTATGTAATATCTAAGTATGCACGAGCACTCACATAATATCTGCACCGAAGTATATACACAATTTGGGTCCTCAAGTGCAGGATAATACTCTTAGCTTGCTTAGAGTTCGACCTGTCTCCCAAACTAATCAAAATATGTCTTGTGCACGATAAAAAGACTAGTACTACCCCTTAGGGAGAGACCACATGAAAGGTTTTCAATTGCAGGTATTGAAGAATCCAACAAAGGGTCGTTTGCTCTTCATCAACACTCAACTCTGAATTCCTATCCTTATCACCCTGTAAGCCTGCCAAGAATCAGCACGTACAGAATCCCCAACAAACTGCCACTTGTACTCCATTAGTGCCACCCCCAAAGAATAGCGCCACCACCAACTCTCATTGCCCTACCACCTACCACTCAACCCACCAATGTGCCCCCAATGACCTTCCTCCCCACCACTACCAACACTCCGCCATGGCAACCACAGACGTCCTTGCCACCCACGTCTTCGGTGCATGCTAAATTCTTGCTACCTACGACGGTGAGTGCCATGGGACTGGCACTCATCTAGGAGGGGGGTAATGTTAACCCCAACACAAAGAAAGCAAAAGGAAATAAAAAAGACGTAGGGCAAAGGCGGAAAAAAGGTAGTTCGACTAAAGAAAGAAGAGGAGAAAAGGCCGAAAGTGCAAGGGCAAACTTAAAAGTCCAAGGCAAATGCAAAAGGGGAAAGGTGCATTTTAAAATACAAAGGCGCTCCCTAAGATCTTGTAAAAGAGTGCCAGGCGGTGGAAAATCCGGAAAGCCAAAACAGAAGATAAAGACAAAGGCCAAGGCAAAGAGAAACGGAAGACAAAGGCGCATGAGGAAAAGCGCAAGTCAAACTATTGTAAAAGAGTGCAAGCGCATCATGGTTTGATTTAAGGAGCACCGGGCTCTCACTCGTGCAATTTGTAAATGTAGACAGGCGGTGGAAAGGAAGCTAGGAAGATAGAAGGACAATGGGAAAAAGGGAAAAGGGGCCATGTAAAAAAGGGGAAAAGGGGATGACCACCCAAAAGGGATTTAGGGTTTTGTATATAAAGTTGAAAAGTGAATGAGAAGCTCATTCTTATGTGTGGCCAAAAGTAGCTCTCTTCTTCTTCTTCTTCTTCTTGTTCTTGCTTGCTTGAGCTTGTGCTTGAGAGAGGGAGTGTGAGAATGTGAGGGAGTGAGTGTGTGAGGGTGAGGGACTGAGGAGGAGAAGCTCTCCATCTTCTCCTCTCTTCCTCTCTTCTCTTCTCTTCTCCTGTCTTGCTCGCGACAATGGAGCTTGGAGTGTGGAGCTTGAGGATGGAGCTTGCTTGAAGCTTGCACTTGGATTGTGGAGCCACTGGAGTGCACGGGAGAGGAGGTAACTCGAACGGCACGGAGGTGAGCTCACTACACCCGTAGATATGGATGGCACGTTGGTTATGTGAGAGGTAGCCATTAGTGCTCGGCTTGGAACGCTTGAAACAATAAGCGGTCGGTGGGTCTTGGCGGTTAAGTGAAAGCTCCCATAGTAGTGATAGTCCTATATGTGGACGACCTTCTTATTACAGGAGACTATAAAGATATGATCAACCAAACTCGATCCTATGGCATATGGGAGTGCAGGATGAAGAACCAACTGTGCTGAGATGTGACAATCAAAGTTGCATCACCATTGCCAAAAATCTAGTGCTTCATGTGTGCACCAAACGTATAGAGATCCATTATCACTATGTATGTGATTTGATCGAGGATGGGATAGTGGAACTGGTCTACTGTCCAATAGAGGAGAATGGAGTGGATATCTTCACCAAAGCACTTACAAAGGATCTGCTTCAAGTTCATCTTCAAAGACTTGGCATTGGGCCGAGGATATAGTTCACCTGCGGGTGGACATTGAGGGGGGGTGTTAGATATGCTCAATGCCCCACACTCATAAGGTGCCACCAATGATCCATGGTGCTCAAAGTTGTAAGGCCCCCATTATGAGGAGAAGACATATGTGAGCCCGGACATTGGTTGAGTCCTGACTTGTATGTCAGATGAGATCTATGTGACCGGATGGCAAAAAGGTGACCATTGTGGGTCTAATCTTTGGGTTAGATAGAGTAGTTAAGCTGGTAGTAACTTGAGGCACATTGCATCGAGTTGCAGGGTAAGAGAGTTATCAGGGGCCCTAGCCAATGGTAAAGGGAATATTCCCTAGAATATTCCATGGCCAACTAGTGGAGCTGCACATGGAAGGTCAACAGACACATGGGCATATGGAAGGTCAACAGACATGTGCATATGGAAGGTCAACAAACAAATGGGCACATGGAAGGTCAACGGACACAAGTGCATATGGAAGGTCATCCATCATGACCCCCTTCACAAGCTATAAAAGCTAAACCCCTTCACATCCATCAATTATCCATCTTTCACCCAGTCAGAGTTGCTCTTCACCTATCTTTTGCCTAGATCACCATCTAAGCTTCACAGTGGAAGTGCATGGGTGGATAGAGCTATCTTTGTATCAGTTGTTTGGAGATAAAGAAATTTTGTTATTCTCCTCTTATCTGTTGTGTACTCTCTATCTCTTTCTCATATTCTGTTCCTTGCACCATGTAATTTTTTACAGTTTTTTCTGAAGATCAGGAGCAGCCTAAATTTCAGGACATGTTAGGGAATGAGCAAAATAACTTAATTCAAGACTCAAGAACAAGTTATCCTGAAAATAAACTCAATAGGAAACCTAAAAATCAACATTCTACAGATTCTAAGTAGATGGATAACTCTGATATGCATGAGGAGGAAGGACATAAGGTTATTCTACAAGTTGAGCAGAGGAATGAGCACACTATGAGAGTATCTGTAGGAGTAGTTGAAGATGAAGTTCAAAAGGTTAACCTAAATGAGAAGGCAAGCTTATTACAATGAGTATTTATGAGAAGGATTTTTTTCTTCAGGAAAATTTATCCATAGTGCCAATGTTTGGAATGGATGTGGAAATCATGATTCAGAGGTATCAAGAGCAGCTCAACATGGCTAAAAATGAAGTTTCTACACAACAAATTGCTCTTTCTACAATTTATGATGATTCAGGACAACATCCTGAAGACTTTTTGGTTGAGCAGGAGTTATTTGAATTTCAGGGAAGTTTAGGGACTGAATGGGATAAATTATTTCAGAATTTTGGAGCTATGCAACTTGATCCTGAGCAACAAGCAAAATCTCAAGATCAGGATATGGAAGCATCTTAGTCTATAGTGAACAATGTAGATGTGAATGATTGGGATAATGATTAGGTTGATGATATCTCAATTCAGTCTAATATTTTTGAAGTTTTTGAGTACTCTAATTAGTTTGGAGATGAGGTTGAAGTGAGTAGAATCATGCAAGTACCTACAATAGTTGATATCTATGTAGTTGATGCTATAGAAGGAATGGTTGATATGGGTCATATTAATCAAATTTTTAGCATGGCTATGAGGATATTGGATGAGTTAGATGATAGTTTCAAAAGTATATTGTGATTTTCTCCAACAGTAAGTGTTCAAATCCTTTATCTACAAGATTGATTTTTAGGTTTGCTGGAATTTTCAAGTTTACAGCAGATTTCAAGAACTCGGGATTGTTCAGGTTTGTTGGTAATGGCAGAATTTCAATATGGATTGCAGCAACCTGAATCCCTACAACATGAATTTTTGCAACTTGAGTTCCTACACCAGCAATCTAGTTTCCTACAACAAGATATCGTGTGGCAGCAACCAAATCAACAAGGAATGCAAGATGAAGTGTTATAGCAAGCTGGAAAACAACAAGTACAACAACACCTTGAAGATCAATATTTTCAAAAACTTAAAAATTGACTTGAAAGTCAAGATATATATACTATATCAGTTAGGATTGATGCAAAGCAATATTGTTTAGATGATATAGTGCAGTTTGAAGCTCTGAATGAGTATGATGCAGATGCAAATGCAGTTCTGTTCTGTTTTCTTTTACAGGTTTTCTTGGATTATCTTGTATATTTCTTTGGAGATGTAGTTTCTTGTTTGAAATTCAAGTTGTGTGGTACATGGCCATATATTAATATGATGCAGATGCTGGAGTGTCATCGACATGTTTCTTGATTATTGTTTCTACTCTTTGCCATTAGAGTAGTAATTTACTAATTCAGTCATGGTTCTATATCTTTATTCTCTATGATGTAGTATGGATGTCATTGTACTTAATGAGTCCTCAGTCTTGGCATGTTTACTTAGATGCTATTTTAATTTCACTGACACTTAGGGCCAATTATGCAACTACACAAGAGGGCTTTGAGTATCCTAGAGGGGCTCTAATCATGGTAGCTCAATGTGGCTTGTTAAGGGGTGCAAGGCCTCTGGTACAGTATAATTGTGTTCTTTGAGTTAGTCTTCATCATAGTCAGTTGTTTATCTTTTTTTTCATTAATTTCATGCTTTTGGGTTCGAGTCATGACTGTCTCAGTCATCCACCGGCTGTGCTAGGTGTTAGGGCTCGGATTCCACCATATATTTGCTATTTTATACCTTAGTACTAGTATACATGTAGAACCAGTATATATAAAGTGACTTAAAATGTCATATAAAGTTTTTACCTGACATTCAAGCACCTTCATTATGTTTAGAAAATTGTATCTTTTGAGATCATATGTGATGAGTAATGCTATCTTCTTCAGGACATCGCTAGATTTTGGTCGCTCATATCTGGTTCTATTACTGTGCATTTGTGTCCTGAATATTTTGTCTATTTCAAGTTATCTAATCAGGAGTGGTCGTGATGACAGAGAATTGTGTGATAGTTTTCAGGACAATAGTTCTGCATTGATGAATGTAATATGTAGTTCATGTTTGTGTAGCGTTCTTGAAGAGTAAATGTATGAAATGGCTGTAAATCATGTCAGGGAGTTTCCTACAGTAACATAGTTGTTTTAGGCAATTTGATGTTTCCTGAATTTTCAATTATGATCTTGATAGGCCATAACAGACTTCACTGCTAGGATTTCATTATCATTGAAGAATGAAGTACATGCATCAGACGGTACTTGCCAATGTTGTTGCTCATGCTTGAACCACTATGTAAGCATAGACAAGACGTCCTCTATTGGCAGACCCTAAGAGCATATGCATATGCAAGCCTATGTGCATGAGGAAGATCAGTATGGTCGCCATGTTTAATTAGGTCCAAGTTTGGGTTGTGGTCACCAAGTGACTCCTAGGATCCCCATTGTTCAAGCACATAAACCTTGCTAACACAATTGGTAAGAATGGGTTCCTACCTTTGCGGGAAGGGTATATGTTACTCTTGGGATCCCCATTGTTCAAATGCAAAAATCTCGCTATCCCAATTAGTAGGAATGGGCTCTTGCCTTTGTTCAAGAGTAGAAATATCACTATTTCAGTTGGTATGAATGGCTTCCCACCTTTGTGGGAATAGGATCCCCCCTTCGTGTGAATGGGTTCCCCCTTTGTGGAAAGGGTATATCTACCACTTGCTAGGTGACAATCTTGGACAATATTGGCCGGAAATGAATTGGTAATATATTTCAATATATCAATTGATACAATTTATACAAGGAATCATGGTTTCTCCAAGAGGCAACATCAAGAAATGGCAAGACTCAGACCAATTGATACATTCAAAGGTTTAACCACTCGACAATAAAAGACATAAGCTAGGTAACCATGGCTGTAATCATAGCGTGACAATGAAGCTAACTCTGTGCGTATGGAGTTGCACATATGGGGGTGAATTGGAATTCTTCTTGTGCCAATTTGTAACCCTCATCTCTTCCTATGTCGTCCTTATATAGCCTTTGTTACCCACAATGCCTTGAAGTCCTTCTGATGCTATCTTTGGCTAGATGGCTTCCTTTCATTATTGTGTCACTGCCATTATCATAAATTTACACTTAATATGCCACCAATATGCACCATCTTTCGCCTGACAATACTCCTCCCATACATGAATCCATACTGCTTGGAATGTATGTTCGTAGAAAATAAGAGGTGATGGGTATGGTTAAGAGCTTTAGCAAGTACTCTATACAAACATATAAGCATTGTTATTAACAAGTGCTAGTTTATCACCTTGGTCTTAGTTGGGGACTTGGATATTAAGTTTAACAAACTTGATTGAGAGACCTTGACATAAATCTAGTTTTATATAGTGAAGCATGAGCACTAGATTGGGTCCACAATAGGGCCAAAGATTTTGAAATACTTCAATTGAGAGGTTGTTTGGACTAGGGGCTTTCCTGGCCTTCATTTTGAATACTATTTCCCTTCTTTCTTCTAGGGAAAACAATATGTCCAATAGGAGACCTTGATTGATAGGGACAAGGAGTCCACTAAATCTTTCAAAAAGTCATGTAGACTTTGCTCATAGACTGGGATAGCAAGCGAGTTTGCACCAAAAATTACTACTAGTTGTTCTTCAAATATTTTGAAAGTAGAGTGCTAACCAGTGAGATAAGAACACCCTGACTATTTTCAATCCCAACAAGTAATGGTATGTTAAGGGACACCTTGATCTCGGCACCACTGCTTCCACCAGAGTCAAGCTTCGCCAATTAATTTTAGCTTAGCTATCATGGCTTGGTTGGCTTGGACAGTTCCAATAGCAGTAAAATAATATTCCATGGATTTGATTCAAATTTTTGCATCATTTCCACATTCTTGCCTTTCTCATCAAATTTCGGAGGCTTCAAAAGACTCCTTTTCTCTTGGGCTTCATTGGGAATTATTGTGGGTGCAAAATTCTGGGAAATTTTTAACAATTCCTAAGTTAAATTTTACAAAATTTATATAGTGTTAATATTAGAGTTTGATATTCAAATTATTCCTCACTTAATTTATTGAAACAATTTCAAATAAAACTATTTTTCCCATTGCTAAAGTTAAACTACAATTTCAGAGGTTTTAAGGGAAAATAAGGTTCCATTATTTCTCTGATTGATAAAGTATCAATCAATCTTTATTACAACGGATGTACAAGGTAATCAAATGGAAAGAAATACATTATTCATATAGCTCACATGCTCATCTTAAATTTTTCAGAAAAGGATTCCCTACTACAATCTAAGCATGCCACTCTGATACATCCTTTATGAAGTAACTTGGATTCTAAGAGTAGATATCTAGGAATCTATATTTTTGATGGAGTTTGAGAAATCCATCCTTTTTGTAGTTGTGGTGGTTACAACAACCCATGACTTTTACTCTGTCAGTTGGAAGGATCTTCGTAACTTTCTCATAGATATATTGGTTTAGTTTGATCTTCGTAACTTTCTCATAGATATATTGGTTTGGTTTGATCTTCTTGCCTCTAGTATACAGGGTTGAGTTTACACTAGCTTCATAAAATAGATAGATCTCGACAACTTTAAGGTCTTCCATCCATTTTACCCTTTTCAAATATTCTGAAGATAAGATATATGGCTTGCATCGATATAGCAGTATCCTCCACTAATCATCCACCGTCTTTCACGATATAGAGGCGAGGGTTTGTATAATTGATCTAGTATGCGCATCATCTGATTTCTCCAAGCAAAACTGGATGAATGCATAGTTGACATAAACATTACTTGGAAGATCAAGAATCGTTTCCAAGATTTGTTATTTTGCCATAATTCAAAAACATACATTAACAAAGAGAAGAAAACATGTCCTAGGCTATGTTTACCATCCCAAAAAAAATTCTTCTTAAGCTTACATTGTATTCTATTTTAACGAGCACTTTGATACCAACTGTGAGGTGTCCGCCAAGCTCATTCCAAGGTGCACCTTTTTGTAGTCCATCAGTTGGTTTTCCAAATGACGCCGTGCTCGACGCTCCCTTTGAAGATCATGGGGTTTTTCACTTAGCCTCTACTGAGTCTACATGGAAAGGAAGAGTTCCAACGCCGAACCCACTAGGATCGACCTGAATTTTTGAATTCCTAAAATTAGACAGGTCTCCTAATAGTCAGTTTTTTAGCATCAGTAATTTCGAGTTCCCACTTTCGAACTGAAGCGGACTTGCCATTGCACTTGGTTCAAAGAGAATGGGAGACGGAGGGGAGTGCAATACGTCAACCCTCCTGCCCATAAGGAAAAAATCCCATTTCGGCCCTCTAAAATAATGAAAGTCGGTTCTACCTAACGACTACTTGGTCAAATTATATTCTTTCTATTTCTATCGCTGATTTAGAAAAGCTCCCAGCTAACCGGGACCACCCTACCGTCGGATGGACCTATCCATCGGGGATCACACCCACCAGCTTTCCTTTGATGACGGTATCATCTTTAGTTTTTTAATTACTTACAACACATTTATTGAAACATATATAACGAGCTTCCTTAATTAGTCCACAGGCTCCTTCACGTAGTTTATATCACGGACACGCATACAATTCAAACAACCCTTGAGTAAAAGAAATTTATTTATTATATTGAAATTTTATTATAATTTCCATCTTTTCGACCCTGCGGAAGATATACAAAATTCCACGAGAGTATTTTGCCCACCAAGATTTCTACCCTTGTAACTAGTATTTAGGGTTCTAGGATCCCATCCTGGGTCACAAAGGGGCTCATCAGATTCTAGGAGTAGTGTGGAATTTACGGCTAGAGCCCCCCTCACACCCACATCTCCTACTACCCGAGGCTATCCCTACGGACACACCTTTTCCTATGTAGCCAGTCTAAGCCTCTCGAAGTGATAACCATGACCCCCTTGGAGTAGAGCCTCGTAGCTAGCTTGGGGGTAGCCTAGTGCAACCTTTTCTTTTATCGTGTTTGTCAATATTTCTAATCAGAGATCTAGATTCTAGCAAACAAAAACAGTCCTTTCAAATGTATATCAAATGATGCAATGACAATCACACCATCATATAGCTCACAACTATGCATAGCCAAGGTAGACCTTAGCCTAAGGCAATCTCACAATCTAATGCAGATTCTTCTCCCCAACGAGAAGTGTTAAGTACATTTTTTTTCAACTTGTTAAGCAAGACATGAATTTCCCATTTAGGCTATCTTACCCAACATAACTGAAATTCCTTAAATAATTATATTGTGCTAATAACTTAACGAGATGACTTACAAGACCTTTAAATAGAGTTTCACTTTTTAAAGCGTTAGTGAACATTTAATCTTGTTACATTTGACAATAATTTTATCGAGTTATTTTACTAATCTCGAGTGTGCATAAAGTCATATGTGCAATAACCTCTTACAACTATTTTCATCAAAATTCTACGATTTAGAATCTCAATTAGTCTAACTACAAATCATAGTGATTAATCGTTTATGCGTATACCCGTATGCTTCCTAGATGAAACTATCAATTCATGTAAGTGTAAAATATAGAAGCTAATATCTTATGTAATTAATTCTTATATGGATGTTGTCCATGCAATTCAACAAGTAGCTCTTGTACCATTTGATGCAAAGGCTAACATTTTTTGTAAAAATTCAGCATAAACCTTATTGTTTTATATGGTGAAATAGTAGCCTAGTAGTGAATAACGTGGTTTGGCACGATGGCATTGGGAATTTCATCTTTGCTCACGCTTGCATTCGCCACACCCAATGTTTTGTTGTGGTAGTGGCAATTCTGGCGACCTCGGGTACTCCCATATCTCTGGCAATACCCGTTCCTCGACCAGTTGCAGTGGTTCCCATGGTCTTTCCACCTCGACGCTTTGGAGCCATCGTCTACGAGCATGTTCGAGAGATAGGGAAGGCGGAATAAATTTGAGATAGGAGAGCGTGAGAGAAGATGGCTTAGATTAAGTCCGCGAGAGAGGGGGGTTGAGCTCTCTCTCTCTCTCTAATTCTCTTACTAACTCTCTCGAGTAAATTACTCGTGAATATATGTGTGCATCACGTGGGTTCAAAATAAGATATTTTTAAAATACCAATTTTGTACGTTTTTTATGTATAAAAGGGTGTAATATAAAGGGATTATTTACAAATTGAATAGAAAATGATTAGGTTTTATTTAGAAAAAAATCGCATATAAGGATATTTGTAAATAGGCCTTGAACGCATGTGATGTAGAGAATATATATATAGTAACTTCCTCGAGCTAACTCTCTCTCTTGCAGCCTCTTGGGGTGACTCTCTCTCTCTCTCTAATTCTCTTACTAACTCTCTCGAGTAATTTACTCATGAATATATGTGTGCATCACGTGGGTTCAAAATAAGGTATTTTTAAAATACCAATTTTATACATTTTATATATATAAAAGGGTGTAATATAAAGGGATTATTTACAAATTTAATAGAAAATGATTATATTTTATTTAGAAAAAAATCATAGATAAGGATATTTGTAAATAGGCCTTGAACGCATGTGATGAAGAGAATATATATATAGTAACTTCCTCGAGCTAACTCTCTTTCTTGCAGCCTCTTGGGGTGACTCTCTCTCTCTCTCTCTCTCTCTAGCTTTCTTCCGTAGCAGCCTCTTAGGGTCTTTGAGTAGAGGGCATGCCTTTTTATAGGCTAAAGGTAGTGTAGGTTGCCTCTCCCTTCCCCTCTCTTTCTGCCCTTCTTTGAGCAAAGATAGCTCCTCCACTCAGAGTGGGGAGCTTCTTTCTCTCCTCTTTTTATTTTATTATTTTTATTTTTTTGAATTACAAATAAAATGAAGGGTATTTGTGAGGCATGAGGCTGTCAACGCCTATAAATGGAGGTTTAAAGGAGATTTTTTTAAGGTAAAGAGGATTTTTGATGATGAAGAAGAAGATTATGATGGCCATGATGGGGATGATGATGACGTTGAGGAAGATGCTGATGATGACGGTATTGATGAAGATGAAGATGATGATCGTGTTGATGATGAAACGGCAGGTTTACTTTTCGACGGCCCAATCATCATCTTTTTCTTCTTTTTAATGATGTTAATAATTAACATTTAGTTAGTTTTATTAAGGTTAGTTTCTAGTCATTAGTTTTTAGTTAGTTGTTATCTTTTTTACTTAGTTAGTAACTAATTTACTAACTCTAACTTACTTACTAACTCTTAACTAACTTACTAATGTATAGACTAACTTAGCTAATTAGCTCCTAAACTAACCTTACTAACTTATGATTGACTAACTAACTTTTAATTTTTTTGAAAATATTGCAATCAAGTAAACCTGCATATGCCTTTTGTAAACGCAAGCACTTCTTTCTCAAGCAATAATTCTATATTGAAATATTTTTATTGATATTTATACGTCATATAAAGAGATTTAAGAAACTAAAGTAGGATATTAAATTCATCGAGATGGAATGCCTTCTTTAATATTAGAGAAAATTCCTTCGCCATTAATTAAGTTGAAAATCACAAATGTAGTTAAGTAGTTACTAGAACCTAAGATATTCAAATCAATTCACTTTAGTGACATGATAAAGTAAAAATATGAACCCTAGGATCATGAAGAAATTGATGAAACAATCTAATCTTCCTTTAGGAAAAATAGAAGCTTAAAAATTTCTAGGGAAATACTCGATGACTTATGTATCTTCCAAAGAAAACAATCGAGATTTCAAGTTTCCAAACCTAGCTTCTTAAGCCACCAAGCGATGGGGGGTCCTCCAAAAAGCTCACATGAGGGTCACCACCAAGCAAAGGGGGGACCCTTTGCCACAATGAGAGGCCTTTCTACTTGGTAATGACCCATAAAATTATTGGTGCATGTGAGGGTCACCACAAAGTGATGCGGATGCTCTCCACACCCTAGTTAGGAGCCTCCCTCACTTGGTGGTGACTGTAGGGCGTTCGGTGCACATGGGAGGACCACCAAAGATGTGGGTGCCCTCCATTTCAATGAGGGGCCTCCCTTGCTTGTTGGTGAACCCATACAGTGTCCAATATACATGAGGGTCAACACCAAGTGTAATATACCAAAATATTTCAAAATGTTTAAAATTGTTTCAATGAAAATATACCAAAAGTACCAAAATGTTCTAAAATTATCAAAAATGTTCAAGAGGCACCAAAATAAATATAACATTAGGTCAACAGAGTACAGTAGCTACCAAAAGAAAAGGATGATGCTAGAAGGTAAGGAAAAGTACATGTTGAGCTTCCACCTCTTTGGCAAGAAGCTGTGAATCTCGAGTGATTCCAAGTCGATGGAGCACACACTTAATGCATTCAGATCAACCTCTGCTTCATTTAGCTCTTCAACATCAAGGAAACCTTGACAGGGTAGCTCCTACATGCATTTCTCAAACATGGTAATATCATCCTTAATTCTATTAGCCAAGGCATTGAAGCCCTCAACCCTCAATAAGATTTCCTTCTTTCGTTGGAGAGATGCCCTCAACTCATGTAACTTACTTAAATTCTGCATGTAACTTGTCAAAACCGTCTTTGCAATGCCTTGCAAATTGGAAGTGTAATCTAGTTCAAAAGGTCTTGACTTGAAAATGTTATCCTCCTTAGTGCAAATGTTGCTTACAACCTACGTGTAGACAATCTTTCTGTTTTTCTATTCGACCCATGTGGGCCACCTTGAAATACGTTGTTTTCCCTTCTCCAATCATCCAACTTATTTTCCAATCCTTGAGGCTTGCTTTTGCATATGTCTAGCACGATCACCCCGATCTTTGCCCATGCAACTTATATGTGGAAGGGTCTTCTTTTGCAGCACTACACCTCTCAAATGCATAGTACTTGGCAAACTTTTCTATGATCTTCCCACATGATGAGGGGCTTAATAAACCTTGTGAAAGAGCAGTCTGCTGTCCTCGAAAAATTCAGGCTGTAGATGGTTGAGGTATATATTGGCATTCTTTCAATACTAAAACTTGAACACTATGGGCCATTGTTCATCACAGAGATTAAAGTCTTGAGAAACCTTCCCCTCAAGGCTCAGACCATACTCCTCATGTAATTTCTGTGTTGCAAAGCAGAATTTTCTGAGTATTGGGTACTCATTCCTTTTGTTTTTCCAAGCAATGCACAGCTATCCAATTAGTTGTTGTTGCTTGACACCCAAAATTCATTATATAACTAACTATATGTGATCATGCAAGCAATGATGTGACTGCATACCCCTCATCCTCGTTGGCGACCTTCTTCGCTACTAAGATGAAGCATTTTTTGTGGTCTCACCAAAGAGATCGCCTATCCTCTTTGATGTCAGGGTAGCAGCTATGGGGCTCACCCTCAGTGCATGTTTACATGCTAGCGGCTTCATAGGCAACTGGGAAAAATGGAACCCTCAAAGCCTGAAGCTTTGCATCTTTAGTTGACACAAAGGATACTAGTAAGCAGAACCCTTGGCACAATAGTCCTCATTAAGTAAGAAGAGCAAACCTGAAAGAATAAGAATTGCAAGAAGCCCAATCATTGCATGGACATTCAACAATCTAACCGTGTGGGTAGCCATGTCTTCGTGTGAGCTTTGAAACCCTATCATCGCATGGTCATTAAACAATCTAATCATGTGGGTAGCTGTGTCTCCATGCCAAGCTTTGCTTCTTTTGATTATTTATATATCATTTTAATTCAAACTTTTTGTTATGTAGTTATTTTCAAAGGCATAAAAAGAGATATGAAACCCTCTCTAGGTTTGCGAAAAAGAACCAAAGGGAAAAACTAAAAATGGGTACAATTCTTGCAAAGTAAAATCAAATATTAGATGTGATAGAGGTTTGTGATGTCCTGAAAAGACCGAAGCATTTCTATCCAACCAAATATGTCAAAGGTATATTCTCCCCTAATGCGTGTCCATTGTAGAGTTGGGAGGTTGTTTGTGCAATGATGGAGTAGATCCTTTTGGTCGCTCACTGGAAGAACTTGAGTTCACTTATGCTAGTATCACGCCCCCACAACTAAGCAAATGTCCTCCTCTGACTCTGTTTTTAGTGATCTCGTAAAGGCGCCATGATCCCTTTCTCTACTTCTTTGCACATGGCTCCTTGCAATATCATGTTGGTGCTTGGACAAACATCCATGGGGTTTACTGGGTTGAAGTCATCACAGCTCGAAAAGCAATGTAACAAGGATTCTCCATCACCAAAGACAGAAAAAGAGAGAGCAGGCTAT